>NC_069123.1:220000-592500 GCF_026914265.1 Mya arenaria
ACCAAGAACCATTAAGTGTGGGTCGGTCGATAGGCTCTTAGATTTTTTCTATAAAAAAATACATATTATAAACGTGTCATAAGTCAGTTTTGTGAAGGTCAGTTTTTTTTTACTTAATTTTGAACATTTTTTTCAAAACTAAATCTGGCGACTTAGGAGAAAATACATCTAGTAAAATTTGATAGCATTTTTGGTAAGATTTGACGTTCAAACGCAGGTGGTAGAAGTAACAAATGTGCTATTTTAGACGATCAATTTGAAGACAAAAATCATCTTGACATATTAAAAATATTTGCTGTACCCAGATTGGGCACTGATTCAATTAGTAGCAGATTTAATCTTTTCTCCAGCATAGAATTTGGCCCATAACAATCATTTCAAGTTTATTAAGTTATTTTGGAGACAGTACATCTATTTATTATACAGGCTAAATATATTATTCAGTTAATGGGAATTGGTTTTTAATTTAATTAATCCCCCAACTTTTTTTGTGGTTTTAGTTTCTGATTAAGTCTTACTTAATTCTAACTTTTATAATTTTGGAATGTTGATTTTGTGCTTACGACAAATCGGTAGAAATGCATTTTGTGCTATGTGTTTGTATGTAGAAGATAAATTGCATTTTGAAGTTAAAACACAATTATGTGCCATATTCATAATAATTATATAAGCGTTGAGCGAGCAAACCGATCGCGAAACATATAAGCCTAAAATGTTATAGAAACAATTAATTAAAGCGCGTTTTGTTCCAAGAGGTTGTGTGCTGTTCCATGTTTCTTGTTTGTGATTTTTTTGTTTCGTGTTATATATGTCTTTGGCGTTAACCCTGTGCCATTAAATGGGGTTTGTGTTTAAACGTTTGGCTACTGAGCTTGTTTCTGTAGTTTTTCATAAAAATATTGTATAAAACAAAACAAAACACAGTTCACCTTTAGCAAAACACATTATTTGCGTCGGGCCATTGTTCGAGTCGGCCGAGGAAGGGTAAACATTTAATATTTTAGGTAAGGCCTAACTGCCTACTAACCTTTTATGGGTTCATCCAAATTCAGATTTGATATGACCTACATTCCTGTTCATTAAGTTCTTCCATATTAAGATGTGTCGATTTTTATGTAAAGCGTTTATATTGGATTCAAAATGTAGCAGATTAATTGTTAATAATAATAATAATAAATTATTGTCAATAGTTAATACACATTTTGTTTTGCAAAATTTGTTATTTATGAATAAAAATGATATCAATATGAATATATCATCTTTTTTTACTGTTTTGATTGTGAATTTTGCGAATAAAGAAAATTTACTCACAATACGTAGAAGGGTAAATACAGGAACCTTTAATTTACAATTGTTTGAGCACATTAATGTACTGTTTATCGACATTTTTGAAAATGAAAGTCTTTGTATATAATGCACCAGTCAATTGTAACCACGGTCCCACCAGGTCCGTGGGTATACCGGGGATAGCCGGGGAAATGGGCCGTGTTTTTACCTTTCAGGTGGCCCCGCAGTGCCGGGTGAAGGCGGTGGTTTTGTCTTCGCTTACAATATAGCGGGGAATGGGTCTTACCTAGGGGTGCGGGGGCATTTGGCGGGGATTTTGCCATCTGTTCATCCCCGCAGAGTGGGGATTTTAGCCGGGGTTGGCTGGACCGAAAGTCAAGGTCCCCGCTATTCCCCGAACCTGGGGGGGGGGGGGGGCGTGGTTACAATTGACTGGTGAATAACATAGTTTGGTATAGAATATGACGTTCGAAACTATTTAGGAAGGATCGGAATAGTGGGATTGAAAAGAGCCTAACAGTAATTTTGAAAAACAAAAACAACAGATCGCAGTTTTTAATATTTACGTTCTAAAATTGAAGTATTTTGACTAAAAGCGTTATTAATTAACACTTTAAGAAAAATGAGTTTTTCGGCATATAACATCAAGTTTCGAACTTAAATATGAAATACTGCGACCTGATTTTTTGTCAGCAGTCTCATATCACTGGCTCTCAGACATGTTTGCAAAAATTGGTTCATAAATGTTTAAGACGGTCTATCTGTGGGAGTGCAGTTTTAAGTCAGTATGCTGTGTCCATATTTTCATGTATACCGACGAAATCCATGTAGTATGGTGTTAACAATGCCAAGGCTTTCAGAACAAAACTTATTGTAATTTCTTTCCTCAACCTCTGTTATTTTTTCTTCTTCTTTTAATTTGAAGAGCGACTTGATCAGTCATTGATATATCCCGATATTTTGACTTGATCCTTGAGTAGGGACTTCTGTGTTACTGCTTCTATCATTGTAACATGTCTTATGTAACAACTCGGCCATCTCCGGTAAGCTTCGACATAGACTATTCCTGTTTGATACTGGCCGAGGTGTCCGATTGGTCTTAATGTAACTAGCATTATGTATTCCTGTAAAAGTATCAATCATTTTTAAAATCAATAAGGAGGCACATATACGCAAAACTACACGAAAATCCTTCGTGCTGGGATCAGTCAGACAAAACCTTTAGTGAGGGTGGCCGCCTCGAGTCTGCCAAGTCTCAAATACAACTTCATGTTCTCTATGACACCATGTTTAGGCGGATTAGGTTCAAAGTAATGCTTATATATTTCGGGAAATGTTATTATACACATGCTATTGACTCTTATATTTAAAACACTTTTATGGCATTAATAAATGCCCTATTTCCATTCAAAGCTTGTGTTACGTTTTCCCTTCATCCATACGAGTTCGACCCGGCCTGTGACTTAGTACCTTGACGTTGGACAACACATAAATACATTATATACATCGAACGATATGTTACGCGTAAAAACACACTAATGCCCAGGCCTCAATTTCTCGAAACTTCTTAAGTCCCATATAACAGGATTAAGCTAATCTCACTATTTTTGTTGTTCTATAAAATATGTTATATTTACTTCTTCGAGAATTTTTAGAAATTATTTAGGAATAATCGGTATGATTATCAGAATAAATCATAAATGACCATAGCTTCCCGTTTTAGCCTCAAATCCGATTTCAGTCTCGAGCTCACAACTGTTATTCACTTATTACAATTTAAGTCCCCTCTAACTTGATGTTGAACTAAAAGGCCTAGTTTAAGGAATGTTTGGCATGATAATCCCCTGCTGTGCATCTTCTGCTAATTGCACTGGTGTTACAGTAGGGGTCAATTTCCTGTGTATTCGTTTATTGGCTCAGGGCCATTAAGGGACCAATTTTATAACAAAACTTCCAAAACTGCACATCAGGATACTCAGATCGGAGATCTGATAAGAGGGATCAAGGCAAGTAGATTAAGATAAATAAACAGAGGTTGTGTACTATACATTTGCTTATGTTGTTGTTGTTTTTTTGTTGTTTTTTTTTTGGCGGGGGGGGGGTCACTTATTGTAGGCTTAAACTAGGCCTTTTAAAACATTGCCACTCACAGAGTCACTCAGGGTTACACAGTTTTGTTAAAAGTTTTAACATGCCACTGACATGTTTTATTTTCCTTCCAATGTCCAAGATCACTAAAATATCAAGTAATTTTTTTTAATATATAAAACTTAAAAACATTTTTGATAACAATTCATTTTGAAAACCAATAATATACTCGTAATAGTAAGGAGCTAAAATAGAACAAGCACATAGTGACGTTTGATATTCTATGGACAAAATGTGTGCTCAAAAGAAAATTTGGGCACATGTTTCATTAAGAAGAAAAATGTGTACACTACATTAATAAAATTTGTACATATATATTACATCAAAACTTCAGCATATTACCAGCAACAAAACAGTTAAACATTCTAAATACGATTGTTAGTTCTGGGTAGTTGTAACAATTGTATACAAGTGTAAATGTAAGGCACCAAACCTTAATAAACCAGTGCCGAGTCAATAATGTATTGTTTTAGTTAATATCCATATATTTCCTCCTAAGTAATCATACTAGTCAACTCATCTCAATTCAACATCTTTATTTCCCCCATTGTTAGAGATGTTTATGACCTTAAACAGCATTTAAAAACAAAACAAATTTGAACAGTTTGTAAGCTGATGCTGTATTCATATATCACCTATACTTGGTATTAACCAAGTGTAAAATGTTCTCGAAATCAGCAGTCATAGGGTAAAAATACAAAATTCAAAGGCACCGTTTCAAAATTCTATCAAAAAGTTTTGAAATAATCACTTTTAAATTATCTTTATCAATATAAAAACATTATAATCATAAAACAATACAGTCAATCAGTGTTTAATGCTATCCATGTAATTTATTATATGATCAAAGTGTATGTGTCTTTGAATGATATAATCAATCAGTGTTTAATGCTATTCATGTTATTTATGATATGATCAAAGTGTATGTGTCTTTGCATGATATAATGGTAAAAAATTGTTTGTTTCTAATTTCCCTGTCATAAAATATAATGCAGGTAGGTCAGGATTTTTCTGTTTTGTTTAAGAAAAGTTGTGTCTTATTAATATCATTTTCATCATAACTGAAAAACTATTTTGCCTGTGTTCATTTGCACGTTTTTCCCTTGAAAGAAACTATTGAAACTGAATACCAAAACTGGCAAAAGGAGAACAGAAACACATAAAAAAAATTGGTGGTTTGGGAAATAGGAAACAAACAATTGTTCTTGTTTGCCATATGGTTAATAGGCTTTCTTCACAGCTTCTTTGGCTTTGATACAGAGGGGGTCTAATTCACCGTCTGAACCTGAAATAATTAATAATAAAACAGGTTGTAATGCTTTTATTTTGATATGGGTATTTATTGTGGCAACATTTTAATAATGTATAGAAAATTTTAAAAGCTATCAAACAAAATTGATTCAAATGTTTCCATTACTTAATAAGTACAAAAGTACCTAAAGGTAACATCTATATAATAACTAGTGCTAAATTGAATTGGTATGTGGCTTATAACTTGTATCTAAGTGTGTACAAAATAACTGATAATTATGTAAATGTACTGTTTTTCCAAGTTTATTTTCATATTCAATGCAATTTCGCTTAACCCAGATATTAACATTATGCTCTTTAGCGTTATTCTTGCTTTATATTACAGAAATACTTTATTAAAATGTAAATCATCTCCTGCTCATGCTTGTTACAATAACAGTTGCATCTGTTGTATTGTGAAAACTTGACTTTCACATTGTATGACCTGGATTTCATTATTTTAACATTGTGATATTTTCTATTTCCAATGAAAGGAGGATTGATCAAAGATTTTTGTTTGTTCATGCTGTTTTAACAAAAATGCTTAGGCCACTGTTTTTTTATTGTTTGTTTAACAAACCCGTCGCTCAGAAAAACTCAATTTCAGAAAGAAAAAAAATGGAAATCCAAAACTATTTTATTCCGTCCGCTCTTAATTTTACCTGTTGATTAAAATAAACACATTAACTTTTATCGTTTCTACAGCCAGTCGGCTTAAAGTAATCCAATCGTAAGCGCTGATTTTTGTATCCAGATGTTTGATTGGACAACGACGCTCAATGAAACATGGCTGACTGGTTACAGTTATGCTATTTCTTGGACAGCAAAACAGTAAATTCATTTGGTCAAAAAATAAATCAAGATATTGAATTTTTATTTTTATTTCATTTCGTCCTATTAGGAACATATTCAATCATGGCGGTTCGATAAACAAACAAAATAAAAAATAAAAGGACTCATGTCCAAGAAGCGATTTGCTTGCATGCCCTATTGTGTTCTGTGATACAGCATAAACACTCAGGAAGTAAAATAGCTTACCATAATCAAGCTCATTTATGTCACATGTGAAGACGGTTTCCCCATTGACACACAACTCAACAGCATTTCTGTCTTCTACCTTTACAAATTCAACAGTGTGGCCATCTTTGGTGAGAATAGCTGAAAGCATAATAATCATTTGTAGAGGTTTTAGCTATACATTAAGTGTTACAAAAAAGGAATCATACTTGAACATATTCTACATTATATCAAAACAAAAGGAACATGTGTTGAAATAAATAATAATATAATTATCATATTGTGTTGAAATACATAATTGACTTATCATGACTTCACATTGTCCTTCCATAAACTTTCCATTCTAAAGTATGTGTTAAGCAAAGGATCAAAGGGGCTTAGAGGCCTACAGATTTACTCATGCATACCTTTCACAGTAAGTAATCATAATGATCAAAATTAAAAAAAGTTAACCTTTAAGACCCTGCAGTCTTGAATCTCTGTATTCAACATTACCAACTGCTTCATATGGGCCATACTTGATGAAAACTTTGGCATTGGAAGGCATTTTCTGAAACATAATAGAATTCATGGCTATGGGTTTATTTACCTTATTTGATAAATATATCAAGATTAATGTTTGTAAAGATTTGCAAGCAAGTTTTCCGCCTGCGGCCAATCACTAATTAAAATTGACAAGCAGTATAATTTTCCAAATGTATGACCTCCATGAGTCTGTTTGGCAATTTTCCTTTTTGCATTATATATGCATCCATAGACAAAAGTGTAAAATGATGCCCTGACATTTCACAGCTCAATGATGAGCTAAAGTTTGCACTGAGAATTCACATTGAAACTGTTATTTGGCTAATTTCAGATTCTTCATATTGAAAGCAACCAACATAAGCCTATTTGTGAAGTTACTAGTTATAAGAATATACACATACTGACAGAGCATATGGGTTAATGTCTAAATGATACAGGAGTTTTCCTAAAACGGGTTAAACAGTGAAAGATGCCAATGAGGTGTATTTATGGGAAAAACTTTTAAAACGTTAAACTAAGCTAAAATGAAGATTTTTAGAACACTCTTAAGGTTGAAAAATAGTGATGTGTATCAAATAAGTCAAAGAAGTTAAACATCTGGATACTCTAGGCTTATATTAGTGTAATATAATAGACTTACTGCCATATAAAAATCGTAAACCAAAAATCTGTCAACATACATGTACACTCATTAAGAGTCACTTGGACTAGGATGATATATATACCAAATACCCGTTATTTTGATTTTATCAGAAAATTTTGTTGATTGAGATTTATAATAATTTAAGCTAATAAGTATCCCATGTAATTGCAATATGAACGAAAATCAGCTGATAATAATTTCGAGTTTTTTGTTTACATCGCGAAAATATATTGCAAATCATGTTTCTGACAAATAGAACGGATAGTTGGAGAAAGTTTACCACGGCTATGACTCTAAATCAATAAATATTCCCTTAGAAATTGAGGATGTTTCCCTATGATGACTTACAGCTTAATATTGTAGAGTAAATTGCAAGAAAAGTTTCGGTAACTAGGAAAGCCTTCCAAAGAAATCACAAAGTTGTCAATATTGCACGAATAGTGTCAAAATTGGCTACATACAACTATTTCTTTTCTTGTTAAGTGTTAGTCTGGAGTTCATTCCCCTTACTATATCGTTATTGTACTGTGACGAGGCAGACAAGTTTAGTGTATCAATTCTCTCAAAGTTGTTATATCTAAGTAAAAATGTGTTCAGAAGTACACCTGATTTTGATTGCAAGGGATATATTTATATTTTTTTAGCATTTTTCATACGTACATGTAGGTGTTCGTTTTTCATTTTATAGAAAAATTTAGCTTGGGAATAGGATTATTGGAATTAGTTAATCCCAGATTCAGCGTAAAGCCGTGCTCTTTTTAATAATGAAATAAAGATGGTCCCAGAGGAAACTTTATTTATCAATTTACATGCTATTACATTTGACAACAATGATAGAACATTTGTTGCTGTGTGAATCTGTTCAAAAAGTTGCACAGAAACAAAAGGAACAATGCGCGCGTGTAAAAAAGTATTGTTGAGAAATGCTGTAAGTATTGAATTGCACAGCCTTTGGCGAATAGTTTTGATATCAGTGTTAGCCGCCGAATCTCGGTCCAGGAAAGTAAAAACTAAACAAAGGCGCGCCACATGTGAGATAGTTTGACACTTCGGGTAACGATTATATTTTGAAAATTATTTACTCTAGGAAAGTTCACTGATATAAAAATACGCCAACGATTTTAGTCAGCCAACATAGAACTATTAGGTTCAGTAAGATAGTGGACTGACAGGCTAACATGCTACTAAGGTTGTGTGTGCCAGAAGATCAAATTACTGAATGCGATTCTACAGAACAGTGACTGTATACTATAAATCAGAAATGAAGGCAGCAGGAATGTGCAACTTGCGACTGAAAAATCCAAAGTCAAATCTCGTTGATTTTATTTTCATTGATAAAGATATGAGTCAGTGCAACATTTAATTTTGACTAAGTCGAATACTCATCTCATTGGCCTTTCCTCGACAGATGTCGAATCGTTTTTTAACGTTGAAAATAGTGTCCGATCGTCTAAGGATTGATTCTTATGTTTCGGGCGTTCATCTAGTATAAAGGCTCGGCCACGAATTCGCAAATCATTGAAGTGCGCTATCGCTCTCTGGAAAATTTCAACATCGAGGCCAAGCGTTCATGCTCCATTATCGCACGCAAAATGCGAATAAAGATTTATATTTACATTTCTCTTGTTCATTACTGTATTTTTTGTGGTTATAAAGATTTTTGTTGCATTAATGTTAGCGTTTATCAAGAAGATCATTTTGTTTCACATAAACATGACGCATGTATTTCTTGCCAAACTCCGCTTACAAAGGTCAAAAACGGTCGATCGGTTCATGCAAAATGGATGCAAATTCTATCTTACAGTAAATAAGTTGCAGATGTAAATATTAATTAATGATCCTTCCTTGCGTGACCGTTGATGAAAACTTATCCAGGGTGGAATTCAGTTTCAATCGTTATCAATCGTATGGTCATACTTCACTAAATTATTATTATCATCTATAATAGATGTTGCAATCGGAACACCTCGGCTAGTATCAAACATAATTGTTTATCTCGAAGCTTGCCGGAGAAGTCCAAGTTTTTATGATGGAACATATTGGTTATTTATACAACGCACACCATATAGTTGTTTCAATCGTATATCCAATTAAGACCAACAATGAATATCACCCCAACTGTGGTCGGGTCATTCTTTTCCGTTCAAATTAACCACAGCTATCATATTAAAAGTACATGTACTTTATATTGTCATTTTTACCATGCGGAACACATTTCAGTCCATTCACACTTTTTTTTGATAATAAGAAATAATATTTTGTTAAATTCGAATGAATGACAATTATTTTTATTAATATTGAATAGTGCGTACCGGATAACGATTTCAACATATGTATCATAATGCACTGATTATTACTATGATTATGAATATATTGCTTAAAATTTAATTGCTATGAATATTTTATAAATACCATGTGTCCATGTTTATTAAAATGTATTCGCCAGTTAGGCTTGATATAAATTTAAAATGGTAAGATAAGTTCCGAGATAATTAAGTATTGCTATGTACTTTAAAAGGTTGCCGTCACCCAGAAGTTACGCCCCTCTTACGTCAATTCTGGATTCGCCCTTGTAACTAGGTCGGAAATGTACGATTCGCTACATAAAGATTTGCCACAGTTGAGAAACGATTCACCATAGTTGTATAAATATTTGCCACAACTGTATAATGATCAGCCACCAGTTGTAATCAATGAAAGAAAGGCGCAAGTAAATTCAATATAGTATTGTGTAGCCTCAAATTTAAATTTAAACGAAAATATAATTTTAACTTTTATTAAATTATATTATTTTTAAATAATACACATAATGCTCCCATATTTATAATATCTAAGTGTTGATAAATGTTGTCTTTAATGTTTTAAAAATAATGCTTTTCGTAAATGAGCAAAACTAATTTCGTCCATATATCACGCCGTAGAAAGAACAGAACAACAATGTATTTTTCATGAAAAATGCTTAAATTAAGAAAGGTAAAAGCTTGACAACCCTTTCTCCATGATCTCTTAATGTCATATATCATAGTGAATAAAATTTGTTACATTCGCTTAGTCTACTTCCTCATTTTAACATGTCCTTCAATACAAGCTGCTAAGCTTGTCAGTCACAATCAGTGGGCACAGTCTCACTTAGTCTGGTAATAAATCTTGTGAAGTATATGTGTTTAGATAAGAACCAGCTTAGGTCAGTTGGTAAGAGTTCCATTGTGTTTATGGCGGTTGTGGCAGTGGTCGAAATTAGCATAAGCCCGCAAGCCCTGCACTGGTAAACTGTTTTTTGGTGTTACTCAGTCAGGGCTTGTTAAAAAAATATAGTAGTATATAAGAATGCGGGCTTGTTCATCCCTAAGACTAATTTGGATGACTGCGTGTGTTGGAGCCCCACACTTTGTGTACTTGTTCTCCCAGGTTTACTTTTCATTTTACGCTGTAGTATGTCTGGGTAGTCCTAAATAATGGACATTCAATACAGATTCTTCTAGTCCCAAACATGAAGAATCTGTCATATAAAAAAAAGTGTCCACTTACAGTTTGGACTTTGTGTCCGGTTAGCTCAGAGCACCATTCTAGTGTTCCGGCTGTCAAGAGTTCGAGCCACACATGTGCGCACTTTTCCTCCCAAGTTACATAACTCTCCTTTATGAAGTTTATGCTCTTGCATCTAGGAAAGCAGTCCAGTGGTAAAGTAGCAGTAGAACGAACAATCCATTTTTGATATCATTCTGTGTTTAGGTTTTTATGACAGAGATGTAGCCTGTTCTTTTTGGAAGAGGAAGGTAAGAAGAGCTCTGCCAACCGAATGTCCAGCAGAGAATATTACTTTTGACTACGCAGTGTTTTATTCCTCAAATATAATGAATAATACTTTGGGAATGTTATTAGCTCGACTATTCGAAGAATAAGGAGAGCTATACTACTCACCCAAGCGTCGGCGTCACCCCTTGGTTAAGGTTTTGCGTGCAAGCACACATAGGTTAACAGGGCTCTCACTAGGCTGAAATTTTTGGGAGAAGTGACTTCTCCCTTCAGTCAATTTAGGGAGAAGTGGGGAGACTTTAGGGAGAAGTGATACTTTTCGTAACACCTGATACAAAAACTATGCCATACCACACACCTAAGTTTACATTCACATTCAAATTAATTGCTATAACTATATAAAATGTTCACAAATAATGTATCATTTTTGGCTCAGCAAAAGTGTATTTGTCAGTGTCACATAGTTTATCTCCAAATAGCATCTAAAATGAATCAAACACCAAGACAGCTAAGGATTTGAAACAATCAAAATGAACTGTCAATATAGTAGGGGGACGAATCTTATTTTGGTACGTTCGGGATGGGTACGAATGTCACATTCAGCTATGCTGTTATATGCTTGTCTCTGGCTAAATAATTTTCAATATGCTGGCATTTAAGAACCAAATGACATTTAAATCACTGTTCTTGATGAAATTTTAACCAATACATAATGGGTGGTTGAAAAATATAACTCGGAAAAATGTTCTGACAAAATGGCGATCTCGCCGATTTTAAAGTCATCAACAGGAGAAAAATACTGTAAGTAAACACTATATAAAGCAAAAAAAGAAGATATTTTTGTGTTTACAAATCATTTTTTATCATGAACAGTTCACTTAAACCAATCAAATATTTGTTGATACGTCATGTTATAGATTTTCTTAGCGCCACCTTGCCGATGGCCCGAGATGGTTATGACCGTCTGCTTCAAAAGCAACAATGTTTAAAATGTCTTGCATTGTTTGTTCAATACATATATCAATTACTTTTTAACTTCTTAATGCTGAACAAGATTTTTCATAATTATTTCGCCTTTTCAATCTGATTAAAACAAACTTATTTCATTTGATCAGAGCTTCTCAATGTACATTCTGATTGGTTGACCATCAATAGCTCCGCCTACTGGCGATGTTTTGGTAATTGGATGACACGGCCCAATTATCGGATTAGGAGATTACCTAATTTTATGAATGGCTAATTGTGGTGTTTTGACTAATGTGACAGTGGCCAAAGACTGCTGATTGACAGATTTACAATGTGCTTTTTTTTTCGGCGAAGTCAATGTCGCTTTGATGATACAAATGGGCGAAGTCTGGGAATTTTAGGCGACCACTTCGCCCAAGTCGCCCCCCTCGCGAGAGCCCTGGTTAATATCTCAGCAACTACTTGAGGTATTGCATTGAGACTTTATACAATGGTACTCAACCATCCAACCTACTTAATTAACCAAGTTTGATAACTCTACTTTGCATTTAATGCCAATAATAGGCCTTTATTATTGACTTAGAAATTCTGGTTAAGGTTTTGTGTGCAAGCACACATAGGTTAATATCTCAGCAACTACTTGAGGTATTGCATTGAGACTTGATACAATGGTACTCAACCATCCAACCTACTCAATTAACCAAGTTAGATAACTCTAATTTGCATTTAATGCAAATAATAGGCCTTTATTATTTGACTTAGAAATTCTGGTTAAGGTTTTGTGTGCAAGCACACATAGGTTAATATCTCAGCAACTGCTTGAGGTATTGCATTGAGACTCGATACAATGGTACTCAACCATCCAACCTACTTAACTTACCAAGTTAGATAACTCTAGTTTGCATTTAATGCAAATAATTGCCCTTTATTATTTGACTCAGAAAATCTGGTTAAGGTTTTGCATGTAAGCACACATAGGTTAATATCTCAGCAACTACTGGATGAATTGCATTGAGACTTTATAAAATGGTACTCAACCATCCAATCTACTTAAATAACCAAGTAAGATAACTCTAGTTTGCATTAAATTCAAATATTGGCCCCTTTTTTATTCAACATAGAAATTCTGGTTAAGGTTTTGCATGTATTACAGTTAAGTCAATGCTTCAGCAACTACTGGATGTATTGCATTGAAACTTTACACACAAGCTCCCAAGCATTTAACCTTCTTATTTAATCAAGTAAGATAACTCTATCTTTCATATTATATAATTTTTGTCCCTTTATTATACGACTTAGAAATTCTGGTTAAGGTCTTGCATATTAGCACACATAGGATAATATCTCAGCAACTACTTGATGTATTGTATTGAGAATTTATACAATGGTATATTGCATTGAAATCTAATCTAACAGTGATCCATGCAAAACTTTTCAATCCTTACACTGAAAAGCGGCGGAATAGTCGAGCGCGCTGTCTCTGTGACAGCTCTTGTTTTTTATAATGTTTTGAATTATAATATGTCATTAAGATTAACAAAGACTTCTGATTAGTAGGATGCCAATTTTTTTGTATCGTTACGATCTTGGATGAGGTGTCAAGTAATTTGACAAGTTGTTTATTGCACCATTTTATTTTAAGTTACTGATAATTTAGCATGCTTGATAGAATTTTGAAGGTTCTAAAATGATGTTTTTAGGCAAAAAAATATTTGATTTTTTATTAAAGAGCGGTAGATTTCGTAGGGTGGGTGGTATATTGGTAGGGGGGTCTTAAAAGCGGTAGATTTTACTTACCTCTAGTAGAGTTCACATGTCTGCATACATGTTCCAGTGCATATTCAGTGCAACAAATTTTTGGAGTGATAAATTGAGGCGAAAATCTTTCAAAACCTTTTTTTTTTTAAAGCTTTTGGCAAAATGCAAAACCTACCACTGTCACTATCAAGTACATATGAACAAAAGATGTCTTATTTGTAGGGATGCAAACCAATATTCGAATATTCGAATATTCGATCAAACATTTGGTATTCGAATGTCAAAATCGGTATTCGAATATTCGAAAAAAGTTCAATAAAGAGAATAAAACACATTTTGCCTACAACGCTGATGTTGGTTATAAAGTTTGTTTGTCTTGTTTTTACAACGATTGGCCCCTTATGCCAGAGGTGTGAATGTGATGACTAGACACGCGTCATGTGTCATTTAGGTACATAACGCCGGGTACTATAAAAGGTCCCCCTACTTTTACAACAACTAGCTAGGGATCGGCTTTAACACCAATGTATTGTCTTGGCTGCAACTACTGTACAACAAAGCGCAAATGGAAGTGATGATATGAATGCCATGGGCTACAAAAATGTTGTTGCATATATGTGCTTTTTAAATAAACTGTTTCCATGTTTCGATACAATTTTCGTGCTTTGAAATGGATTTTAGGATATATTTCCTCTCTTGTTGTACAATAGCTGAGTCCAATGCACTTATGTTTTCGTTTAATTATTTTACTAGAACCGAGTTGGTTTGGGGTTTCCATATCTTTATTTAGTCAATTTAGAGGTCAATCTCAGAACGAGGCTGATTATCCTACGGAAAGACCCTCCATAGGCGCAAAACACTGTTTGACTAGGAATCCATCTAATTTCACATTGTTTACAAAAGGCAGCGGAATTGAATTATTCAATTTGTTGTTTGTAATGTTTTGCTTTTTTCTTCCTGAAAATGGAGAATTTCAAAGACTCATTTGGGGAAATCAGGGTCCGTTGCGCGTACTGGCTACGACAAAGTAGGGTAAAAAACGCCCCGGCTATTGCTTTAGCGAATAATAATAATATTTAATACATCTTCTAAAATACGTATTTCGGTAATCGAATATTCGAATATTCGATCGAAAGAATTACCGAATATTCGAATATCAATTTTGCCATTTGTTTGCATCCCTACTTATTTGACAACTGTTCATGCCTAATCCTACATTCAAATTTAAGGGAGAACAATAAGAAATTCAATTAAATGCATTATCATTTCTTAAGCATAACTCAGAAAGTCTATTTTCAAAAGGCATATGGATTCTGATTTGAGCCATAATATGGAGTCCGGGAATTTGCGTTACATCACAAACACTGTGGTGTCCTCTTTTTTAATATTTGCGTTTGTCAAATTTTATGCTGTATTAGGATAGAACAATATCTAAAGCAATTATATTTGAAATGGCATAACACTTCTAGCTTTAAATACAAAGTAATGTGGATTTTAAGTTTTATTGTTAGTAACACTGGACACCATATTACATTTAGCATTCTTATGAAGTCCAGTTGATTGTTTTCACTTATTTAGACCACTTACATCAATCAATAGCTTTATTTGAATTGCTTTAAATACAGAATCATGTATTTAGTTAAATATTTAGCAGTTTGTTACCTAGTTGAAGATTGATGTAACAAGACACAAAGTGAGATGTAACTGGACACAATTTGTGTAACAGGACACCAAAAACTGCACAAATTGTGTAACAGGACACCAAAAACTGCACAAATTGTGTAACAGGACACCAAAATCCACACTGGTGTCTTTGTTATGCACAAACAAAGTTGGAGTAATCACAATGCATCTCATGTATTTTATTATAAATTGTTTTCCATTCAGAAGTATATATAGATTCACTTATGCAAACACATTATTTTTGCGTATACATCATCTATATCGCCGTAGACGGTTGTCATATGCCATGGACGTAATACGGGACACGACTTTCTTCAGTCAATACTAAATAAAAGGTTATTTCTGTTGAATTAAATAATTGTAAAGGGTTTCCATACATCACTGATCACTTTGCTAAATAAAAGGACGTATTATGATACATTCTTGGCGACCAGTGAATGCCGCGATTTGTTGCCGACGTAATTTTTTTTTGAAGTCTTTCCTCGTTCATATTTGAGGTTGCCATGCTCGTCTTGTACCGTAAAAAGGCAACGAAAATACCGAAAATTGGTGAAACAGTTATGGATGTCGTAAACAGAACTGATAATACCGCGTTTCCGAGGTGTTGCACTAAGTATTTGTTACTAATATAAAAATAATGCGACGTAACAAAAAAGACACAACTTTCGCACCCGATAGTTGACTTCCCTGTCATTATAATCCGACGTTTTCCAGAACCACCAGTTTACGACATTATCAAAGTTCACGATCGATCACGTTGTTATCATGCTGCGCGAAGATGCATCGATGTCAAGGTCATGAGTTATAATGCTTTTTTCTGTGACGTAACAAGGTGGACACATTTGGTTACGTCGCATTACATGGTTTTATTTTGGAAAATAATAGTATTACCGCTGCTGAAATAAAACTGAAATTAGTAAATACAAATAAAATGTCCACGTTTTTATTTCACACAAATAAGCCTACAAGGATTACATAAAAAGAAATCACATTTAGTTTGTATTTTGAACAACCCCTCCTGAAAATGTCCGCACAGGACACCTGGAAAATGGATGATAAATGTATGATTTAAATGAAGTAACAGTTGCTTGAAAGGTCAACATCATATCAATAAAGACAGTTATTTGTCTTGAAAATTTTCTTTAATTTTACAAATCTGTATATCACATGTATTTCTCCAGATACATACGATTAAACTGAAATTTCTGTGATGTAACGCAAAATCCCGGACTCCATATTATGGCTCATTTTCTAAAAAAAAGAAACCAATTTTTTAAATTTCACTGACTTTTAATTTTAATGTCGAGGATACTTTCACCCAAGTCCCTTGGGGATAATTGGGCTTGTAGACTTGTAGGATTATTTTGCCCAAGTCACACTATATAAAAACTGTCACCTGTCAGCTAAAGGCAAGTTTTTTTGTGACTATAAACTTATATGAGAAAGTCGGTCTGTAAAAGTAACTGTTGCAAGATATGTTTACGCCTTGGTGGCCTTGTGGTTCAGACGTCAGGCCCCATGACATTTCCCAAACATTCCATATCTCCTAGAAATTTTGATCCATCCATCTATTTCTGGGCAGAGGATGTGAATATCCTCTGGAATATTTTAGGGGGATAAAAAACAACACAAATTCTTCATTACAGAAATTTTCTCACAGGGTTGAGTTTTTATCATTGTGTCTAAGGCAATGCCCTCGCTGCCCTGTAGGTTAATTAGATTATCGATAGATGGTGGTTATATTTACTACGCTTACTCAATCAGAAAGGCACAGGTTTTGGTTTTTACACTTTTTTGATAGCATCTTTGAATTTTAATTATTTCATTGATCAAATTGGAATTAGGGCCAAGTATGCTTGTCAGATGAAAGGTGGATTTTTATTGGCAAAATCAGAGAGACCCGGTTAACACCTGGTTAATGCGCAGGGCCTTTTAACCCTTCTTTGCTAAAGCTGAAACCTGGTTACTTCCTGAAGGGCCAGACCCTTTTTTTACCAAAATAGTGTCTGAAGGTCCCCATTTTTTTTTTTGTGTGTTAATATAATTAAAATATTAATCAAGGTTTTGTTTTTTATTGATAAATTTACTGCTGTATTGATAGTTCATTTCATTTTTTTCCAAAATATTTGAAAAAGTTCTCTTAAAATTTTCCCCAAAACTGAAAAACACCTTGTTCTTTTCCCATAAAAGGGCTAGGGTGTCTTTCCCAAAGTGGTAAAAATATCCTGGTGTGTTTCTTTAACTTCTACAAATTTTAAACAAAAGAATTAATGAAGATAAAGGTGGCAGTAAATTGGTAACTAAGGTATTAAAATACCTTATTATAGACATGGCTGTACTCGTGCATGCAAAACCTAATGTACTGGAACATGAACATTGTCATTTTTGGAAAATGACAAAATTGAAACTCAAAGTTAACAAATAACTATAAATAGCACATCGGAGATAATGGCTTTTTATTAATTATAATGATGATAAGTATATCTGGTATAATTTTTGAAAAATGCAAACATGAACCATGTTTATTTGTCAACAATTAAAAAAATGACAAATTTATTTCTTATCAAGATCAAA
Organism: Mya arenaria; assembly: GCF_026914265.1. NCBI lineage: Eukaryota > Metazoa > Mollusca > Bivalvia > Myida > Myidae > Mya > Mya arenaria. Next base: position 237,648 of record NC_069123.1, read on the forward strand.
GCCAAACAGACGACAGATCTGACTATTTTGGGAAATGGAAGAAATGAACAAATAATTGATAATATTTTAAACCATTCTCGATTTAAGTCTGAAAAGCATCCCTTTCTATAGTAAGCAGATTTACTTTGGAGGATGGTAAAGTCCATTAATTGTTTCATATTTATATATTTCTATGAAACATTGTGATCTGAGAATGCATCCTGTTTGGTATTATATATACATACTTCTCGTCACAGTGTCTCATAAAACATAATAATTATGTGATTTATAAAGAAGTATAAATAAATAAAATACTTGAAATAATTTAGAAAAGAGGTAAAATGATGCAAGCGCAGAAGCAATACATATTGATAGATGACAATCCCCTGGTCTAGTGTCAAAATGCCCTAGAATGGTCTCCAGAAATGTGGCATGTATATATTGCTGCATTTTTTTAGACACATCAAAAATGATTCCCTGGTTTTCAACACAAAATTCATTGGGGAGATCTCCAGGTTTTCAATGTATGGCGTACATGAAATTATCTGATTTAGAGTCTAATTACTCTATCACCAGTTATTAATGTGTATTAATGTGACAATTTTTTATAACTAAATTCTAAATACCAGGATGTGGTCCAGGATGCCCTCTCTATATTTCAGCTTGAGAATGCTACTTCAGATTAAATTAATTCTTCGTTTAAATCTTGAGTGATGCATATACATTGTAATTAACTTAATTAATTAGGTGTTATACTTTAAATTCAGTCCAATAGTAAAATGTCATATTTATCACGGAGGTTGTCATATACTTGAAATGCTTAATACTTTTCCAATCTTAAAGTGACAATCTTATTCACAATCAATATATATACATGTATAACAAACATATATTTTGAGTGATAATACTATTACTACTTATTAAATAATGCATTTATGGAAAATTACTTATAAAGAGATTTTAACTGTGTATTTAATAGCGGAAAATGGAGAAATATTAAGTGATTGGTGAATGCTAAAAGATTTACTGTGATTTTCTATCGTGTCATTAGGTAGAAATACCATGTTTTCTGCACCATTCTTTCAAATTAAACTCAGTATCCTTCATAAGAACCTTTAATTTCGACATCTATTCATCCTTTTTGGTAAATTAAAACAATTGTTTTAATTGTGCCAAATCTTATTTGGGAGTAAGAGTGCATCTTTAAGTGTTGCCTGTTTACATTGAAATGTATAGGGGAATGAATTATTAGTCTACCAGTGTAAACTTAAGATCTCTTATTTGATCATTATGCACTAAAAAGCCTCACCGACACCCCAGAAAAAGTAGGAAAAACAAGAAGACAATTAATTTAATCCATTATCATTTTCAAGCCCAACACAGACAATCTATCTGCATTCAGCTGTGTATAATAGATTATGATTTTCTAAAAATACAAAACATTTTTTTTCTCAGTTAAATGTACTTTGCTTAGCAAAATATTCAACAAAAAGCAACAATTTCGCACAACAAAGTTGCATTTGAGGATAATGTTGCCCAAGTTGCCGTATTTGAAAATATCACCCAAGTCACCCTGTAGGATAATCATTATTTTGACCTATAAGATAATTTCTCCCAAGAAGCCCTATTTCATGTATTTGATGAGCCATGTCAGCAACAGGCAGTTTGTTAACATAAAGTTAAGTTTTCCTGACTCTATAAACATAAGAGATTCTTTCTTTAATTACGAAACTGTCACAAGATATGTACATGCTTTGTTGTGGATATTCAGTCCCTTTAAGTTTTCAATTGATCTCATATTCTGGACAAAGGCAAATTCATTATGGTGAGCATTCAATGCTATCTTAGTTCACACACTCAGTTATCACATGTTATTTTTCAATTTTTAGAAACCCGCAAGTTTCGGGAATCCAAATAAAAATAACAATGAATCATGTAGGTATGGAAACGGTGGGATCCCAAATCAATGTACAATGATATGAATGGTGTAATATATAAAGTGGGGAATTATAATGTGCTGATTCTGTTAATATTTTTGTACGAGGTATAATATATCTGTTTCATACAGGAGATCTGGCTCTATGTTATGTTGGTAGTTGATTTCTTTGTTTTAAGAACATATTTTATTTTATGAAAGGTTCAAATGATAATGAATATTTCAATACAAATATTTAAGAATTGGATATTTTCATCGGTATAGTACACACTTATAAAGATCATCTTCTTAGGCATCAAAGAGTTATATTTATTTTTTCTTCTTGAATTCTATTGTTGAAAAACAGAATTTACATCTTTTTATATACTGCTAAGTTGCAACCCTGTTCATATATTTATTAGTATTGTTACGACCTAGCCCCGTGGTCCGTCGACGCTATCAACTGTCCCTTTTAGGGTGACCAAGTATTTGAAGTGTTCCCCTCGTGACTGCCCCTCAGGTACTGGTAGCGAAACCTCTCAATGGCAGTTAAATTGTATGTAGTCTAACCATTGCGTGTCAAAAACTAGTTCACCGGGAAGACAACTCAAATCGATGTTTACAAGTTTAATAAACGTTGGAAAACAGTACACCAGCGGAATAAATCATCATTTAAACATCAAAAGAAGAAAAGGTACAGTATGCAATCGCTGGGTAGACACAGGAAAACGCTATATCATCGTGTTGAATTTTATAAGTCCTTTAAACATTAATTTTCCGCGAATTTCCTATATGATTCTTTTTGGATTTTATCAAGGAGACAAATAATAAAAATCGTTTCATTTGTTATCGTTTTCTATTTCCAGTTAAATGTCAAAACCAAATGCCAAAATGGACGAAACGCCCGAGGGCGAATCGTACGGGATGTGCTTCAAGCTATGTCCAAGTTACGTCCCCTCCTGATTCTGGAAAACCCCGCCTTATATACACACATGGTCAAATGACCGAAAATCATGGTCATATGACCCGACCGAAAACGACCCATATATTTGGGTCAAATGACCCAAAAATATTGGCTGACAGCCAATCCAAGATGGCGTCGTCATAGATCGTGAACTATTGAAAAAGTAAATAAACAATCTTCTCTACATGAACACGAGGATATTCACGTCTGATATTCTGTGTCTTTACCCAAGTTAATCAGGTTTGTGAGCAATGAAATCTGAATAAAATAAATGTAGATAGCTTTGTGTAGCATTTGTAATAACTTTTATCCCTGTGGAATGATTGCTCACTCGGCGGTGGCAAAATTCAAACAAGGCTTGCGCGCCTGGAATGTCAGGGCGTTGCTAGTTTCTTGTGTGATTTGCAATTGACCGATAACAACAATAATACATATTATACAAAGAATAAGGTACGTGCATATTTTTCTAACACAACCGTACATATGCTGGGGCATATCAGTATTTTTATGACTGTACACATTTTACTTTGTGTAAAAACATTTTGTCTTATTTATTCAGGGGTTCTTTCGTCCATATAAACAGCCGCTTAAAGCTGCACTCTCACAGATTTACCATTTTTACAACTTTTTTATTTTTTTTCTTGGAAAGGGCAAATTTTTGCATAAATATCTGCAAACCAATAATATAAGATTGCTGAAAAAAATCAGATCGTAGATTTCCATATTTCCGTTTGAAAATTAATGTATTATGGCCTAAACCGTTACTAACAGTTTAAGAAAAATGCATAAAAAATCAATTTTTGAACTGAAATATAAAAATATGCAATATAATTTTTGTCAGCAGTCTTAATTAACTGTTTTCCATGGATTTTCACAAAGATTGGCTCGTTCCAAGACAAAAAATAACAAAGTTGTCAATACGTTTAATTTGTGTAGTGCAGCTTTACGAGTTCTGTACAGTTGTAAAGATTGTATTCTGTTCAGACTTTTGCATCATAAACAGTAGGAATACCTGGAAATAAATATGAATGACTTTGGAAACAGCTTCAAAGGGAGTCTTAGCAGCTTTTATTCTGCTTTGGGCATCAATCCCTCACACTCAAACAGACTCCCTGCTATTTTTCACGAATGACAATTGTTAGCCGTTCGAATAATTGATACATGTATATCTTATATAATACCGTGTAGAAAAATACTTTTTATGATAACAATCGATGACTTTAAACAGGTTCATAAATGTCTTTGTCGGGATAATTAAACTTTTCAAATTTATCAAAATAAGACATTTGGATAAATAGGTCCAAAGTCTTACCTTACTACCAGGGTCATGTTTTTAACCAGCCTGAAAAATGTCAAGGGTTGGGCTTGTGCTACATTCAACCTTTGCCATTATTATACCCCCGACAAACGAAGTTTGAAGGGGGTATATTGGAGTCACCCTGTGGTCGGTCAGTTTGTTGGCCGGTCCGTTGCAATTTCCTTGTCCGGAGCGTAACTTAAAAACTACTGGATGACATTGGATTGAACTTCATACAATGATAGAGCATAATGAGAGGGAGTGCAGTGTACAATAACCATAACTCTATTCTTGCTTATTACTGAGTTATTGCTCTTTGTTACTTTTTTCTTATCCAGAGCATAACTTGAAAACTATTGGATGGAATTTAATAAAACTTCATACAGTGATAGATCATAATGAGAGGGAGTGCAGTGTACAGGAACCACAATTCAGTTTCTGCCGATTTCAGAGTCAGTGCCCTTTGTTACTTTTTCTTGTCCAGAGCATAACTTGAAAACTAATGGATGGAATTTAATAAAACTTCATACAGTGATAGATCCTAATGAGAGGGAATGCAGTGTATAGGAACTGCAATTCTATTTCAGCTAATTACAGAGTTACTGCCCGTTGTTACTTTTTCTTGTCCGGAGCATAACTTGAAAACTATTGGATGGAAATTAATCAAACTTCATACAGTGATAGATCATAATGAGAGGGAGTGCAGTGTACAGGAACCGCAATTCTATTTCAGCTAATTACAGAGTTACTGCCCTTTGTTACTTTTTCTTGTCCGGAGCATAACTTGAAAACTATTGGATGGAATTTAATAAATCTTCATACAGTGATAGATCATAATGAGAGGAAGTGTAGTGTACAGGAACCGCAATTCTATTTCAGCCAATTACAGAGTTAGTGCCCTTTGTTACTTTTTTCTTGTCCGGAGCATAACTTGAAAACTACTGGATGGAATGTAATAAAACTTTATACAATGGTACAGCACAATGAGAAGGAGTTTTAAAAGTGTACATGAATCACTACACTTTTTTAGCAAATTACAGAGTTATTGCCTTTTTCTGTGGTGTTTTTTTGTCAAACTTTGGTCTGGACAGTAACTTGCAAACTACTAGATGGAATAGCATAAAACATCATACAATGATAAATCATAATGAGAGGCGGCGTTCGGGGGTATTAATTACCTTCAGTGATAGCTCTAGTTTTTGTCCAAAAAGTGTTAAGTGGAACCCATATTCAAAAAATAGCACTGGTTAATATTATTTTTTAAGTTAGCAATTTTACTTTCAGGTTAGCAACGGATGAACCATGGATCAACCTTGGGACAATACGTTCGTCAAGGATGTACCTCCAGATTTCGATGTCATCCGGAAACGGGAGGATCGCAAGGAGAGAATTAAACCTTTTTGGGATCTTCTTGTGTATGTATTAGAAAAGCAAAGTCTCTCAACTGTAACTTACTTAATGCTATTTGAATTTCAATCAAACTTTACAGAATTGTACAGCAGCATTGGAAGGTGTGTCCGACATGGTTTCCATGCTCTTGCCTAAAATGTCAAGGTCACACTTTGAGGTCAGTTGAGCCCTTTAGGGATTTCAAAGCAAGATTTGTGTCTGAGCTGTAACTTCCTTTATTTCAATCAGATTTAGATGAAATTTCACAGAATCAATTAGAGCAGCACAGTAAGTAATGCACATTGCATTCATGTTCACCTTTAATGTCAATGTCACCCTTCATTTCATGCTAATAAAAATATTGTCCTAGCATGTAGAGGTCATGCAAAGATTTGATTTACCGGTTAGAATTTGATTGATAGATTTCATAGTAATGATATGTACCTAAGCTATACCTTTGTCACTATTAATCAGAGTTTGATCAAATTTACAGAATGCACAGCCTAGGAAGATGTGTCACACAAAGCTATATTGCTCTTTCTTCAAGGTCAAGGTCACACTTAATGGAGCCGGATAGGGATTTAATATGAATAATTTGTGACTCAGTTATGACTTTGTTATGGGATCGCACTTCACAAAATTGTCTCATGCAAAGATTTGTGCTCTCACCATGATTTCATAGTATTAATGTGTGCCTCAGCTGTAACTTTATAACATAACAGCCTGTGTGTGGAGATATATTTTTATAAATGGAAAATTCCTCAAACTGCGGGTCCATATGTTTGTTACAACCATCTGTTAAAATCTTTATATAATTATAATGCCCCTCCCCCCCACCCCTCGAATGCAAAAAGCATGTTGGAGTGATAACTAGACCATGCATTGCCTTATTGCCCTCAAACTTGACATGGAGGTTGGATGTGATCAGTAAATGACCCCTTTTCATTAAGGTTCATTAGGTCAAAAGTTTCATTATGACCTACAATCCTCATTGTCCAAATAATTCTAACAACATGGCACTCGGGGGGGCATGATGTTTGACAAACATCTCTTGTTATTATATAAAAGTATACATATGGCTATCACTGTGCAAATCTGTGGTATTTGTCGCATACCTGTGACAGCTCTTGTTTATTGATTTATTCAGTTCACTTTTTGTGAAATTTACATGATTGCAACATTAACAATCATAATGTATGAGAATGGTGAACAATTTATTAAGGACTATTGTTTGCATTTCATTGAAGTTTAAAATGAAAATTGAGGATAAAAGATTGTGTGATAAAATTTTGTTAAGTTTGAAAATTATAACCCTAAAAAACTAATGGCTTTTCAATATTAAGGTTGACAGTAATGTTTTATAAAAGTGGTTATGTCTTTTCAGAAATGACAAAGAACCTAAAGTAGGCAAGGTAAGTGAAGTTTGAATTGTCAACTGTTTGTGAATAGGGCTAGGGTTCGTTGAAATGTGCAGACAAAATGCCGAAAATGTGAATATATGTACCATATCAATTTAAAACAAAGAATCTGGCTCCAAAATGACAAAATAAAAGACTCTCACATTAGACTTATGTTTTTTCTAGCTTTATATTGTTGTTTTTCGACTAAATTTCTTATGCATTTTTTTATGTTTTCCTAATCTCATCATTTTTTTGGAAAATAGCTTCAAAATTGAACCAAAATTGTCAAAATTTAAGAGCCTTGCATAGGCATTGCTTACATTTTTGTAAAATTTGAGTCTTTGTCCAATTTTCTTACATCTCCATAAACACATTCCCAAGCAGCCTCCAAAATCATAAAAAAATGCCTGTATAAATTTATTTAACTAAATTATCGCAAACACTATATTTATTGCCAAATAAACTCACAACAAATGATGATTGAATGAATGATTATGGGGATATTTTAATGGCTCAGTTTTTACTAGCAAGCAAGACATGCATTCATGTGACTGTTACAATCTTGTTGAGAATATTCTCTTGATGTAATGTAGAGATAACATTTCTGCTTAACAAGTTTTATGTTTTAATCATTCGTGCACACTAGTCCATATAAACAGCCGCTTCAGAGTCTTTGGCAATTTTTGTTTTGGCGACTCTACGCATCCATATCCCACCTGTTGTTTACCTAGCCAAAAATGACAGACCCCAGCGCTAAGTATATTGAGCAGAAAGATAAATGGCACCTGCTAGATAGTTCAAAAATGGCAATGCTTTGTTTACAGATTGATATAAATTGCAATAAGAGAAAGGTGTTGGCTCAAAATAATTTATGTGTAACTTTCGTGTTTTTATTTAACGAGGCAGTGTTAAAAATTGGGAGTTACAATTGAAGAATATATTTTACATTGGTATGAATCAGTCAACTTTTGGCGTTAAGGGAACAAAACGAAAACTCAAATGTTGAAAAAAGGTACCTATACCCGCATTATTGTGGCTATCTTGTACACCAGAGTGATGATGCTATGCGTACCACATAGATTTAGCATTGTTGAACCTCTGTGATAAGAATGGTTTTAATGTGTTAAATATAAAATTTATGTTTTCAATTTTTTATATCAAAAGAATAAAAAACATTGGGCCGATTGTTCAGAATTAAAAAGTTAACAATGTTGTTAACAGCATCATTGTTAACTTTTAAAGGTGAAATATTTTAATGTTTACAATTAATATAAAATAAGATTTGTGTTTTTGATTTATTTATCAAAAGTATATACAGCATTCAGGGGCGATTGTTCAGAACTTTGTTAAAGTTAACAATATTAACAGCATCATTGTTAACTTTTGAAGGTAAAATGTTTTATGATGTGTTGAAATATTTCAGTAAAATGAACATAGCTGAAACTGTTGTCTCCATATTTGTGAAAAGTACTGCATATCACATTCGTGTCAATGAAACTTTCAGAGTATTAATGATTTGAATGTTTACAACGAATCAGTAAACAATGTTGATAACTTTAACAATGGTCTGAACAGTCGGCCTGGCATTAACGTGCACTAGCATACAAAGTAAAAAATTAATGATAAAATATTTAAAGCTGCACTCAAACAGAGGACCAGTGATATTTATAAGACTTCTGACAAAATATCAGATCACAGTTTTTCATATTTACGTTAGAAAATTAATGATCTATGGCTAAAAGCGTTACTGTTTAATGAAAATGCATAAAACATCATTTTTTTTACCTTAAATATAAAAATCTGCGATCTGATATTTTGTCAGCAGTCTTATATTACTGATTTCCATGCACTTTCGCATAAATTGGCTCGTTCGAAGACAAAAAATTTAAAAAATGTCAAAACGTTCAATCTGTGAGAGTGGACATGAACTAATTTCAACATTTTTACCTTAGTGCAATAACTCAATAACTGCATATAGAAAGTGAAAGCAGATATTGAGTTCTTGCACTAAGGTCACAAATTATATTTACTTTTCAGGATGCATTCATTAACCTTATGCATGACTTAAAAGAGGAGGGCAATGCACTGTTCAAGGAAGGTCATTATGACATTGCGTGGATGCACTACCGTAATGCTATCTTTGTGGTGCGAATCCTGGAGAATCGATTTTACTATACAGTTGACAGGGAGTTCACTTCGTCCCTTTTCTCGAACAGAGCCTTCTGTTGTCTAAAGAAGGTAGACTGAATTTAGCTGTTCTTTTGTTATATTAATTAATGAAATATACTGCATAGGTTATTTTTCTGCAGTATATTAAGTAGAAGTAAAGGTAGTATTGTTTTGAATGAACAGACAAGCTTTGTTTCTTTTTATTTTTAATTGTTTGCATTAAATTTTGTATATTTTTCTTGTAAGAAGTTTCAAAGCTTTCACCAGATTTATTAAAAAAAAAAATGTTGTTATAATAATCCCATGGAATCATCTTGCTTGAATTAATTAAATATTCTTATCTTGCAGTAAGGATAACCTCTATTCTATCAGCTATTATGTTTTTAATCAATCTGATCGTCTTGCATCAATTAATTATTAAGTTCTTTACTTGCCATTATTATAACTGATATTCTAACTTCTATTATTCATCTTTCAGAATATGTTTAAGGAAGCTATACAAGACTGTGACTCCGGTAAGACATAGTTACATGTATACAGGACTTATGTATAAATTTGCCTATTTATGTTGGAATTATTTACATGTTCATCTAAGTAAATCTGATTTTAAGTAGCTCAGCACAGCAATCACTTTAACAAATTTTAAAGAAATATATAACTGAAGCCATTAGTGGAAATCTTCCTCTTCGAAAATTTCTCGTGTGGTTTTATCAAACATTTGTAGTAACAGATGAAAACTTTAGTCCCCAAACAGAATAGCAATTGCGATTTCCCCTTAAAATATTATAAAGGGCTAGCACCCAATCCTCTTAGCATAAGACAACTCCCTAAAAGGTGACCAACATTTTTGCATGGAAACTTTCAGCTATTAAAGGATCTCCTAAGAACATCAAGGCATATTATAGACAGGCTCAGGCTTTTAAACAACTTAAGGAATACCAGAAAGCGTACAAGGCCGCCTGCAAGGGACAGGAAATGCAGCCAATCACTGTAAGTATTTATTTGTTTATCTCTAGTTATGCCCCCTTTTGAAAAAAGTGGGGTATATTGTTTTGCACATGTCGGTCGGTCGGTCGGTCGGTCTGTCTGTCTGTCGGTCGGTCGGTCGGAATACCAAATGGTTTCCGATCAATAACTTGAGAACGCTTTGACCGAGGGACCTCATACTTGGTATGTGTATTGGTCATCACCAGCAGATGAACCCTATTGATTTTGAGGTCAGTGGGTCAAAGGTCAAGGTCAGTGTGACCTTTACATGAAAAACGGTTTCCGATCAATAACTTGAGAACGCTTTGACCCAGGGACCTCATACTTGGTAGGTGTATTGGTCATGACCAGCAGATGAACCCTATTGATTTTGAGGTCAGTGGGTCAAAGGTCAAGGTCAGTGTGACCTTAACATGAAAAACGGTTTCCGATCAATAACTTGAGAACGCTTTGACCCAGGGACCTCATACTAGGTAGGCTTATTGGTCATGACCAGCAGATGAACCCTATTGATTTTGAGGTCAGTGGGTCAAAGGTCAAGGTCAGTGTGACCTTTACATGAAAAACGGTTTCCGATCAATAACTTGAGAACGCTTTGACCCAGGAACCTCATACTTGGTAGGTGTATTGGTCATGACCAGCAGATGAACCCTATTGATTTTGAGGTCAAAGGTCAAGGTCAGTGTGACCTTAACATGAAAAACGGTTTCCGATCAATAACTTGAGAACGCTTTGACCCAGGGACCTCATACTAGGTAGGCTTATTGGTCATGACCAGCAGATGAACCCTATTGATTTTGAGGTCAGTGGGTCAAAGGTCAAGGTCAGTGTGACTGTAAGCTGAAAAAAGGTTTTCTGATTGTCCATATTTTATTTTCTTATATAGTAGACAGTAGAAATTTATATGTCACTAAATGCATGAGTTGAAGTATCAGTTTTCAGTGAACATCTAGTTTAATTATGCCCCCCTTCGAAGCAGAGGGGTTATATAATTGCTTTGCACATGTCGGTCGGTCTGTTGGAAGACCAAAGCTTGTCCGAGTGATAACTCAACAATTCCCGGACCTATGGTCATCAAACTTGACATGAAGATTAGGTATGACCAGTAGATGACCTGCCTCATATGCATCCAATGACAAATCAGCTGTCATTTCAGTCCATGCATATTTCATTCAATTGTCCAAATATTTCTGGCAACTTGGCGCTCAGGGGGCATAATGTTTGACAAACATCTCTTGTTTTTATTGTTTTTTATTTTGAAGGAAATTTGTCGAGGTATTGTCATAGTGTGTTTCCATCATCAGTAGAAAATTGGGAAATCCTGCAAGCCCTGCACTAATTAAATGCTTGGCTTGCTCAAAATCTGGATTCTATATAGCAAGTTCGTTAAAAATATTTATGGCAAGCACTTGTATCAAGATTTGGTTTGTTCATCCAAGAATCTAATTTTCATTACTGTGTCATCAGTGGAGTCGTTCTCATGCAAAATCTTTAATGCTCAGGTCGTAACTTGTAAACTATTAAAAATATTGACATGGAACTTGGTATATTTGTTACCTATGACAATTGACTACTTTGTACAAAGTTTCGACTCCCCATGATCAACTGAGAAATACCAACAATAATTATTGATATTCGCTTGTAAGACTCGTTGGTATTTTGGTATTGTATACCTAGACAGTCATTGAAATCAGACTTTTGGATGAACAAGCCTGAATTCCTACATAACTTTTTGGCATTAAAAAGCCCTGCTATATGACATAGGAATTTGAAAAAAGCTCTTCTAGAAGTGCATGGCTTTTGGGCTTGTGCTAAATTTGACCACTGTCATGATATTGTACGTTGGACGATTAGCTTCTGTTTCTATTTTAATGTTAAAGTGCCAAGGACAGGGACAAATGTTGAACAGATTGGACAACTGGCAGCAATATCACATAAATACTTAAATCAAATTTCAAACACAATTAAATTTACCACAGAGCCTTTTGTATGATTCAACCATTTTTAATAGCATATTCTGTCATAGAATGTGTTGATAGTTTTAACCTAAAAATTCCACAGAAATTATTTCTTCAGCAGACCTTGTGCTTGAGTAATGCTCAAAAACAATGAGTTGTACTCAATGACATTTTTGGTGGTTGTATCATTTTTCTTTGTGGAAATTGAGCAAAGATTTTAATCAACATATTTAAAGCTGCACTCTCCCAGATTTACTGTTTTGACACAAAAAAATTTTTTTGTCTTGGAATGAACCAATTTTTGCATTAACATCTGCAAACTAGTGGTATATGACTGCTGACAAAAGATCAGATCGCAGATTTTCATATTTCTTTTTGAAAATTAATGTTTTATGTCTTAAACTGTTAGTAACAGTTTAAGAAAAATGCATAAAACATCAATTCTTGAACTTAAATATGAAAATCTGCGATCTGAATTTTTGTCAGCAGTCTTAGATCACTGGTTTCCATGCATTTTCGAATAAATTGGCTCGTTCCAAGACCAAAAACAAAAAAAGTTGTCAAAATGTTCAATCTGTGAGAGTGCAGCTTTAAAGCAATGAGCGGATAATAAAATAAAGTTTTGAATCTTTTGATGCTGTTGAAAGGTAAAATGAGTTGAGATTGATTAAGAATTGATTTAAGTATTTTCCTTGTATCTGGCGGCCTGGTTTTGCATTCTTTATTTTAAACCAAAAGTAGAAAAATGTTCACCAGGCACTCCTGCACATATTTGTGCAATGTACATAATTGATTCTGGTTTTCCGATGTTCCTATTTATAGATTTGTATGCGTGAATAAGAGCTATATTTAGATCATTTTTTATTTTTTCATTCATTGAACTTCTTATACTAAAAGCAAAAAATCACTTTGTGATTAAAGTACAAGTTATTTATTTGTTATTTTATCTAAAACATTGTGGAATACTTCTTGTTTTAGTGTAATGAGCAAGTAAGTATCTGAAAGTACATGTTTATCGTTTTTCATTAGATGTATGTATATACATGCAAAAAATTCTTCTATAATCTTAAAGGCAAATGAAAAGCAAAACTAGAAATTTTCTTGAAAATGATCTAGTTTTAAAATAGAAAAATGATAATGACAGCAAAAGTGCTGATAAAGATTGAATTATCAGATATGTTTAATCATTAATTCTTATAGGTAAATATAAAAAAAAAAGGTTCAATGTTTGTCCTTTAAACTGATAGTAATGACATTGAAAGTTAATGAAGTTTGATTTTGGATTATATGTTTCATAGTTATGTTACACCCAATTTTTGATATTCAGTTCTATTTTATTTCAAAGTTTATTTTGTTTTTTTGCTATGAAAAGGACAATACTTTTTACCACCAGTAATATCTGCTGACTTTAAAATTGTGAAACTTTATTTTGTGCAGACATTTTTAAACTGTACTTCAGCCTACAGCAGGGGTGTAGAAATGGGCCGGGAGCCGGTAAAATAACCCGGTTACTTTAGCATCTCCACCCGGCTAATTTCCCCACATCAACAAAAATAAAATCTGTTATTTTTTGTCATGTCTGTTCTGTTTACATCCGTTTAAAACCTTGATTGTTGGTATTGTTAATTTTGCTTTCTGCGCGTTCCGACTACAATACAGCATTAGCTCGATACGTGACGTCATTAGTCGCATCCCCCTCTGGGATGTTTTTCAAGTTTGGGTTTCCCAGTGTTCCGAATACAATAACATTAGCTCGATACATGACCTTATTAGTCGCATCCCCTCTGCGGATGTTTTGAAATTAATGATTTGCGAAGCAATGGAGGGTGAAATAAATATTTTTTTCCAGACACAAAAAAGCGTAGTAAGTATGCAACATGAGCGTGTCTGGCCTTCTGTTAGTCCTATTACCATTTACGCAACAGTAAATTTTATATACGCGTGTTAAACTTAACCAGGTGTAAACAAAATGAACAAGCTTGCGGTGATGTCACTGCTAAAAATAATCCATTATTTTGATGAATTTTACATGTACGTAGGGTGAAATTTAGTGTCCAGATATTTCTTTTGGTATCAAAATGGAATAAGTTAGTTGCAGGTGAAATATCTAGAACCACAGAAAATGAAGTCAGATGTTTAATTTTCAGAGGTTAATATAGTGATTCAGTGGCTGAAAGTATATAATTGGTAGAGAAGAAATTACATATATTATTAGGAGGGAATAGCTAGCAAATGTCAAGGCATGTGGTCTGGAATGTTATAATATTATCCTAAATCTGAATTTGACAGTAGTTTGGTTCATTAGTTAGCCCTCACTGGTGGGTGGGGGGATAGTACTCAGTTTCAGTATCATATTATAGTACATTTATGTTAAGGTTCCCTGTTACAAAATAAACATGCACCAGAAGACTAGAATGTTTGGTTAAAAAGGCTTAAATTCATCCCACAAGGGGCGTTGCCCCCTTGACCCTAACAGGGGGAGGACACCCAGACCCCCCCGCCTACTTTTAGGATATTCCCTGCTACTTGAATTAATTTCTACACCCCTGAGCCTACAGGGTTAATATTTACTAAACATATGGTAGCATTATCAGGTGCTACAACAAGGACCTAGGCAGACTTTCTAAACACATTTAAAAAAACAAACAACTTTTTCTGCTATCTTTTATCTAGATTGATGGAAAAAAACTAGGTTCATGTAACTTTTCTACTTAAGGAAGCCTTCTCCTACTTGTTTAATCTTTTTCTGCCATTTCTATAGTCAATATTTGGCTATGTTCCCAATGCTAAAACATATGCTTTATTCCCAAATGTTGAACAACTCCAAATCATAAATTCTTAAAAAAAACAAATGTTTTGAAAAAAATCAAAAACTATTTTTAAAAAAAACTGCTAGTTTATAATAGCCCCAAAATAAATGGTTTATTAGAGAATTTGAATATATTTAACATACATAGTTATACCTATATTATAAAAAAAATTCCTAATTCCAAGGGTATAGGTCATTTTTCTCAAATTTCGGGAAATAAAACCCTGTTCAACGTGTATGTCAATTGCCATCTAGTTTTTCCCGCTGACCGACATAATGAAATATGTTAACATTTTTATTTCAGGCCCTTAAAGACCTGATAGAAGAGCTAGAACCATTTGTGTCATCTTCCATCAGAAAACCAAAGACCTTGGCATCTGCAGAGGCCTCCGTAAAAACAGCCCAAAACGTGGCCCCTGATTGTCCAAAACCAGATGATGATTGGCTTACGGGAACTAACGTGACTGTCACTCAAAAGGTAGGACATTTATTTTCATGGACACTATTCATATCTAACTTCAAAAACAACTCAGAAAGCCAATATCATTTCAAGCATTTCAGATTTAATACTGGTTTAAGCACATATAGTCGAACACGTCGACTGCCCAAACAGTTACACTTAATTCCTCATGCATGAAACCTTCTATAATCCTCCGATATTACACTACATTCAAACGGAAATTAATTTTCTACTTATTCATATACATTTAAACTTAAAAAATTATATATTTCTGTCACATCTTATTTCGTCACATTAAGAGCTTGAAAGCATGTTTTCTTTGTTCATGTGGTTCTGTTTGATTTTGATGAATAAAATCATGAAACGAGATAAAAAAAATTGTTGGTGTATTCTTATAGAAATATATCTCCTGTCTATTGTTTAAATTAGACTTGTTTATTTCAAGGCTAAATTGTTTTTCCTAATTTAGTCAAAATGCCGCAATTTTCCTCATCTGAAAGGCCCCGAGGCCATTCCCAAAATGGTGAAAAAAATGTTTTTAAAATTAGCACATAATACTTTTTTATTAGAAGTATTTTATTGATAAATTGCTACCCAGTAAAACAGTCTGTTCAAACAAACTTGAAGTAGAATGAAATGCATCGAAAAGATTATACATTGTTTTTACACTGTTTCAAAATACCAGTACCTGATAAGCCTAATTATCAATAATTGCCTCATCCTCTAGGTTTCCCACAATTGGAGGACTCCTGGATGTGTTAATTGTAACAAACATTCTTGTTGTTTCAGCACTTGGAGTCAAAGGGGAAAATGACAAAAAAGAGTAAGTCTTCACTTGCAAGTTAGTTAAATTAATCCCTTTTTAGCTCCACTGGCCGTCACAGATTGTCCGTCGTGAGTGCGTGCGTGCGTAAACTTTTACTTTAAACGACATCTCCTCTGAAACGGTTCGGCAGATTTTGATGAAACTTGACAGTAATGTTCCTTGGGTGGTCCTTTACCAAAATTGCTCAAATGGTTCCGGTCCATTGCACAATATGGCCGCCAGAGCTAAAAATAGCAAAATCTTTAAACGACATCTCCTCTGACACGGTTCGGCAGATTTTGATGAAACTTGACAGTAATGTTCCTTGGGTGGTCCTTTATTAAAATTGCTCAAATGGTTCTGGTCCATTGCACAATATGGCCGCCACAGCTAAAAATAGCAAAATCTTTAAACGACATCTCCTCTGAAACGGATAGGCAGATTTTGATGAAACTTGACAGAATTGTTCCTTGGGTGGTCCTTAACCAAAATTGCTCAAATGGTTCCGGTCCGCTGCACAACATGGCTGCCAGGGCAAAAAAATAAAAAAACCTTTAAAGAACATCTTCTCAGAAACTGAT
Organism: Mya arenaria; assembly: GCF_026914265.1. Classification (NCBI taxonomy): domain Eukaryota; kingdom Metazoa; phylum Mollusca; class Bivalvia; order Myida; family Myidae; genus Mya; species Mya arenaria. The sequence goes on from NC_069123.1 coordinate 254,361, forward strand.
GATCAGATTTTGATGAAACTTAACAGAAATGTTCCTTGGATGGTCCTTTATCAAATTTGCTTCAATGGTTTCGGTCCACTGCACAAGATGGCCCCCAGAGGTAAAAATAGAAAAACCTTTAAACGACTTCTCCTCAGAAACCGATGATCGTATTGCAATGAAACTTGACAGTAATGTTCCTTGGGTGGTCCTTTATTAAAATTGCTCAAATGGTTCTGGTCCATTGCACAATATGGCCGCCACAGCTAAACATAGCAAAATCTTTAAACGACATCTCCTCTGAAACGGATAGGCAGATTTTGATGAAACTTGACAGAATTGTTCCTTGGGTGGTCCTTAACCAAAATTGCTCAAATGGTTCCGGTCCGCTGCACAACATGGCTGCCAGGGCAAAAAAATAGAAAAACCTTTAAAGAACATCTTCTCAGAAACCGATGATCAGATTTTGATGAAACTTGACAGAAATGTTCCTTGGGTGGTCATTAACCAAAATTTGTTAAATGGTTCCAGTCCACTGCACACCATGGCTGCCAGAGCTAAAAAATAAAAAAAACTTAATACGACTTGTCGTCGAAACCGATGACCTTTTTTCGATAAAACTTGACAGAAATGTTTGTTAGGTGCTCCTTTACTCAAATTGCCCAAATCATTTTGGTCCACTGCACAACATGGCAGCCAGAGCTATTAAAGTATTTTTTTTTTTTAAATAACTTCTCCTCAAAAATTGATGATTGTATTTCTATGAAACTTGACGAAAATGTTCGTTAGGTGGTCTTTGCTTGAACCTTTTGGCCAGTGGAGCACAGGCACTGATGTGCCTCTTGTTTTGTATACCGTATTATATCATGTATAGGACGCTAGCATAGATAGGACGCAGGCAAAAAAATTGTTGAGAAAATGGGTAAAACCCCTTAATGTATATGATAGGACACAGCGGAAAAATGTCAAAATCAGAGCTGAAAAATTGAGGTTGGTAAAGTATTTATAACATATATTGAAGTAAAAAAACAAACGAAAATTGTATATAAGGCATATTTCAATAAGTATCTTGTGTATTTCGATAATTATCGTTGTATTTCGGTAATTAAGCGTACACAACAATGATATATGTCTTGACATTTTGAGAACATTCACGCATAATATAAGACTTATACAAATGCTGTAATAGACTAGTTCTGACTGAGAGTCAACCGTTGCAACCGTTGCAATAGTTCCAACATGCCTTCTGAATGACAGTCAACCGTTGCAAAACTGATGATTGTTTTGATAAGGCTTGTCGCTGCGCGGATTAAAGCATGTCAGCATAATTATTGCGTGTCGTTAATTAGCCTTGCCAGCAGAAGGCACCTCGGGTAAAGTGCAAACAAACAACAATACAGTATTACCATCGCAATAGTTTGTTCTATTGATGTTTTTCTAATGACAGACAGCGGGTGTTTTTCACACCTTCGCACATTTGAAAAGATTTGATAGTGACAATAATGCTACTTTGCGTTATGCGCATTCCTTTATTAATTTTTTGAAACAGTAACATACATTTGTACAACAAAATGTTTTGTAAAATATGGAAACATTAAAATCATGAACAACGATTAATTGATAAATACCTCCTTTCCCGATTTTCCGTTGCCGTTATTACTCAATCCAGTTAAAGTGCTGACTCACATCGAGTTTTTGTGAGTAGCGTCCCTTTTGTAAAAAAGTAAACACTCGTGTTTGTTTTCAATTTATTTCTCAATAAATCATTTTAAAGTAAACATTTAATAATTCAAGTGTGTTAACTTGCGTGATTTTACCTATGTCAGTTGTTCTCTTTGGTGACGCAGTACAGATACTTACTATTACCGCGTTCTTCCCCAGTCCGATATTTTCGACCTGAAATGGACAATGGAAAAAAACAGATGAAATTCTAATAGCATAGAAAGGACGCAGGCAATTTTTAAGACGATAATTGGGGGGTAAAAAAGTGCGTCCTATACATGATATAATACGGTATACGTAAAAAAATATTTTTGCAAAATATGTGTTTTATTAATATTTGTATGTTGTCGTCCAGTGATATGAACTTTGACAACGAAGAGTCAGATAATCAAAAATATTTGTCAGTAATCTGTATTCACAGAAAATTATAAGTGAAAGTTTAAGACTTACATATAAGCTTTAAAACATGGTGTATAACATCCTTGAGGCCTTTGTGTGTAAAGTTACACTGTCATGGGTAATAATATTACACAAAGCATTTTCTATTTATGGTCCTCAATAAAGATCTTAGATTTAAGTCATAAATTGAAATTATCTATATGTCCTAGCTACATTATTTTGCTACATATTTGAGCGAATTGAACTTGAGCCAGTATTCAAAATGAACATAAAGGAAGAAAATTAAACGAAAATCCAGTTGTTGCAACTTGTGACAGATATTTAAGTTAATTAAAGTTTCAATTAAAATCTTTTAATAAAATGGACACATGAATTAATTAACAGTCAAATAGAAGATTTTGATACAATATTCTGGATATCTTTCTTGAAATTGGCTAATAGTTGCAAATAGTTGTACCTTATTTTTTCATTATGAAATACTGTTAATCTGTATGAAAACTTCTCAGGTAAAAAGAAGAACAAGAGTGGCACTCCTAGCCAGACAAAGACAATGATTCAGAAACAGCAGGAGACGGAATCGGAGAGCGATGAATCGAGCGGCAGTCCCGGACCTGAGGATGATACAGAGTTTGCTAACATGCTAACAGGTGATTGTTCAAGTTTTGTATGTTGATCACAGTTTGTTTTTTTCTGACAAATATATTTGCCGAAATTCAGCAACTTGGAAATTTCCCATGCTATGACATAATTACCTTTCCAATAAAAAAATGTGAATGAAATTTCAATTTTTGATTTAAAGAGAAAAAAACACAAGATAAGCTTTTAAATTAAAATTTGTAAGGGTTGCAAGATAAAATCTTGTTTTTTCATAGTCAAGCTCATAGATAAGATTTAACACATATAATAAAACTGTTTTTATATACCTAAAAGGATGAACAAATGTCGAAAACAATGGTTCTTATGAAGGATACAGAGTTTAATTTAAAAGAAATGTGCAGAAAAAAACACGCTATTTCTATCTTATGAGACCATAGTAAATCGCAGTATATCTTTCAGCCTTCACCATTTTTGCGCTTTTAGCTATTGAATAAACAGTTATAATATTGTTAATAGTAATTAATATTTTCCATAAATGCATTATTTAGTAAGTAGTTGAGGGTGTATCACTCAAAATTTATGTTTTTTTACATGTATATGTATTGATTTGGAATAAGAGTGTCACTTTAATATTAATGTTTCTTAGTTGAGACCACCTTATTTGTTCTAAATTCAAGCTCAATATATCTTTAATTTCATATCTTAATATCCTAAATTGATCATCTCTTTGTTCAGGTGTGAAGTCAGGCTCAGCTATTCTTAACGGAGGACGAGGCAGGCTAGAGGGTGGCCTGAAGATTAACATGCCAACTGCTGAAGAAGAGGCTGAGCCCTGGAGCTTCCCACATGACGCTGAGGAGGAAATAGTTCCTGGCAATACTGGGGTATGTATCTTTGAGTTGAATAGAACATTTAGAAATTGGGGGACAAGGCAGACTTGTAGATTAACATGCTGACTACCATGCCATACCATGCCTGGCCCTGGGTCGCCCCCCCATGACTCGGAAGTAAAATACTGAGGTATTTAACAGTAAGGTGAATAAAATATTTAGTAACTGGTGGGTTGAGGCAGGCTTGATGCTACTGAAGATGAAACTGGTTCCGTGGACTTCCCGTATGACTCTGAGGAGGAAGTTAAATTTTTTGGTTGTTTCTAATATTTGATTTTTAACGCTTAGACAGACCAGTTGATATGGAAAGCCTCGAAACATTGTTCCATCTTTATTGCAGGCGGCTGGTGGAGGTATGGGATTGGACACCTTTTCTCCGACGATTCACGATACTCATTCAGTTGGTAAGTAAACGTTTATATATATCTAGACTGGGGAATTGATCTATTGTTAATTGCCCAGTGAGTCATTGAAGTGAGAATTCCAACCAAACAGATTGAAAGCTTAGACCTAAAAGAAATGACTGTTTGTTCTGGATTCCTGGGCCCTACTTAATAAAAGCCGCCAACACCAGGGATGTGATTTGTCCGTGGATTCGCGGAATTCCGCGGATCTAATGGCCCCAGGGACCCCCCCCCCCCCCCCCAAAAAAAAAAAAGAAGTTACTAGTGTGCTTTTGGTTGTTAAAAGTTGATATCCCAGTTTGCTTCAAATTTAAAGTCAGAAGAACCCTCAAAAGAGCTTCTAAAAAGCTAGTTTTTCTTTTACGGCAGTGTGGTTTTGCACCCCAAAAGTGCCCCAAGAACCCAAGGCCGAAATGGTTTCAGCCCTCCAGCTGCCAGGTCAATCACATCCCTGAACACTAAAGCCCATAAACAGAATTCTTTTTAAACATTAAATGTCATAAATCCCTGCCTAGTAATTTTGGGGATGTTACCCGAAACAATCATATTTTTTTAAGCCTTACTTGACTGTTTGGTTTTAAAAATAGTAACAAGCTTGTAAGACTAAAATCATACAATATTTTGAATCATACCATGTTCTTATGTGATAAAATTAGTTGAGATTATGTGATTAGACCTAAGTATTTTTGTGCTATTGAGGCATGTGGGCCTTTGAAATAAATTATTCTACAGGTCGAAATGCTCAGTGCTTCAAGCATAATTTTGCGCAGAAAAGTTTATGAAACTTTGCCTATTTTATTTCAGGATCAGAGAGTGCCAGTGCAGGAACAAGCAACCCGTCCTCTGGCCGAAGTTCTAGAGCATCGCAGAGCCCCGCGAAGACCCTTGCCATAGCAACCAGCCACCCAGCGCCATCTTTGAGCCCTCCATCTGCTCCACAAATCGACTTCCCGCTTCTGAACGATTACGATTTCATGCTTGTCTGCAAGCAGTGTTTCCTTAAGATTGGTGAAGGTGTGAAAGGATTCCGCTATGTTAGCGTGAATCATAATTGTGCGCGGGATACAATGATCGTAAAGAGACGGGACCTTCCTGGCATGCATTGGATTAAGATTCGACCACGTCCTGATGCGAAGGTGGGAGGCAACACTTTTTGATTGTTTGTTGAAGAATATGATCTTTAGGATATGGCGACTCTGCATTAAGGGCTAGATTTCTATCCACACCCGTCCCCTAGTGAACCTAGTCTGTGCCTTAATTTTGTTTCAGCACTTGATCTTTCGGGCAAGTAATTAAAGAAAACCACTTGCCCAAACACAGTTTTACTTGCCCAAAATAACCAATTCATGCCTAAAAATACGAAAGCCAATATTTCAATATAATAATAACTTTCAATCAGGATTTATGAATTGTTGATGAAGAAGTTATGAAAATAGAGGGATCTAAATTTCGGAAAAATGCACTTTCCCATTCGGGCAACAACCTGGGAAGTTTGAACAGTATTTACTTGTCCCGGGCTTCGGGCAACCCAGTTTCAACGAAGACTGTGAACTAGGGCCTGTATTTGAATATCAGTTCAGTTCTGTTGGGGAACGGCGCTTATTCATACCAACAGTGTCAATGTATTACATTCACATGTAAACAAGTAGAATAGTTTTGATAGTGTTCATGACTGGTCTAGAAATCAATGTATATGGTCCCTTTATGAAATAAGCAATATGTGACCCCCCAACCCCAATTTAAGAAAAAAATTGGATGAAAATCTAGCAGTTAATTTACGCTGGCCTAACTTCACAGTCAACTATATTTAGTTATAACTGGTTATCACAAACATTATAATCAACTTATGATGTAATCTTCCAAGTGACAAAGAAAATATTGTTTTAAGCTTTTATAAGAACAGTCATCGAAATTAGACTGTTGGATCAATAAGCCTGAATTATTATACTATTGCTTGGCATCAAATTTTTGAACAAGCCCTACTATATAAAATTCAGAATTAGAGCAAGCCTGAAAGACATTTTACCAGTGCAGGGCCTGCGGGCTTTTGCTAATTTCGACCACTGTAAGAATATGGGCCGATTGTTCAGAACTTTGTTAAAGTTAACAATGTTGCCAACGTCATCGTTGTTAACTTTCAAATCTGTATTGCTCTGAAAGTTTCATGGATACACTAGTATTCCTAACATGATTTAAGATAACTTTTTGAGCTGTACGTGTTATACCCCCGACAAACGAAGTTTAAAGGGGGTATATTGGAGTCACCCTGAAGTCTGTCGGTCGGTCTGTCAGGCGGTCGGTTGGTTGCAATTTACCTTGTCCGGAGCATAACTTAAAAACTACTGGATGGAATTGGATTAAACTTCATACAATGGTAGAGCATAATGAGAGGAAGTGCAGTGTACAATAACCATAACTCTGTTCTTGTTTCATTTAAATATCAATGAGCGCATTATGAAATATTTTTCAAGTAAGAGTTAACAACAATGTCGTTAATACTGTTGTTAACTTTAACAAAATTCTGAACAATCTGCCCAGATGTCAAACTTTACACTGTATCAATAAAAGTTTGTTACTTTTTAAATATTTTTTTCCTGTAAAAATATCTTTTTTATCAAGAAAAGTTTGTTACTTTTTAAACCTTTTTTTTGGGTAAAAATTTCTTTTTATCAAGAAAAGTTTGTTACTTTTTATATCTTTTTTTTTTTTGGTAAAAAATTCTTTTTTATCAAGAAAAGTTTCTTATTTTTTAAATCTTTTTTTTTTGGTAAAAATTTATTTCTTATCAAGAAAAGTTTACTTTTTAAATCTTTTTTTCTGGTAAAAATATCTTTTTTTTTATCAAGAAAAGTTTGTTACTTTTTAAACCATTTTTTTTTGGTAAAAATATCTTTTTTATCAAGAAAAGTTTCTTACTTTTTAAATCTTTTTTTAGGTAACGATTTCTTTTTATCAAGAAAAGTTTCTTATTTTTTAAATCTTTTTTTCTGGTAAAATTATCTTTTTTTATCAAGAAAAGTTTATTACTTTTTAAATCTTTTTTCTGGTAAAAATATATTTTTTGTCAAGAAAAGTTTACTTTTTAAATCTTTTTTTTTGGTAATAATTTCTGTTTTATCAAGAAAAGTTTGTTACTTTTTAAATCTTTTTTTTGGGTAAAAATTTCTTTTTATCAAGAAAAGTTTGTTACTTTTTATATCTTTTTTTTTTGGTAAAAATTTCTTTTTTATCAAGAAAAGTTTCTTATTTTTTAAATCTTTTTTTCTGGTAAAATTATCTTTTTTTATCAAGAAAAGTTTATTACTTTTTAAATCTTTTTTCTGGTAAAAATATCTTTTTTGTCAAGAAAAGTTTACTTTTTAAATCTTTTTTTTTGGTAAAAATTTCTTTTTTATCAAGAAAAGTTTGTTACTTTTTAGATCTTTTTTTCTGGTAAAAATATCTTTTTTTATCAAGAAAAGTTTACTTTTTAGTTCTTTTTTTGTTGTTGAAAATTTCATATATTCCTGATATTTCATAAAACTTTTCCCACAACAGGGTCATATTGGGAAGTACAAGGTCTGCAAGGAATTTAACAACAACAAGCCATGTAAAGTGTCCGAAGAGAAATGTACCTTTCCCCACACCCAGGCTGAGCTACAGGTCTGGAGTCTGGACAGGGAGGGGCGGTTCTGTGTCAACACGTTTTTGGAACAGTGCAGGGCTAACAAGATCTGTGAGTTTGAGTTTGTACAAATACAATTTAGCTTGATAGCCAAAATGTGATAAGAATCACTCTTAGGTCTATTTCCTTGGGTCGTATTCATTAAGCATCTTAGTGAAAAATATTTTCTTAGTGATCATTCGCTTTTTAAAAAATTGAATTTTATGGATAGTTACAAAGTTTTTACACCAAAATCAGGAAAATAAGCCAGGAAAATGTCCAAATATTAAAGGCATATAAAAAATTGATGGCAAATAAACGGAATTAAAAAATATTTTATGCTAAAAATTTGAATTATTTTACTAGATTGAAAATGTACACTAAGATGCATTATGAGTACAGCCCCTTGGGAGAAACCAATATTGATGGCCGTTTTGATTGAGAACAAGAGTATGTTCCCCTAGTGGTGTTTGAACCAAAGACCTTTTGGTTGATAGACAGACATCTGAAGCCAGTTGTATAAAACTGGTTAATTCTTTGGTTTGGTCAAAGTTGGCCAAAGTTAATTGACTGGTCAATATTTATCAAATAATTACTATCAACTAATCATATCATTTAAAGTGCAAACTAACCAAAAGCTATCAAAACTAACTTTCAACTATCTCCTCAATCCAGATGATGTAAATATGTGTTTCAAATTTTGTTCTAGAAATAAAATATGTTTCAACTAAACAATATGAAGGATACATTGTGGACAACTTGTCCAAAGTTTATATAAATACAAATAATTGCTTTAGCATTAAAGAACTCTCACCTTCTAGTCTGTGAGTTTATACTTGTGTACAAATTTTTATACCCCCGACAAACGAAGTTTGAAGGGGTTATATTGAAGTCACCCTGTGGTCGGTCGGTCGGTCGGTCGGTTTGTAGGTGTCGGTCGGTCTGTTGCAATTTACCTTGTCAGGAGCATAACTTAAAACCTACTGGATGGAATTGGATTAAACTTCATACAATGGTAGAGCATAATGAGAGGAAGTGCAGTGTACAATAACCATAACTCTATTCTTGCTTATTACTGAGTTATTGCCCTTTGTTACTTTATTTTGTCCGGAGTATAACTTGAAAAGTACTGGATGGAATTTATTGGTACTTCATACAATGGTAAAGCACAATGACAGGAAGTGCAGTGTTCAAGAACCATTACTCTACTTTAGCTAATTACTGAGTTATTGCCCTTTATTTGTTTGTTTTTTGCTGTCAATTTTTTTTTCCAGACATTTACTTGCAAACTACTAGTTTATAATAAAATGATCAAAACTACATGGACAATCCCAAAAGTCTTAAATTCAACCAGATCCTGTTAAAAAGTTTGAGAGAAAGGAAGAAAAAGTGGATAATATCGTTTGGAATGAGTCAACATATTGTAAAATGCAGAATATTGACTTTGTTATCCATGAATATATTAAAAATTCTTGACACATTTTGGCCTTTTTATTGGAAGTATAATGAGTAATGAAGACTGGGACTGCTATAAAGGAATATTTTACTCAGCGGTGTAAATGTGTAGTTGTAAGTGTGTGATATATGATTCAATGTGTGTTTGTTTTTCAGTCAACAACATAAGCTTATCAGCCCACAGATCTAAGCAGCAATACATACCAGGCCTGAACTATGTGGGTAACAAAAACAGAAAGCCTACCCTGGAGATTACGGCGGGAGAGCCTATTGGAGCCCCTGGCGGGAGAAAGGCACCCACCATGCCTGCCCTGCCCCCACCTGCTACTCAGCCCGTACCCCAACCTCCAACACAGCAGCAGCCAGTACACAGGTTTGTTACTACTGGATATACATGTATGTAGACTTTAGATTACTATAGGAGAGGCTCTGATGCCCCTAGGGGTCAGGAGAGGGTGGGAGAACCACCCAATGTTCCTGCTCTGTCGCCTTCTGCTAGCAAGCCAATAACCCCAATTTCATCACAATAGCAAGCACCTGTAGAACAAAGGTTTGTAATTGCTTGATAGATTAATTGAAGATACTTTAGGGGGGAATGCCGGAGCACCAAGTGGGCAAATCACACCCACATTACCCACCCTGGGACAGTTGTAGCAAACATGCTGAAATATCATTCACATTGCCACTTTTTGAAAAACATGAAAATGACAAGAATGCTTTCGTTTGCAGGTACTCAGCACCAACTATTCAGCCAGTTGGTCATCAAGTCAGCCAGTTTAGTTTGCCGCATTCACAGCAACAGAATCCTCTAAATAGTGTTGCAGGTAAGCTTTTTTAGTTCGATTTTGTTGATACTGACAATGGCAACAAGTACACTATAACTTTATTGTTTTTCTGAGTACCTCATTTAAAGTTTTTGTGAGTAAGATCTTAATCTCGCTGTACACAGACATGGTTTAAGTACATATACAAGACGCAATATGCGGTTTATCCAATCCCCAGGGTTTCCACGGTCAGGGAAAAGTCGGGGAAAAAGGTGTTTTTTTTCAAGGTCAGGGAAAAGTCATGGAATTTTGAAATTGGTCAGGGGAAAATGATATTTTGGCAAAAATCAGGGAATTTTATGATGTAGGGCATTGGTCATACAACTTCTCTCATTTAGTAACAAAGGCTAAGGCAGTTTCTTCCATTTTGTATAATTGTTGTCATTATTAATATATACACACATTTTGTACCTTATTAACCAATAAAACACACTTTTGTGCATATACTATCCTTTGGATACCATCATTTCAATTTTAAGTTGCTTGGTGTAAAAAAGAAAAAAAGAAAAAAGAAAAAAAGAATAAACATAATATTTATTGAAATAGTACAATGAGGTAAGGGTTGGCTATGGGGAAGGAAGGCCAACATCTTAAGTACATTTCATGCTCATATATGACCTGTAAGTGTGGTTTTGAGCACATGAATTGGTCAGGGAAAATTGAATTTAGTCAGGGAAAAGTCAGTGAAAAGTCAGGGAATTTTGTTTTGCCATCTTTGTGGGAACCCTGGGATCTTTGAGGAGGTTATAAATTCTATGGATTTAATGACAATATATTTGAGATATGACAACTATCAAATGAAGGGTCCCAAAACCTTGGCTTATCAGATCTTTTTGGAGTCATTTGCAATTTATAAACCATATAGTTTTTTTAATTAAGCCTAGTTTAATGTTCTTTAAAGACAATGATTGTAAACTTTATGTTAAGCTACCACCAATGATGTTATTAGGGTTGTATATAGATAATACACTAAACTGGCATGTGCAAATCGATTATGTTTGTAAAAATCTGAATAAGAAAATTGCACTTCTAAAAAATATAATATATTTCCTCACACCTGATACAAAACGAATGTTTTACAATGCATATATTCTGCCAAATTTTGATTACGGCTGCTTGGTCTGGGGCAAGGGAACCAATTCATATGTGAATAAAATAAATAACTTACAAAAACGAATTGCAAAAATCATACTTGGTAAATCTAAACGAGATTCATCAACAAATCTATTTAAAGAACTAAAATGGCTAAACTTCTCGGATAGATGTAAATACCACGCAGCAGTATTAGTTTACAAGACGTTGAATAGCATGGCTCCATCATATATGTCAGAATTAGTAACAGTTTCAGACAATAATGTATATATGCTAAGATCAATGGCACACAAAGATATTGTTTTGCAAACTAGACCTCGTACTAATTATATGAAAGCATCGTTTACATATTACAGCAGAATTGTTTGGAATAATATACCTTTGGAAATACGAGAATCAAAAAACTTTAATACGTATAAAATAAAGGTCAAACAGTACCTCATAGGAAACTTGTGATTATACAAATTGTGATGTTTTATTCATAATTATATTTAACTGAGAGTATCTGTCTAATATTGATTCAACATCATCATCATGTCATCATATGCATCATTATCGTCAGCATCAACAGCATACTTATAATCATCATCATCATCGTCATCGTTGTTAGCATCGTCTTCATGTTTGTCTTATGATTATTTGCCATATTTTCATTCTGTTTCAGAGGGCCATATCGAAAATAAGATTCTGTAGTTTTGTACATGATCTTAATATGTCACCTTCTTAAAATAAAGATATTATTATTATTATTATTATTATGTACACATGTCCAAAAAGATATACAAAAGGTTTAGTAAACCTTCGTTCTGTATGATTATCCAACAACCGTATGATATTCAATAATATTTCATTATATTTATAGCTCCCTACTCCCAGCAATCTCCGTTCAGCCCTACTCGTGTAACTGACTGGGCGAGAGAGGCGCCGGCCATAATCGAAGAATCTGTCCCAGAGTATCAGACAACGGGTCAGGAGATCGTGAAAAGACAAGATAATCCACTGGCTGACTCCCATAGCGCTACAACAGCTTGCCAGTTTTGCTTTAAGCCTACAATGTATCCTGGGATATACGACTATTATGATACGTTGACGCACAAGTGCGAAGAGACAATGTTAGCGATGCGATCGAGGGACGGGAAAGGTCCTTGGGTTCGAGTGAGGGAGAGGAAAAATCATCGTGAATTTCCCGGGAATTATGTACTATGTAATTGTATCAAATATAAGAATCCGGCTTTCTGCAAGTATGGGGAGGAATTGTGTAGCTTTGCACATAATGATGTCGAGAAGTTTCTTTGGAAGCTTGAAAAAGATGGAAGGTTTGATATCACTGAGTACATGATACAGATTAAGAAACATAAGGATGGCAATGGATTTAATTTGCAGGAGTTTTTGGCAAAGCATGGTGGGTATTTTGAGTTCATCTGCAGAGGCTGTTACTACGGTACACCACCTAAGATTTCAATGGTCTCCAAGGATCGGACAAGATGCGCAGGCATTCAGCCACATCTATGGAAGGACTTTAAAATTCTTGCCTTCTTTGGCCCAAGCTCTGTCATCGCAATTAATCCAAGGGGCTTTACGCATAAATCAGCCTTCTTCAAAATCTGTAAATACCTGATCTACTGTTCGCGTATTGTGAATGCTAGCTGCAAGTTTGCCCATAGTGTGGTAGAAAGAGATTTATGGATGGTCGAACGCGACACCAATATAACAAGGGAGGAGATTGTCCGTCAGTCCAAGGAGGCGTCGTTCCAGACTGGGGCCCCGAGTTTAATGCCTGCCCAGCCAGCCAAGGCCACACCCACTTCTGTAATGGCGTCTTCTGGAGCTGTTGTAGTGGCCAGTCAGTCACCTACTCATGTAAGCACTTGCTGTGGGTGTGAAAGTATTAACCAAATTTCTTTTCGGAAAATTATTAAAGTTATCAATTTTCTGTTTAATAACTGAACTTAATTTAAGAAAAAAATATTCTTTAAATTTGTTTAAAAAATGATTTTTCAGTGGACCTCCATTTTTTATATCATAAACTTTTAATGCACAAGATACAGTATAAAAAAAAGGATGTTTATTGCTTGCTTAAAAATTAAAAAATTGAAGAAAGTGTCAAAAAACATACAGTTTGGATATATAGAAATAGAGTGCTTTATTGGTATCTGTTGCTGCACCGGTTTTGACTGACTAATCTATTTAGGGTTACAGTCAACTATTGATGTCGGCTCCTTCCACAATTTAACTTTGTCGAAGAATTATAATGCCACATTCATCAATGTACATAAATTTCAGATTGCGGATGCTTTTTTCAAGACCGGTGACGTGGCCCAATGTCCAACAGTAACGGAGGTGTGCGAGACTTGCTGGAAACGTGGACAGAAAACACTACAGACCCCTGGGAAGGACCGCTGTCAAAAGAACCATGCAAATTGGAGCTGTAATGTGGTGTACCTGCTCAGTCCATCCTTGAAAGAGTTACGGCCCCTGCCAAAGAAAATTCCGAAGGGGCTGAACTTCCTGATTTGCAAGTACATCCAGGAGGGGAAGAAGTGTGGTTACACAGGGACTGGGCCGTGCCAGTACGCTCACTGTAATGATGAGTTGGAGGCTTGGAAGTACATGTGCATCAACGGCTGTAAGTCTGCTAGGTTTAATAAAAATAACAACTAACTTTTAGCTCAATATGTTTTAAGCTGCACTCCCACAAATTGACAGCTTTAACCTTTTTTTTTATTTTGTTTGTCTCAGAATCAGCTCATTTTGGCATCAATGCCTTTAATTCAGTCATATAAGAGAACTCACAATAGAACCGATTTCAATTGTTTGGTAAACTGCTGGAAATTCCAATTTTTAGCTCCACTGGCCGAAGGCCATGGAGCTTATGTCGTCACAGATTGTTCGTCGTGAGTGCGTGCGTGCGTAAACTTTTACTTTAAACGACATCTCCTCTGAAACTGATAAGCGGATTTTGACAAAACTTCACAGGAATGTTCCTTTGGTGGTCCTTTACCAAAATTGCTCAAATGGTTCCGGTCCATTGCACAATATGGCCGCCAGAGCTAAAAATAGCAAAATCTTTTAACGACATCTCCTCTGAAACGGTTCGGCAGATTTTGATGAAACTTGACAGTAATGTTCCGTGGGTGGTCCTTTATTAAAATTGCTCAAATGGGTCTGGTCCATTGCACAATATGGCCGCCACAGCTAAAAATAGCAAAATCTTTAAACGACATCTCCTCTGAAACGGATAGGCAGATTTTGATGAAACTTGACAGAATTGTTCCTTGGGTGGTCCTTAACCAAAATTGCTCAAATGGTTCCGGTCCGCTGCACAACATGGCTGCCAGGGCAAAAAAATAGAAAAACCTTTAAAGAACATCTTCTCAGAAACCGATGATCAGATTTTGATGAAACTTAACAGAAATGTTCCTTGGATGGTCCTTTATCAAATTTGCTTCAATGGTTTCGGTCCACTGCACAAGATGGCCCCCAGAGGTAAAAATAGAAAAACCTTTAAACGACTTCTCCTCAGAAACCGATGATCGTATTGCAATGAAACTTGACAGAAATGTTACTTGGGTAGTCCTTAACCAAAATAGCCCAAACAGTTCTGGTCTGCTGCACAACATGGGCACCAGAGCTAAGAATAGAAAAAAACGTTAAACTACATCTTCTCAGAAACCGATTATCAGATTTTGATGAAACTTTTCATAAATGTTCATCGGGATGCCCTTTAACCAAAATTGCCCAAATGGTTCCGGTCCGCTGCACAACATGGCTGCGAGAGTTAAAAATAGAAAAACCTTTAAGGACTTCTCGTCCGCAGTCTTCACGAAAAACATTTTAACCTACTAGCCAGTTGGACTAGCATAATGGCATATTTTACTAGTCCGAATGACAATCTAGTAGTCCGACTATTTTGCCACATTATAAAACTGTATGCTTGAGGTAAATACCTATTTCAATTGAGCAGCTTGCAGTTTGAGTAAACATTTCTTTATTATGATGCTCATGCAGTGATAGGGAGTGACATCCTTCTGTTGGGAATAGTGCTCCTTGTTTTTCAGAACCTATGGGTACTATGTAAAAACAAAAGGCATCTTGCTTGAATAGACTGTAATAATATCAACATGGTTAGAAAAGAAATGCCATGCTTTAATAGCTTTGATTACATTTTACTACTGAATTACCTCCCTTTAATAGAAAAAAAAATAATGTCTTAATTTTTCACGTATAGCATCTTTAAATAATTTTTAAACAATAATAATTTATGAGTAAACATATAAGCATAAAGTTCTCACAAAAAGATCAATTTAAAAACCTTACATTTATACATAGGAAAGTATATATAGACTGAACATTAATTTTCGTTTAAGTGACATTCTGAAAGTTTATGAAACAGCTATTTTTAGTAACTTAAATGGCCGAAAAGTGTAAGTGAAACACCAAGTCGATTCTATCTCGTCAGTTCTTGTTCAGGTTAGATATTTGCTTCATAATCTATTCAGATTAAATGTTAACCGATGATCAGATTTTGATGAAACTTGACGGAAATGTTCCTTGGGTGGTCATTAACCAAAATTTGTTAAATGGTTCCAGTCCACTGCACACCATGGCTGCCAGAGCTAAAAAATAAAAAAAAACTTTATACGACTTGTCGTCGAAACCGATGACCTTTTTTCGATAAAACTTGACAGAAATGTTTGTTTGGTGCTCCTTTACTCAAATTGCCCAAATCATTTCGGTCCACTGCACAACATGGCAGCCAGAGCTATTAAAGTAAAAAAAATTTTTAAATAACTTCTCCTCAAAAATTGATGATTGTATTTCTATGAAACTTGACGAAAATGTTCGTTAGGTGGTCTTTGCTTGAACCTTTTGGCCAGTGGAGCACAGGCACTGATGTGCCTCTTGTCTTAAAGTGTTAGAAAGGCTTTTAGCAATAAAATATCAATATGAAAACTGCAATCTACTCTTTTGGCAGCATATCACTGGATTCCAGTCGTTTACGCAAGAATTGGCTCATTCCAAAACAACTAATGAAAAAGTTGTCACAAGAACCAATCTGTGAGAGTGCAGCTTAATAAGACCATTCAATGGTTATTAAAGGCAGCATTAGTTTAATTTTAAAACAAACTAGCAGGGCATAATTCTATGGGCTTGGTTTATATGTTGCCTGACAAGCATGGCTTACACAGGGATTAGTTTGTAACGGTTCTGTCGGGATCACACTTCTGTCTTTGATCAATAACTTTTGAATGGCTTGGTACAGATCTTGAGTATTCTAGCTTTGTTTACACATTGGTCATGGTCAGTGGATGACCTCTATTGTCTTTTGGGTCAAAGGTTAATGTCATGGTGACCTTTGCTAGAAAAATGATGGAAGTTTCCAACAGTCAACACATCTGATTTGCTGAATTCTAGTTTTAAAGAGCAAGCATTTAGCACCCGAAGATAGTACTTTTGAAAAATATGATTTACATTATTTAAAAGAAATTTACATTGTTTCTACTGAAAAATAATGCTTTAAAAGTCTTTAGATGACGCTGGAAAATACTATGTTGCTAATATGAATCTTCCTCAGTGATCATACAGTTGTCATCTGTTGGTAACTTGTTAATGACAGGTTTTCAAGTTTCTCAGATAACATTCTCACATATTACAGTGAAGGCAGCTGCTGAACTCTCAGAAGCCAGCAAAGCTGCCCAGAAGGCAAGAGCTGAGGCTTCCAAGCCGAAAATTAGCGGTCAGTCAGTAGTCACTGCAACACAAGCAACTGGTCCCGTGCGCCCAGCCATGCCTGTTCCAAACAAGAACACGTTCTACTGTAACTATTGCGGGGTGTTCTGCAATAGTCAGAAACAATGGGACGAACATTGCGTATCGGACAAGCATAATTTTAATGTCAACTCTGACAAGGAGCATCACTGGAACTATAGGCAGCCACCTTGGACCCCGGGGAAATACTATGAGCTATGCCATCAGTGAGTGTATTTGTCCCCTATGGTGTTGGAGTAGATATAAGGCTTGAAAAAAAAATTGGTTCTGGTTACAAGACCCTACCTACGCAATTCCATTTTTGTAGTCAGTTGGTAAAAAAAGAAAAAGTGTGTTAAGTTATGTAGTTAAAAACCTTTAAAAATTTATACAGAAATTACTTCAACACCATTCTGAAGTGATGACAATTATGTTCTTATATAAAGCCTAATAAAAAATAAAATAAAAAAGCCTACCTACCATACCTGTTATTGAAAAGGATCATCTGGATGTAACCCTAACCAAACTTTAAAAAAAAAAAATAGCCTAATTAATCTTGTGTAGAAATATTTATGTTTTGCCTTCGAAGTATGGCAGTATTTATTTCTCCTGGCTTTGTTTGCACCGTTGTTCTCTAACTCTGATCAATAACTCTTTAAAAATGACTTGTTGTAGAAGCTTTAAACTTTGAATGGTCATTGATCATGTATGGTAACAATCTTGTTATTATTAATTAATATTTTCCATAAATGCATTATTTAAGTATTTAAAGGTTTATCACTCAAAATTTATGTTTGTTATTCACTTGTATGTATTGATTTTGAATAAGAGTGTCACTTTAATGATGGCGAAATCATTTTATGATATAAAGTAACTTAATGTCAAACATGTATACATGTATAATGAATGTATATTCAAATATTTTTAAAAATACATGATAAAAATAGTTATTAATCTATTAATCTATCAAGCTGTATGCTGAGAGGAAAATGCCCCTATTCCAATGTGTATAATGTAGATTTTGACAACCGGTCTCAGTGTGAGCACTGTCAGGGCGACATTATTGTCACATTTTCACAAAATGTTTTCCAATTTCAGACACATGTCGGGAGAGAAATGTCACTATTCGCATGTCCCAGACATGTACAACCTGTGTCAGTACGCCCATAGTCAAGATGAACTGGACGAGTGGCAGGAGAGATACCAGTGGCGGCAGATGAAACGTGACATTGCTCGGCAGGAGAAAGTGTTCTCATACATGGACGAACTACTCGAGAAATACGAGAATTCAACGGAGCCAATCAAAATTGTAAGTTGGGCTTGCGTTCGTGGTGGTATTGTGATATTCTCAATACACTGTAGCTTCCTAGATTTAAGCAGGTTTATTTGATGTGTGGCTGTTCGATGTATTGAACAGATCCTAGAAATAATAATAAAATAATATACATGGTTGTGAAGAATGATAAAACATGTTTTTTCGAAAATCATTATCTCACAGTGATATTTTTTTGTTGCAATTTACTGCTTTTCAAAGGCTGTTTCCCCTTGCGAAAAAATGTCCATTTTTCCCCGAAAGACATAATTTTTTCCCAATTTGATAAATGCAGATTATTTTCATAAAAAAACAATGAATTTCTTGAAAAAATAAATAAACTCTTGACAAGACTAGCTCTTTCACAGCATAATGTATTCATAATAAGGTGAAAACACATATATTTGCCATTATATTAGCTATTTTTTCTGATTTTGTATTTTTCCCAATCTCAATTTTTTTTCCAGGCAAAGGCAGTAAAAATATTTTTTTTAAAAACCACTCTCAGTAATTAATTAAATTAGAAAGGATATAAACCACAAATGAATTTTGTTTTACACATAACTTATGTAGACTTGATAGTAAAGTAAAGCAAAAATCACGAACTAATTGTTGATGCCAACTTCTCTATACTGTACTGGCAATTTAGCATGGAAGAACTGCTAAGTAACTTATTTTATAAATGTAGATGTAACTTTGGGTTTCATTGTTGTATGGGGCCTTGAAATTATATCGGAATATGTTCGAGACATGAACCACTACATTTACTACGATTTATTTATTATTTAGTGCCCCAAAGTATGCCCAATTATATCTATATAATAATAATAATAACATATAATAGATTGATATTTTCAATTCCCAGATCAATGAAAAGTTGGAAGGGCTCAGGAGAAGGTTGTGTTTCACAGTGAGTTTCACATTAATAAAAAAAGAGAAAAAAGGATGGATACTTATCAATGTTTATCCTCGCTTATTGTTTTGTCAAAATAAAACTACATTAACCTGGTAATAATGACAGTATCTTTGATTTGCAGATCAGTGAGGAGCTGGATGGGGTGGAGGTCGTATGTCACAGTGACCTTCACATTTACAAGGAGGAGAAAGAGACATTATACACATGGACATTCCTTTTGTCCACACTGGTAAGTTGAGTAAACAGTGAAAATATTCCTCATTTTCCTTTATGATTGTGTATTTAGATAGCTTAGAAAAATGGAAGTAAAGCTTGGAACATATCATAATGCATAATTGTGTGTCCAGGAAATAAAAAAAAAAAATTAATAAAATCTCGCCCAAAAATAAATTTTAGCAGCATAAATTATTAAACTTATGAAAAGGAAATGCAAAACAATGTTGAGGTGCTTAAAGAATTGTTCAAGAATATTAAATATATCTTAGTTGCATACTCATAATTGCTACAGAAATGGTTATATAAAAAACTATGTACAATTTCAGAGACCCCTTGAGAAGGTTTCATTGCTGTACACAAGAGACCGACTGCATTTCTCATTGGTAGTCGGCTCTGAGCGAGGCGTTCAAATCTCCCAAGGCGAGATATTCTGTAATAATCGAGACAACGACGGAAAGCTCCAGTATAAGATCCCGCTTAAATTCACTGGCGGAATGTTTGGTTCATTCGAGCAATGGATTGTGTTTGATTTCGGCTCTGAGCCGGTTCTGTGTCGTAAGATCAGCGTGGAAATCGGTGACCAATCGGCGCATGAAAAGGTTCGTAATTTAAGGGAACAGCTTCATTTTGATCGCTGGACAAGTCAGAATCGACAGATTGTGAAACATGAGCAACTACAAGAAGGTGAAGAAAAGCTCATGGCTAAATACAAGGAGCCGTCGTCGGCTACAGCAGTAGTTACAGGGACCACGGTGGTTCGGGAACTAAATCGACACAACTATAATGGGAAGATGCATAAATTGTTGGAGCTGGAGGAGATGACGAGACATCAAGTAATTTCAAGGTATTTAATTAATATAAGTCAATATCTTTTATCAATTTTCAAAATTCAACGAAATTAAAGCATGTTTTCATGTGTACATTCATCTTTTCTGCATTTTAGACTGATGATATGATAATACTATTATTACAGTCAGCAAACTAAGATTTTTGGATGGAGATGCCCAAATTTGTACACTTGTGCTTGATATTAAGAAAAATCAACAAGCCCTGCTTTATAAAATCCCAGCCCAGAAAGCTTTTCACCAGTGCAGGGCCTGCTGGCTTTTGCTAGTTTTAATCACGGTTATTAAGTTGTGATATTCCCCTATTACTGAGCAATTGGTCAAGAATAAGCCTTCTACTCTTCAGATCAATAAATGAAAACCCAGCCCAAGAAGCTTTCTACCAGTGCAGGGCCTGCAGGCTTTTGCTAGTTTTAATCACGGTTATTAAGTTGTGATATTCCCCTATTACTGAGCAATTGGTCAAGAATAAGCCTTCTACTCTTTCAGATCAATAAATAAAAACCCAGCCCAAGAAGCTTTCTACCAGTGCAGGGACTGCAGGCTTTTGCTAGTTTTAATCACTGTTATTAAGTTGTGATATTCCCCTATTACTGAGCAATTGGTCAAGAATAAGCCTTCTACTCTTCAGATCAATAAATGCAAGAGATAACGAACATTTGACACATTCAAATTACAAAAAAATTCACGACAACATTGTTTTGAACCCTTACACCCTATGGCCGATCTTGATATCCCCCTGGATTTTATACCAGGTCCTTCTCGGAATTGGTCGACCAGAGCAGTGCAATTAACATTTGACAGTTTGAAGTTATTCTTACTGTGCCCATTTGTGATTGTTATCAAATCCAATGTCGACATAACGAGTTTGGACTGTATTCCATTTGATCGTCAATTCATGACATTATGTAATCATTTTCTGTAAAAAGAAATAACTCCAGGTGTCAATAGATTTTGATAATGTCATGCTGTTGGATGATTTTGACAATGACACAATGTATAAACATTTAATGTCCATTTACTCTTACATAATTTCAGCTACAACTTGTGTGTAAACATCGAATGTCTCCAGTCTATCCAAGAGAACACGTACCTGTATGCCTTGCCAGGAGAGCTGTTTGCCAAAGTTCCTCTGCAAGAAAGCCTGACCGAGGACACTGATGCAGGCAGATTGATCTTGACCAGTGTCCGGAAAGTTCTGCTGGCCCCTCAGGATTCTAACTCACAGGTAATCAAAATCCAAACAGCCGTTTCGACTCTTTATGGTACAGTTATATCTGATGTGACGCATATCAAGAGAGGATGATTAAAATTGTGTGATTCAGAAGGTTAAAATGTTCTTCCTTTTTAATTTCTTATGTGTTATTAAGTGTGAAAAGATTTTGATAAAACTAAATTCCTTAAACGTGTCAAAGATTTTGTTTAACGAAATAAAAATGTATTAGTTCAGCTATTTTTTGTTTGTGCTTAAGGTCATAAGCATTTCACATATGGTTTGCAGTTGTAAAGACAAATATTAAAATTAGAAACCTACTGAAGAATTTGAAGAATTATATTTTGTATATTAATAATTGACTTGAAGGTTTGTCAGAAAAAAATGTTGAGGTCTTGTGATAGCTCTGGTATAAGCAGCATCAGCATTGTTGACATAGTTGGTGGAGATTTTTTACTGCAAAACCTTGAATCTTGGCAGTAACTAAAAAAAAAAATAAGAAATTGAAATGAAACTTGGTACATATGTTGCCAGAGATAATAGGCACATGTACAGAAACTTTTAACTCTGGCTTGAATAATTGTGGCGTTATGTCCCTTTTTAACTAAAAAGACAATAGACAAATGTTGGCATTGGCTCTTTGGTGCTCTTTTCCCTAATCCATTCCCCTTTCAGATAGTGTATGAGGCAGTTATAGTCAAGGAAGAAAACTTCAACTTCTTTGGTGGTCGTGACTTCATCTACCTCTGCCTTTCCCCACCCTGCGTACAGCAGCTGAAGCTTAAGCCAGGTTCTCAGCTGGATGTGGAGATTCAGTTTCAGATGGATCGACTCTTCTTCTGCCGCATGCATTTTGCTGTTGATCATTTGGAGAGTGAGGGAATCGTGTTCCCTGATGTACCGAAGATAAACCCACTGAGGAACGAGAAACACAACCTAAAAGTCAGGTAGGAATCATCTTTCTCTGTTTGGTTCTAAAGCTCTGTACAGTGCAAACTTGTTTTTATTGTTCTGATTTTAAATTGGACCGATCTTAACAGTTAAAGCTGCACTCTCACAGATTGAAAGTTTTGACAACTTTTTTTTTTTTTTGTCTTGGAACAAGCCAATTTTTGCGAAAATCCATGGAAACCAGTTATATAAAACTGCTGACAAAAAATTAGATCACAGATTTTTATAATTAAGTTCAAGAATTGATGTTTTATGCTTTTTTCTTAAACCGTTAGTAATGGTTTAAGCCATAAAACATTAATTTTCGAACGGAAATATGAAAATCTATGATCTGACTTTTGTCAGCAATCACTGGTTTGCAGATATTTATGCAAAAATTTGCCCTTTCCAAGACAAAAAATAAAAAAGTTGTAAAAATGGTAAATCTGTGAGAGTGCAACTTTAACAATGACCTGTGGTTCAACTATCAATTTTCTCATGCCGTTATTGTTGACAATAAGTGCAAACAAACCAATGATAATATTGTAAATTACTAGTATTTGGTACTACTGTATACAGTTTATGTAAATTATTTCCATTCTGAAAAAATAACTGGGTATTCTGTATAGCGGTAATCTTTTCAAATGTGTTTTACATTTAATTGCATTATTGTTGCAATTTTCTTTCAACTTAAAGCTGCACTCCCACAGTTTGAACATTTTGACAACTCTTTATTTTATTTATTTTGTCTTGGAACGAGCCAATTTATGCAAAAATGCATTACAAACCATTCATATAAGACTGCTGACAAAATACTAGATCACAGATTTATATATTCAAGTTCAAAAATTGATGTTTTAAGCATTTTTCATAAACCGTGACGCTTTTAGCCATAAAACATTAATTTTGGAACGCAAATAAGAAAATCTGCGATCTGATCTTTTGTCAGCTGTCTTTTATCACTGGGTTACAGATATTTACGCAAAAATTTGCTCATTCCAAGACAAAAAATAAAAAAGTTGTCAAAATGGTAAGTCTTTGAGAATGCAGCTTTAAGCATTTATTTTGATATTAAATGTACAGAACAACAAATGTATCACTAATTTGCATTGGATTAGGTTTATAGATGCATTTTGAACTTGGCTGTCTTTATGAGGTACATGTAGTTGAAAAAGTTGCTGAAAAATGAAGCTGTAATCATAAAGTATCGATTGTAGTTTAATCAAGCACTTGCTCCTTCCAGTTCATCTGTACTAAACCCAGACCAGATGGCAGCAGTAAGACATATTGTAGCCGAGCGCACAGGTTACACACCACCATTTGTTCTGTTTGGGCCTTTTGGAACCGGAAAGACGGAAACCATCGCACAGGCCACTATGGTGTTACTGAAGGAAACCCAAAACACCAAGATTCTCATCTGCGCTCAGTCTAACAGGTAAATACATGTACATGTCTGGGAGTTATATTTCGTCACCATTACCATCTAACAAACTTAAACACTTAAACTAGGCGAGATAAGATGTCAATGCATTGTCCCTTTCTACGTTCACTTATTTCATGAATGAATTTTTGATTATTCCACAACTGCAATGTGATTAAATAAGGGTTTAGCTAAATAGTTATGGAAGGATTCTCTGACCTGTCCTTTTTTTGTAGCACCCTTCTGTGGACCAGCATGGGAACCTGATCTGATTTCAACTTTGAATATGATTATAAATACACACAAACTTTACATACTTTGCTGTTGAAATCTATTAGTTCTTCAGTTTAACACAATTCATAACATCAATTCAGTAAATTTATTATGTACAAATTGTATTCAGTTTGATAAAGTGTACCCTGGCCTTTTCAGCTGCACACTGTCTTTTTAAAAACCCGGCCAATCACTGTGAAATGTAGCATTTTATTTTTAACTTGAGATTGATTTGTAGCATCTGTAATGGTAATTATATCAGATCTGGCTTTAACAGTCTATTAAGTGTTGATTATACACTATTATAATATAGAATCTAGCAATGTAGCTTTTGGTAATAATAAAAAGTACACAGAAATCTGCATGTTTAAATTAATTGAGAAACTTCCTTTTTAAGGAGAATAATGTGGAATGAAAAAAGTTTTAGCCCTTTGATTTGTCTGCTTAACTTTTTTGTTTGCCTTTTCGTGACTCACAATACCAAAACAACACATGCCATTCTTTTTTTTTCCAGTGCTGCAGACTTGTACATCGTCAAACATTTAGACGGTTTACTGAAGAAGTCTGGCAACTCATCACAGCTGTGTCGTTTATACCAGCGTGAACGCCGAGTATTCACCATTCAGGCCGAGGTGAAGAAATATTGTCTTCTTTCCCCAGGCCATGACTCTATAAAGATGCCAACTAAAAAGGACATTGAAAGATTCCGGATTGTGATCGTGACGGTTACATCGTCACTTGAACTTGCAAAGTAAGTCAGTTTTACTCAACTTTGTGGTTCTTTAAATACTTTGTGTATTTCCTATTAAGATTATCAAGTGTTTATCTAAGATTGAAAGTTTTTTTGTGATTCTAAGATTAAAGTGACACTCTTATTCGAAATCGAATCATACATATATATAACAAACATATATTTTGACTGATAAACCTTAAGCTACTTACTAAATCATGCATTTATGGAAATTTTTAACTATGGATAACAAGATTGTACCCATGAAATCTATAGCAGAAAGCAAAAAAATATTAAATGATTGGGGAATGCTAAAAGATTTACTGTGATCTTCTATAGTCTCATAAGGTAGAAATACTGTGTTTTATGTTCATTTCTTTCAAATTAAAAGTGATATTCTTCATAAGAACCAATGTATTTGACAGTTATTATTCATTTTTGGAATATATAGTAACAATCTTATTTGGGAGCAAGAGTGCATCTTTAAAAGATTTGGTGTGATTCTAAGGTTGAAAGATTTCGTGTGATTCTAAGGTTGAAAGATTTGGTGTGATTCTAAGGTTGAAAGATTTGGTGTGATTCTAAGGTTGAAAGATTTCATGTGATTCTAAGGTTGAAAGATTTGGTGTGATTATGCTGGTCACTTTAATCACCTTGCCTCCTATTTCTTCTTTAATAATTAAAAAAGATTGGTTATGAAAGCCTAGGTGTTAAGAAAAAACGTATAGAGTTGGGGGTTTTATGTAACAGGCGAGGAACTGTCTAAAAACAGCTTATCATAGAATACTGGACCCATTTTTAACCAGGAATGGTTATATCATTCTTAATTACATTTGTCATGTACATAGCATATTATAAAACAGCACATATGCTCAAAGTTATAAAGCTCTTAAAAGGTCTTCAGAACTCTTGTTACATGTTCATCATTGCGATCTGAACCTTGTCTTTATATTTCAGCCTGGGCTTACAGGGAATGTTCACCCATATCTTCATAGACGAGGCCGCCCAGACTCTAGAATGTGAGAGTCTTATGCCGCTCACTCTCGCCACAGAGCGTACATGTATTGTACTAGCCGGAGACCATCAGCAGATCAGCCCCAAGGTGTACAGTGAGGAAGCAAGGTATGGGAGTTTGATGTAAAATTTGTGAATTGCTGGGATAAAAAAAATTAAAAGCTTAAATTATTTTGTCACATGCAAAGAATGGCAGGCCCGAAGAGACTACTTTGTCTGTCAGCGACGTCCAAATACAAATGCTTATACAAACAATCTCTTTTGAGTGATTCAATGTAGAGCATTTAAACTTGATAAGGTCAGAAGACGACCCCCCTATTTTAGGCTGAATATGTTTAAAGTTAATGACAGTGTGGTCTTTACAGAGGATATTTTGATGTAAAAGACTTAAAAGTTGTTTGATCAACGAGTGTATTGTACGATCAATTTTTCTTATTCTTTACTCTTCGTTGTAATGAGGTTAAATTTAGAACAAGAACTTACGAGTTATGATTTAAAATTTGAATTTTTCATTTTCATTTCTGACGCTCTCTTTGTTTTCAATTAAAAATTGTTATTTTACGACATTTTGTTGTACCCTTGTTGATAAGATAAGCTCTTTCTTTCATGCTTTATGATGAAATATGGGGTTTTAACAGTGAAATAACAACAGTGAAAATATCAATTTGATATTTTCACTGCAAAATAAGGAGTGAAAATATCAATTTTCAGAACTACTTTTAAAATCCTTTGTTGTTACATGTACAGTACTTGCCTTGGTCAAAACAGAACACTGGACTTCAGTAAATTATGTCAAAAAATGTTAAAAAAAAATAAAGAAATATTGTATAAATTGAAATAAATATATAATTGGAAATTAACAACTTACCGTTTATTACCGGTTATCCCGTTTATCAAACATTTTACTGATCTTTGAAGCTGAATGTTCGAACATTTGCTTTCATTCCAAACAAATTACAGACAAAAACAACTGTTCGAACATAAATAAAATTTTATAGCATCGTTCAAATGTATTTTGAACTGTTAACCGTTGTAGTACGTAAAATGAGCTTCCTGGAGAATTCACACAACAATTTACAGATAGATCCGATATTTTTTACCCCACCCACATCTCAAAATGTGTCAACAAACTAGCGTGGCATTTACTCTTCTGGAAAACAAACATTTTAAAGCGAAACAGACTGGTCTCTGACAGTAAGATGACTGAATATTAACTTACTATAAAAACACGCGTATATGCAGTCTTAAACTAAGAAGAATGGTTAAAATCCAATGAGTATCCACATTTGTTTTGCTAACACATTTGACCTTCCAAATTTTCATTCTATAAATAGCGGCGTAGTAATTTGGTTAAAATAAAGTGTTTTCATTATTTTTTGGAACATTTGTGCACTAATAATACTTCATTTTTTACTGTCCATAAAGCTTTGCAAGAAAAAACGAGCGAATATTAAGCTATAAGAATGAATAGCAGAGAACTATTTCTCAGCAAACCGAAAGTAGAAAAGTTGACAGCTATAATTATGCATGAGGGGCGCTCCACGGGTAGCGGCGTAAAGCCCACCCTTTTCAAAAAGGGGGTAATTCAGAAATAAATAAAAAACAAATAAAACTCCGAAAATAAGCATAAAAGAAACAGAAAATTTGTTTATTTCAGTGTAAGATCGTATTTAATTTCACTCGTGATCATAAAAAAACTACATTTTCACTCGTGGCTTCGCCACTCGTGAAAATATGTTTTTCTATGACACTCGTGAAATAAAATACGATCTTACACTGAAATAAACAAATATCCTCTATTTATTCATTCTGTTGATGATCAAATCCAAATAGACAACCATCATCAATCATTAAATTATATGAAATGCTGGTATTAAAGCTGCACTCTCACAGATTGACCATTTTGACATTTCTTAATTTTTTTTGAAACAAGCAATCTTTGCGTATATGTCTTGAAACCAGTGAATCAGAAGATAGATTGCAGTTTTCTATATTTACGTTAGAAAATTTATTTAAGGCTAAAATCGTAACTAATGCTTAAAAAAAAATGATTTTTTTGGCAGTTTTCAAAATAATTGAGATCTGTTCTATTGTTCTGTTATATTGGATGACAAAAGAATGAATTTACACTATGGTAGAAAAATGGAATATATTTGATTATTGCGCCATTGCTATTGTTTTAAACATGCCCTTACTGTTTGTAGCAGAATTTTCAAGTGTGTTAATTGGATAAAAAGCATTGGATTGCAAAATATATTATGAATTAAGTACTTATAAATTGACTCTGTTGTTTTCAGGAACCAGAAATTTCACCAGTCCCTTTTAGAGCGCCTATACAACTACTATGACTCCCACTCAAACCTTATAAATGTGGAGACACCTCTAAACATCCTCCTTAGCATCAACTACCGCTCCAAGATGGAGATCCTCCGATTTATTTCGGCCGTCTTCTATGGGGGTCCAGATGTCTTAAAGTCGGAGGCCAATGTTCCCTCAGTGTTGTCTGTCACGCCGTTGTTGTTTTATGCAGTTCAGGGTAAAGAGAAACAAAGCGAGTCAGGTGTGTCATATTACAATATGTCAGAGGTGCAAGAGGTCGTGGAAAGAGTGGATGAGCTTTACCAAAAATGGCCCGAAGAGTGGGGCCCACCCACTGCCCGAGAGATTGGCGTGGTTACACCCTACTATGATCAGGTATTGTCATGTTTCTGTTTCTAAAGCCAAAAAAAATTCCAAGTTTGTCACAATTCACATTTATAATTATTATTTCATTTTAAATGAGTAGTATAAAACTTAGAGTTGAAGAAAGAGAGATAGATTGAATTTGCATCAAGCCATCAACATCATTGTACATAATGGTTAATGATGCAATTTTTCTGACAGTGAATGTATATAATACATGCTCATGTTTACACATGCATGTACAACTATTTTAAAAGAGGTACACTGTAACTGCTTTAGATGAAGAATGCATGTATTTGATCCCCACTAGGTGTACTTTCACCTATCTTGTGGACAACCCAGTAATAGTTTCCACCAGGAATCAGTCTGATGCATGTGTCTATAAGTATCCCCTTTCATCGCAATTAAGTTGAAAGAAACTAGTACAGTCAAATCTCGTTGATAGTACCTCGAGAAATTCTTTGAGATCAGGAACATTTGATATAACTAAAACACAGAACATGTCTTATTTCACCCAACACATTGAAAAATAGTTCAACATAAGCAGAAAATCATGATAACAGATAAATAATAAAATATTTTCTGCTCTAGGTTTCCCTGATTCGTAAGAAGCTACGAGAGAGAAACCCGGCCCTGAAGCAGGTGGTGGTTGAAAGGGTGCAGGGCGTACAAGGTAACAGTTGAAAACAAACCCTTGACTCATATACATGTAGTTTAGTAGACAAGAGGGGTTCCGTGACTCCAAATGCAGACCATTTTGGTTTTTTTTGCATAAACTTAAGCAGTGTTCTCAATAAGAACAGGCTGCCGGCCAAAATGGACGGTTAAAATGGCAATTGGGCCTGTTCAAATTTGGAAAAAATAAATTAATTTTAAGAAGAATAAGTAGTAGCTATTCGGTTACTTTACTGTTTGAGACGGTTCAACTGAAACGTATTGAGAATCCTGCTTAAGAAATGATGTCTGAAATTTCATTTAATGTTCCAAGAAAAAAATAATTTCCAAAGATCTTTTAAAACAAGATGGCCGCCAGATAGTGAAAATGAACCATTTTTTATAAGCTGCCTGTATGGCAACATGGAATATTATGATTTTTGGAAATAATATTCACTTATATATGTAAACAGATGTATGTATTATATTTGTAAAGCTATTGATTTCATCAGTTATTTAAAATCAAACCATCATAAATTTAGTTTAGGTGGTACACATATGTAAATTAAACATTATGTTTATTTTTCGTGATTATCATTCCCTAATTTTGCCAATACATAAAGTCATGAAATTGTTTTGTTTTGTTTTCAGGCAAGGAGTTTCGAGCCATGTTCATCACAACAGTAAGGACCCGCTACTTGATTGATGAGCCTCATATACATAGTGACGTCCTCTCAGACAAAGCAAAGGAGGACTTTGGTTTTCTCTCTGACTCTAAACTCCTGAATACTGCGTTAACTCGAGCCCAGTCAGTTGTTGTTGTAGTTGGCGACCCTGTCGCTCTGTGTGCTATTGGGGAATGCAGTAAAGTCTGGCAGATATACTTGAAGCACTGTCAAAACATGGGCAGTCTGTTTCCCCAGAACCACAGTCTTGAGTCGATCAAGCAGCAGGTACAGAGTCTTCAACATTCACCAGCACGAGAGAGGCTTCTCCACATGGCAAATGAAAGGATGAGACCACAGAGTCAGATACAACCCAAGCCACAAGTAACTGTGGCGTCAGTTTGGAATCAAAATCAGTCAAAGTCCAGCACAACGTCAGCCTTTGACTCGACGTTTTCGTTTGGGCAGGGAAAGTCAACACTAGAGAATGTAGATGGAATCGATGATTTTCCATATCAGACCAACAATGATGTGCCGCTTCCCCCATACGATCCCAGCGTGGATCCGTTTGGCTCGAGTTTCCCACAGTTTCACGACACACTGCCTAATGTTAATGCTCTAGCCGGGATAGGTAACACTCTGCAGCCAGGTCAGTCAAATCCTAGTTTAAATGCTGGACCTACCTTTACTGGTTCCCAAGGGATCACCGTTGGGCTGAGCTCATTAAGCATATCGGGAACCAGTGTGCCACAGCCAATTAAAAGCCCCCTGGTACCCTTAAATCCCTTCAGAGGCACTTTTAAGGGGCCAGCACCTTTAAACACCTTACATCCTAGGAAGATGGAGAGTTTTTTTGATGTCGGTGAAGATTTTACGATTGATTCTGATGATGTTATAGTACAGATTAATACATTTGGAGGTAAGCAAAATGGAATGTTGGGGCAATTGAGTAAGACTGTCACCGTTAGAGAGGAAAATGGGTATGCAGTAACAAGTAACTGCGATAAACTTCACCTTGATGGACAAGATGTTTTCCAAATGTATTCTGAAGACCAGCTTAGGCATATGCTTACTGACAAGTCTAGGTATGTCAAATGCATTTTGAATGCAAAAGATGGTAATTATTATGGCCAGGTCAAGGGAAATGAAATAAGAGTTAAGATTCCGAGTTTATCTATGTGTGGCCAGGCAATGAATGGGGATGAAGTTGTGATAGAAATGGTAAAGGAGATGAACCAGATGTTAGGAAGGGTTGTAGGTGTCCTTAAGAGAGGTACTGATCTAAGAGACAAAGTCATTGTATGTCGAATGGGAGAAAATAGCGGAGTTATGGTACCAATAGAAGAAGGGCTGTCCCCAATGTTTAATGTCATATCTCAAGGAAATTTGAAAAATAGCTCTGAAGGTAATGTCTGTGTGTATAAAATGACTAAGGCCAAGCAAGTTAGATTCAGCCATTTTGAAAAGGTATCGCCAGTTGATGTAAACGAAAAGTTGTTTGCGGTCCGATTCCTGAAGTATGATAGTAAGGTCTACCTGCCGCTGTGTATTGTTTTAGGGATGATATCTGCTCAGCCTGATGTAGTTGCCAGTGAATATGTATTGGATCTGGAGTACCACATGAGGAAGTCGTACAATCAAAGAGTGAATCAGGAAACGGAGACGGATTTTCCAGATGGTAGGTCAATTCCTGCAGATCTTTTAAATGGAAGACATGTTGATATGCGAGATATGTGGTGTTTCTCTATAGATCCTGATGGGACCGGAAATTATAACCAAGCTTTCAGTATCGATGAGGACGGGACAGGGTCGTACAGAGTTGGCGTTCATATTACGGATGTTGCCAGTGTGGTGAGAAAGGATAGCGGAGTCGATATGGAAAGTCGTAAAAGAGGGATTTCAGTTTACCCTGTACAAGGTCAAGCCATTCAAATGTTACCAAACAGGCTTGCTACACAGCTGTGTAGTCTGAAAGAAAATGAAGACCGATTAGCCATTTCAGTGTTAATGACAGTTCATTCAACAGGGGAGCTAACCCAGATAAATGTTCAGAAGTCAGTCGTGAACTGCAAGAAAAACTTCACATACAAGGAAGCGGAAGAAATTATTCATGATCCGCATGCACATGAGGATTACCTGAAGAGTTGTGTATTTGTCCTATTTGAAATCTCCAACCTATGGAGAAGAGATAGGCTCGGGAATGCAGCCCTTTGCCTTGACAAGTCAGATATCACCGCTTCCTCCCTAAGTCATCAGTTGGTTGAAGAGATGACAATAATGACAGAGCACCATATTGCAAAGATACTGTGCAAGAATTTCCCAGAAATAACGCCAATTTTAGTTCAAGCGGCTCCACCTATGGCAGAGCTAGGCGTTTGGAAGACAGAGCATGCAGCTGATGCAGTTAATTCCATAGCGCTGACGAAGCCGTTTTTGAATGAAGCGGTTCAGGAAACTTGCAAGTGTAGCCTTGCATGTACACATACAGTCAACTATGTAAGGCAGTTTAATATCGCAAAGAGGGAACAGATTGATGTCATTTCTATTCTATGGGACAGCTTGAATGAGGCTGTGGGAATCGGCGACCATCTTACCATGATGAACATTGTTGTTTCTGCAGAAAACCATCCACAGATAGCAGTTGCTTTAAAGAAACTGCACAGCATTCAACAACCTTCTAGGTATGTCTGCTACGCCGATTTGTCGGAGAAAGCAGCTATACATTACAACATCAATAAGAATCCGTACACTTCCATCACAAGTCCGCTAAGCTGTTACATGGGTATAATCACTCAAAGGCTTCTGTTGGCGTGCTTGGATCAGAAGTTAGGTCCGTATACAACAGATGAGATTAGGGCTGTCTGTGATGAAATCAATAAGTCCAAAGTTAATGCTGAGAAGTACGAACAAGAATATTTTGCCCTCCAGTTATCAGCGGCTTTGCTCACGAGACCTTTAATCCTCCAACCCTTAGTGATGGAACTGAATTTGCAATACATCAACATCTGTTTCCCTACACTACAGTGCCTTGCCAATATTCAGAAAGTTGATCTAGCATTACTAGGGGTGTGTGAAGACCCAAATGCCACTCCAGAGGGCCATGTTCTATTGAAATGGCAGGAGAGAGTCTATGATTATGGGATTTTACAGCATCAAGCACCTGCAGGAAATAACAATGGAGAGCTGAACGCAGATCGTTTCATATACAAGATCCCAGCCTACCACTGGCAGAGATTGTTAATTGCTGTTCGAGACCAGGATGAAGGTCAGAGAATTCAGAAGTTGAATGCAGCCATACAGATCGTGGGTAAGCAGGTATGCAATCCTGCCATGGGTGACATGTATATCGAGGACGTAACTTCGGAGGTACAGAAACTTGGAACGATAAAACATTTCGCAGAATTTACCATGAGGCTTCATGCGAGTCAAGTGTTACTGGTTCAGCTTTCAGCCAGGTTAGAAAATGCTGTTCTTGCACCCTATCTTCAGCTTCTTAGTCTGACCAACAGTTTGGACATATGTCTGCAGCATCGTCAGAATCCTGTGGAGAGTTTTGTTAGCATGCCCTCAGTTATGAAGTCAACAGTAACACCTCTTGGTGACGTACAGGCCTACAAAGAAACATGGTCAGCGATTACAGAGATAGAAGCTTGTACCAAGGCTGTAGGAAGTAATGACAGACTTCTTGTCAACAATGTTATCGTGGACTGGAAAATACCGACCACTGCGTCAAACCACTTTTTAGCAGAACTTACTCTACCAGTCTCTTTCATGAAAGCCCGTCAGATTAAACTCTCTTCCACTCTTCTGCAGTCTCTTCTGTTTAATCCAAAGAACAGTACATACTGCAATGCGTTCTTCTCAGATTTCATTTGTCTAAGGTATGCCAACATAACAGTGCCTGATAAAACTGGTTTATCCGATTCTCTGGCCAAAATTGTCAATAACAGATGTGCAGTCACATGGGTTGGCCACTGTGTTGTGATTGGTGTTACCCATAGCAACGACAGAGTTACCTTCAAGTTGAAGTTGATCCAGAGTGATGTGCCTTTATCCTTGCCGCTGATACAAAGGAGACCGTGCAGTGTCGAGTTCATCCTTCGATCAGATCATGACAGGTAGAATTTAGCTTGTTTAGTACTTAAAGTGATGTCTTAGTTAAATTTTGTTGCGTTATACTGTCATAACTTTTGTGTCAATTTAGTATCATTGGCGTCTGAAAAAAGGTCTACATTATTAAAATCCGATCAAAATATTCACATGAAACTTTGTATATATGGTGCTAGAGACAATATGCACATGTGTTATATGATCCTTTAACTAAGGATATAATAATTGTCAAGTTATCCCCCTGTTTTGGTCCATCTTCCATCCTCAACCACCTTACTTTGCCCCCATAACCTGGCTTTTGGCTGGTCATCACAGTGTCTGGCTGTACTTAAGAAAGTTACTTGATTGTTAGGGTACTACCAGGTTGCCCGGTTGCCCACTAGGTTTCCCTAGCACAGTCTAGAAGGTTGTATAGCTCTTCCCCTGAAGTTAATTTTAAGGTTTTCTCCTGGGTCAGCTCATACCTAGGTATTGTTTTTTTGGTGGGGCGTGGGGGGGGATGCTGATTGAGCACTGATGAACAAAGATACTGGCTTTTAGCGCTCTTTGCTTCAATTTTTCATCAATATTTCCATTACTTTTGTGATTGTGACAGGCATTTATGAGCTGTCTGATGCATATTGATAATGCTTTAAACATACATTTATTATGCTGTAATCATAATAGCCAAAATTGTATAAGTAAGTTTTATTAAATGGTATTATTGGTAGATTTTACTGTCAGAGCACTGGGAAATAAAAGCGTTGTTCATCATTCATGTGCATATAAGAATTGAAGCAGTAATTATGTTTCTATCTTAAGACTTGCATTTAGTGGAAATGGTGCTTTAATTGGAATGAAAGTGAAGTCGAGCAAAAACTTAACTAATGTATTTCTAATCAAATTTCTTTTCTGAACAGGATGGTGATGTATGGACTAAAGAATCTTGAAAATGCTTCACAACTAGCTACCGATGTTGCCCTAAGGCAGACTCCAAGTGTGGCCAGTATGTTCAGAGTGAATAATTGTTGTCTGGTTTTTCTACTTCCGGTATTATAAAATGATTTTATTTCACAAGGTCTTTGTTCTCAACTTTTTTTTGGTTTTTGGCCTTTTGTTTGAGGTTTGAAATATTTGAGACCACATTTAAATTAGTATTGACAAACCTTGGTAAATTTATATTTTGCTTCGGTTTTAAGATTAATCTGATAAACAATTTAAGTGAATTTTGGAAGCCTGGTGATCCCATGTTATTTTTGTATCTTTATCATATCAGAATATGTAAATCTCCTACCAAAAATATTACAAACAAGCTTTTTTGGCCTTGAAACAAAATTGGTCATTTCACTACCTTTTTTCATTTGAAATAAAGAATAAAGTTACAAACTGCAATATTTTTTCAAATAATTTTATTCCAGTCATTTATTTTACATATGAGCAATCAAGCAATACCCTTAAAGGGGCATGACACTAAATGTTACAATTTCAAGTAAAAAAGAAAATTGTCAAAAATTTACTTGAAATTGACATCTTTGTGTACAAAGCATTGAATCTTTCTTGCTAATGTATTACATTGCTTATAACACATGCTTCTGTCGCAGTTTTTGTGCATTTTTTTCCATTCAAAATTTACTAGTGATGATAGCTCTAGCTTCAATGAATATCTATGTTTTATTTCAATACATAATCAAATGTTTTAATTTCAGCTCAATACGCTGATGTAGACCAGCTAATGCAGTCATCGAGACAAATCCTTCATGTTCCAAATCAGCAGCAGGAAGAAGCCCTTAAGCACGCTCTCGCCCAGCCCCTGTGTGTGATTCAGGGATGCGTGGGCTCCGGGAAATCCATGATGGCCGCCAAACTGGGCTACATGTTTGCCCAAAGAAATCAGGCTCTCCAGGCCGGGGGCAGGCTTCAAGTGCTGGTGTGTGCCCCTACCGAGGCTGGGGTTGATTTGGTTAATGGTGAGTTTAAAACTGCAAAAACAACGAAATAGTCATATGAACAGAATTTTGTAATTTTAAGCTTAAAATCGTTCAACTGTTAATTGCGTAGATAACACTAATCAGAAAACTAATGCCTATGCTGCAACCTTTTCAAAATATTTATGAACAATTAATCTTTTTTTTTTTAACTTTAGACTACAACTTACTATTGTTCATTAGTTTTTTATCCACCTTCAAACACAAACATATAAAATATTCTTCTTACCTGAACACACTTGAGAAAGTCTCTTTACTGTTTACTTTTGCAAAGTAAGATCATTGGCATATTTACTGGAAGCAGAAGTGTTAATAAAAGACTTAAAAAAAACAACTTTCAATATTACTTTATTAATAAAAAAAGTACCATTCATTTGGACTTACCTTGATTACAGGTTACTTCATGTCTCTGAACAGCAGCTCTCCGCGTGTTGTGCGGGTTTACAGCCCCGATGTGGAGAGGGTCCTCCATCCCCCCCCAAGGGTTGTATCCCGATCTACAAGTACATTTGCTGACCAGGAAATCAGTCAAATCAAGAACCACTACTCTTCCCTGTCTCTGTATGAACTCATTAGGGGAAGTAATTCTCCCTACTGCAAAAGCCTTAAAGTAAGTGAGAATGTTACTTTGTGCTGAAACTTTTCGCTTGCTTGAGCTGCATTTTGAGCAAATAATTTGTTGAAAGTAATTTGACAGAAACAAGTTTGGTTTCTTTAAAGCTGCACTCTCACAGAAATGCCATTTTTACAACTTTTTTTTTTGTCTTGGAAAGAGCAAGTTTTTGCGTAAATATCTGCAAATCTATTACATAAGATTGCTGACAAAAAATCAGATCGTAGATTTTAATATTTCCATTCGAAAATATTTTTTTTTATGGCTTAAACCGTTACTAACAGTTTAAAAAAAATGCATAAAACATCAATTTTTAAACTAGAATATAATAATCTGTGATCTTTTTTTGTGCGCAGTCTTATAACTGGTTTCCATGGATTTTTCGCCAAAAAAATGGCTGGTTCCAAGACGAAGAATAATTTTTTTTTTCAAAACATTCAATCTGTGCTTTAAGAAGTCTTAATTTATTTTATTCTTGGAAAATAATTCAAATGTTCTTAATTTTGGCAAATGTCATCATTTTTGTACATTTACTGCAGTGATTTAAGCAATCACTAGAATTATGACGATTTCACATTACTATTGTAAGTTTGTTTTTTTTTAACTTTCAGGAGTATGAAGGTCTGTTCTCACTGTACCCAGACGACATTGCAGACGACCAATTCGAGGATTATATACAGCTTGTTTCCCGTGCAGAGTCTGCAGTACTGGCCGAGGCTGAGATTATACTGTGTACATGCACAACTTCCGCTCAGCTGAAAATCTCGTCCGTAGCTAATGTACAACAGGTAAGTGATTTCAGACAAAAGATCAAATTGCTTAAGTTTTTTTTTTACGTTGTATATTATATAAAAGATTTTTAGCATCTTCCATGGCTGCTCATGAAAGTTAGGTTCATCCCAACTATACCAAACCAAAACAAATTGAACAGTTTTATTGTGTTTTAAGGTATTAAGATTGTTTGTGAAATGTGGGTCAGAAGTTAATAATAAACCATCATGTGAGCATCATTTTCTTTTTCAGATAATTGTCGATGACACAAACACTGGTACAGAACCAGAAGTACTGGTCCCCCTCTCGATTTACGGGGACGTAAAGCAGGTCACTCTGATAGGCGATATAAACCAGGCCGGTCCCACTGTTGTGAACGACGTGGCTAGACAATTGGGACTGGGCCAGTCCATAATGAGATCTTACCTGTCAACGGCTGTGTACCTAAACATACAGTACAGAGTGGTGGGTAGTTTGTTAGTAAATTATTTTTGCCCACAACCCAATTTCAAGTGGTATATTAGTTTAAACAGTTTATATTTTACAACGATTGTGAAAAAAGAAGTGAAAAAAGTAATGATAACTTATACAAAGTCACTCTCATTGGCACAATGTTGCGCGAGAGTGTGGTCTTATGTTGTGGGGGAAACCGGAGTGCCCGCTGAAAACCCACTTGTGGGGCTTTGTGACCACAAACAAAACACACCAAGTGGGATATTGTTGGCCATTCCATAAGATTCCGATTTTAAATGTCAAATATTTTAACTCTTGCTATGCAAAAATATTTATTAAAACAATTCTTCAAAATCATTAACTTTGTCATATTATTATGCAAGTTTACCAAGATAAATTTGTTATTCTTATGTTGAATGTACATATACACCTTTTATTCATATAAGGATCCGGCGAGACTCTGTTAAGATGTCATCTTATGATTGAGATTTCCGTTACAGCATGAAGGTATCGTAGACTTCCCGTCCCGCTTCTGTTACGACAATCGCCTCCTGTGTGGGTCAATCGCCCAGCGTCAACCGTCCGTGCTAAACTGGCCAGGGGGTCGTAATAAGCCTGTGGCATTCTGTCAACTAGATGGACAGGAGCAAAACCTACCAATGAATGTTGTCGGTGCCCCTGCGGAACAAAAATGTGTTAACTTGGAACAGGCTGACTTTGTGGTATGTCTCTAACCCTTTATAATGTGACACTTAATCATATTATGACTGCCTTTGGTAATTACCTAATTTGTTTATCAAAAGAAAAAATTAAATACACTCCTGTCATCATGTGCCTAGTAAATCTTCCTATCAGTTCTACAGTTATATTTATATCAGTGTGGTGCGCAGTCCTGTAGAATTTTCAGTAATGAACCAGGCTACATAACAGTTATGAATATTCATATTAGGGTGATTTGGTGTCCTATGAATTTCTCATTAATAAGACTACATGTAGCAATGTATCTATATAAGCATATAGCAATATGATTATCAATTCGATATATGTGTAAATGTTTCTGTTCATATGTTATGCCTGTGAACAGGGTTAAAAGGTGGATATATGAGTGATAGGTAACTGTATGGGATGTATGGGTAAACTTTTCAAGGTATATTGCACTTTGAGTAAACATAACTGATATGAGACATACATTAAGTTGTAAGTGATTGTTTCATTAGGCATGTTTCAAGGCTAATATGTAACTTATAAGATTATTTGAAAATGAAGTATGTTTCTTGCTTGTGCACTGTATCTAAATATTTGTTTGTATTTTCATGACAAAATGAGCTCGGACAAATCTTAGATAGTAACAACTTTATGGTTCTAAGGTTCAGGTGGCAGTTTCCCTGGTGAGGACGTACAATGTTGCCATGACTAGTGTTGGTATTGTTTGTCCAAGCCGCGCTCAGTGTAAGGTGGTGAAGGATAAGTTAGCAGTGACCGGGTGTAACATACCGTGCTTTACCCTGCATGAAATACAAGGTAAGCACCATCCCTGTGTAATATACCATACTTTATCCTGTATGAAACACAAGGTAACTACCGACTGGGTGTAATATACTGTGCTTTACCGTGCATGAAACAGAAGGTATGCACTGACAAAGCCTTATGTTACAAGATTGTAAAATGCAGGTCACTGTCAAGATGGTAGGCAGAAGGCATAAGCTCATGTGACATAATTATAAGGATTTGATAATAAACATGGTAGACGGTTTTACTGTTATGATATTTAATGAAAAAAAGGTAAGTTTTTGCCTACAGAATAATGGCATGTATGAACATGATAGATTATTTAAATAATTTAAATTATTGTTGAATTATGCTATTATATTTGATCAACTTATGCTGCACTACCAGTCAGTCAATTGTAACCACGGCCCCCCCCCCCTTTCCCCGCTATTTTCGGCTAAAAAAAAAACCCAACACAGTTCTCGGCACTGCAGGGCCTCTTTGAAGGTAAAAACATGTCCCATTTCCCCCGCTATCCCCGATATACCCCCGGACCTGGGGGTGGGGTGGGGGCATGGTCACAAATTGACTGGTGCATTAGAGGGACATGAGTGTTGGCACCCATGAGTGCTGTGTACATGTTTATATTTGACTGTGTTGTCTGATTTCAGGTCTGGAGTTTGACTATGTGCTGTTCAGTACCATACACAGCCTGCCTGCTATGAACATAGAGCAGTTCCCAACACAGAAATGGCTGAATGAGAAGCTTGGGGTCCTTACTGACCATGGACAGGTCATTTCAACATTGTCCAGGGCTAGGAAAGGGCTTGTCATTGTTGGTAGGATGTCTTCTGTTTTTTTTTTAAAAAGAGAAAAGATATTCATTTTACAGAAACAGCTGTTGTCTTTGGAGTACAAAGAAAAAAGAAAGATAGTCATGAAACAAAATCAATTAATTTGGGGGGTGCCTAAATTTGTTATCTTGCAATTGATCATGTCCCAAAAGTAAACAAATATAACCGTCATGTGAGTTTCTGAAAATATGAATTGTATGCGTTTCTCACTTGTGCTTTTTGTTTAACTTGTGTTTATTTGAAAAAAAGCGTTGAGGTATTGTCATGGTCTTGGTGTTGTAGTCATCAGCATGCAAAAACTTTTACTTTAGCCATGATTCAAATTAAACATGGTACACTTAGAGACATAATTTCAATGACATCATTTCCGAACTGAATTCAAATGACCTTTAATTCCAATTTTAAGCTTATGATAAAAAGAAAAATTGTATCAATGTTATATAGCAATATATTTCACGGCATGAACACCAAAAATGATCTGACACTAAAACAAACAATCTTTCTTTCTATCTTACATGTTTGTTAAAATAAATGTTTCCTTTAATTGCAGGCAACGAGAATTTGCTAAGATGTGACAAGTTGTGGAATCGACTCCTGACAGAATACAGTCATAGTAGCAGACTGGTTACCGCTGGTCAATTTCTCAAGGCTATGTCCATGTAATTAAGGGGCATAACTGGGATATGAAATAAGAACAAAAACGGAGTTATCTTCTCATATAGGACTGAATATACATTTTGGCATGTTTCCGGAAATTATGATCGTTATGGTGTATA
Organism: Mya arenaria; assembly: GCF_026914265.1. Taxonomy (NCBI): domain Eukaryota; kingdom Metazoa; phylum Mollusca; class Bivalvia; order Myida; family Myidae; genus Mya; species Mya arenaria. Next base: position 295,013 of record NC_069123.1, read on the forward strand.
CGTTTGAGGCTATATAATATATATTGCTATTTAAAGTTTGTCTGATCTTATTTGGTGAGGGATTTATTTCTGGAAATAACAATTGTAATGGTGTTGACGTTTGAGGCTATATAATATATATTTCTATGTTATGTTTATTTGTGCTTATTTGGTGAGGGATTTATTATAAAACATATGTAATTTTATTATATTTATACCTTTGTTTAAAATTTAAATGTAACTTAGATGTAATGTTTTCTGAATTCCAAACAAGATGTATATTTGCAATTTTATAATTAATAACATTGATAAAATATGTGTACCCATACTAATTTGATTTAGCTGCTCATACAAACTGACTAGATATGTGTACCGGTACTAATTTGATTTAGCTGCTCATACAAACTGACTAGATATGTGTACCGGTACTAATTTGATTTAGCTGCTCATACAAACTGACTAGATATGTGTACCGGTACTAATTTGATTTTAGCTGGTCATACAAACTGCAATGAATTATTCAGAATATTTTTGTTCGTGTGCTAACAGTGACATTATAATAACGAGTCTCACCCACATGTATCTAGACTGATAAAAATAATACATGAATGTTTGGCTTTGTCAGTTACTCAAGTAAGACAAGTTAATGAGCATCGCCATTCCATTACGTCACTGTCAAATAACAGTATACTTGTTGCATGTTCTAATTTAAGCTGTACTAGTTGATCCTTTCTTTTGCATCAATTTTAAAAAAAAGCGCCTTAAAATCTTATAGTTTCTTACATACATGTTCACAACAAGTGCTAAGCATGTGATTTGTGTTTTATGTTGAATATTAATGATGACCTTTCAAAGTAAATTATATTTTCCTTGACTAATTTTTATTGTTGTCAGATCCTTAATATGTTTATTTGAGATCAGTTTCAAGCTGTTATTTATGTCTTATTTAATGATCAAATGGCTGAAAACCTACTGGTCCAATGCCACCTAACGTAGAATTAAATTTGTATTGCCTTGAATTTTAGTTGTATGTATTTCATAGAAAATTTTAATTTTAATATACTTTCACTGTTTATTGTCAATACAGATCAGTATTGTATGATATGCATCTTGATTGGAAGTCAGTTTTTACATTTGTATGTACATTCATTATATTGTACATAATCGCTATATTTGATTGCTATTATTGCCATGGTAAATACCTGCATGATTGAAAGAGTTGTCAGGATCGAAGGTTACATTATAATGTGTATTTAAAGACTATGAATGGTTGGTGATTATGAAGTAGAATATGTCTGATATGAAAATGGCCTCCTTATTACATGTATATTGAAATATGTTTTTGTGACTTAGTTAACATTTGGTGTTGTTGCTTTTTAATGATTTGCAAATATTGATAATGATGAAATAATTGAATGTTGATGAAAATGATGGATGGGAAATCTGTCATTTAGTTTGTTGCCTATTTTGAGGGGATTAAAGCGAAAAGTTTGTAAGTGACATTCAATACAGAAGCAAATAGAAGGTTTTTGCTTTATCATCCCTTGATTTGTATGCTTTTATATTATTCATGTAAATAATTATGTTTATTACTATGTAACAACTTATGAAGAATAGTGGGGTTGGTGTTGACCCTGGGCTGTACTCACAAACTGTTGGCTGAATACATCAATTTTGTAACTACCCATGTTAAAAAGTAGGAGTTACTTGTTATGGCGATGAACTGTAGGTGGAATAAACTTTAAATCTCATTTTAGTGTATTTGAATAGTAAGCTAGAATTATGATTTTTTGCATAGTCTGCCCCAAAAAACTGTGAATGGGAACTAATAGTATGCTTGTTAATAGAGAAACAAATGCAAGTCTGCAGTACTTATGTGATAATGTTATCTTAAAATTATCTTAATTTGCTGCTTTGGACATATATGATTTGTGTTTGTGACAAACATATGAACTTGGGCATGGCGGACTGTAATATGTATTTTGTGGGTTTGATTTTTTTTGTATTAAATGAAGGCTGGCAGTGGAAAGGTTTTATATAATGTTAAATAAAGATGCATGTAAATCTTTCTGCTTTGAACCTTCGTTATGTATATACAAGTATGTATGTCTGTATGAAGGACTATGTACATTTTGTATAAGTGTTGAATAATCAGACTAATTTCATAACCAGTATTCAAAATCTATCTTCTAATCCGAAATAATAGAAAGGGAATTTTCATACTAAATATTGATAGTGTCATTAACATTTATTTCAACAAGCATATCCTTATAAATTTCAAAATTAACTTAACATATTGAAAGACGAAGAATAAATTTAAAATATGGATCATTTTTTGTACATTCATTTCACCAGTTTTAAGATACATGGTGTTATTATCAAACACCATAAAAATCATAAAAGTCCATGAAAAGGATTATTTGATTATATTTCATCGTCATGCCAACGCCAGTATGTATTGTTTATATATACTGTTTGTGAGTACAGCCTAGTATACCTGTATTGTTATATATGTTAAATTGATACATTATAGCTTTATATTAAGTATATTTAGTATGTTTGTATAAAATTGTGTTATGTAAGGATTTTAATACATACATGTTCATTTAATTAGGATGTAACCTGAATATGTATTTAGGATGTTACCTGACAATATATTCCGGATATTGCCTGAACATGTGAAATGGATTCTACTGATTATAAAATACAGCTTTTTGTAATCATGATAACAAATAAGCTGTCATTATTAAAATTAAAAATAACATCACAGCCAAATAAAATTTACATGTTTGCTTATTCTAGATAAATAAAATATACATAAACTTTGTATATAATTTTTATATTATTACATGTCTTTTTCACCTTTAATCCTACTCCCAGTTTTCACTCTTAATGTGTTTTGTATAATTGGAATAAACTTAAAAATAAATTTATTGGTATAAGAGTAACGTCTTAATAGCTTAATGTCATGATCTTTCATAAAATTTTATTCTTTTCATTTTTTTTTTAATATTGTACATTTACTTGCTAACTTGATTAATGGCCATGATGAATATACATGTTATATTCCCTGGTATCGATGATTAAATGTTTACTTCTTAAAGACTAAACAGTCCAAAGACAAATATTAAATGTAACTCATTATGTTAATTAATTACTGAGAATAATTTTCACTAGTTTGACAATAATGTTATTTAAATCCATTTATATTTTTTTCAAGTAGTTTGCTGTTTAAATATTGTCGTCTGTAATTTAAATCCTAATCATTATGGTAATGATTACCAAAGTCTGTCCTGGAGTGTGGCATAATGATTGTGGCTAAAATGGCAAATTTCATAATATCAGGATATTCCATAAATTTGTTTTGTGATATTTAGTTTCTGTACTTCAATATAGGTCTTGGCTTATTTATGTCAGGAAAATTTCACCTTCAGACAATTTTTCAGCAATGTTTAAAAAATTTATTTTCGATTTCTGTGAATTATTATTTTGGATCACCTTTATTTTAATCTAAGCCCTACATTTTGAACATAGTGGTAGTCTTAAAACTTCAAACTTTGTTACAAAGCATTTTTTTTATTTTTTGAACATGATTTATATATGCAAGATGTTAAGATAATTCTTTGAAATGATGACTTAAATATTTTTTGAATACACGCTCACTCTGCCCATTCTTAATCATTAAGAATTTACTTCATGTTATCTAACTCTTAATTCTAATATTGATTATTCATCTCTGCTCAACCAATACCAAGATCTGTTTGGTAAGAATATGGTTTGATTCTCAGAAAATATGTAGTAGTTGATTTTTTAAATGATTCTTTTCGGCCATATACATGTAGATAAAGATTTTTTTTTAATTCTTGGGGGGGGGGGGGGGAGAAATGATAAAATCAGAGAAATATCGTGATGGTATGTTTATGACCTGCATATTTATGACTTGTGTAATTTGATATTTTTTATGTTCATAAATAAAATGTGTATTTTGTATTCAAATAATTTATGGATAACAAAGATTTCAAAAATGTATATCATTAATTGTATGTATATAAATTAATGACTTGAATTAACCAGATGCAATTTTACTCATATTTCAAGCATATATCTCATATCTTTACAACAAACCTTTTTATCAATTAATGACTGTGCAATTGAGTTAGTAAAAAAAAAGTAAATTATTAATTAATCGTGATTTTTGTTAGCATCTGAAATAATTAATGGAATTAACCAGATGTTATTTTGCTCCTATTTGAAACAAACATGTACGAGTATGACTCGTATCATTACAGCATACTTTTTATTAATAAAAAACTAATTAAATGTAGTATTTTAATCCTATTTTCACCTACTCTTGATTGCTTGTTGTGCGTGTCTGTGCTATTCACTGTTGTAGTTAAATAAAATTTGTATGCGTGAATAAATCTGTTCTCTTCTAGACTTGTATTGTTTACCTTTGTCCTTTGAATACTATCGAATTATAAAAATGTATCAAATACTACTTCGGAATTCAAAGATTGATATTGACCCGTATACAATAAAGGATTTTCAGTAGTAACTTCAATAAACTCAGATCTGTATACACATCCCAAATGGCAAGACATAGGATTAGGGTTAGACTATAGTCCACCTAAATGGCCGTGAACGAGTCTTTTGACGATTTTTTTAACAATGGCAGACTCGTACATAAGAAATGTCAAAATAATAAAAAAAAACGTATCCCTGATCACTCATTATTGTAGCTAGGTTAGACTTCATGTGTACCGCTGTTTTCAAACGTATTTAGTGATTTTCGTGGTAAAATAGTATCAGACTGATCATGTTTGCTTTTTTTTATTTGCTGTATTGCAAGGCGTTCGTGCTGCATCAAGAGTTCTTATATTTTATAAAGAGAACTAATTTAATGAACCCATATATGAATTGCTAGGATAGTATGCAAGTGTAATGTTGCATAACAAAATACGCGGTACGTTCTTATTTTGTAACACATTGTATTTTGTTATAAATATTAACATGTCTTACAGCTCGTGTCTTAATAACACTTATTAACGCACGATTATTTTGATTCTGCATCACACAAAAACTGCATAAAACTTCCTCGCTCAACATAAAAGGAAGGTGTTGAAACATAAAAAAAATCAAGGCTAGTGCCCATGTAAGTGCACTAGCCGTCGAAAAGAAAAAAAGATCAAAAACTGAATGAAAAATAGCTAATATAGGTAAAAGAATGGTACACTTACTATAAACATAGTTTTAAGTCACGCAATTTTCTATTTTCACTATATGCCATATGTGCTACATCGGAAGGCAAGATTTTGCTTCGAATGAAGACTTAAAACAATGTTAACTTTTCTTAACACCATTTTAAGTGAAACAAAGGGCAGTCTATGCCACTTAAAGAGTACCGCCTTCGTTTTATTACCGGAGATTGATAAAGTCATTAGTTTCATCAAACACGTCGACAAACCTGTTTCCAAAATAATGTTTTGACAGCGCTCCGCCAGACGGCCGTTTTGTGAAAAGGTTTGTCGAAGTGTTTTAGGAAACTAAACTCTCAATCAAACTCTGGTAAAAGACCGAAGGCGGGGCTCCGTCAGCAGCGTTATGTTTCATTTGAAACAGTGAAGACATATTGAAATTATCTCTGTTTAAACTTTTCATTCGAAGCAAAATGTTGCCTTCCGACAACAGGCATTTTGTAGGCCCTTTTGTATTTCTGATATTTCAAAAACTTTCAAACAGTTTATTTCACTATACATAAGACAATATGTCGGCCATGGAAATACACATTATAATTAGTACATTGTGATACAAATAAGTCAGAAGTCGCAAGACAGTATATATTAATAACGAAAAGAGGAGGTTTTCTATTCATATTACATATGAACAGTTTTTCGTCATTCATACGCTTTATACACATACATTGCCAATTTCTATTTTAAAACAGTTGACCGCTTTTGAGAGAGATATATTCTTATACATATTCTACTTCTGAAAAGTGTATAACTACTTAACCATACATTTTCTCCGATATAGACAAGTAAACTTCATATATACATGTAAACGGCATTTGCAAAAATATGCATATTAATCACACGTATGTTATATATTGTTCTCATACTTTATTTATAAGCTATGTTTTTGTGCCATGCAACTTTGCAATTTCACGTATACACACACTTAGTTGAGTCATATACTCATGCTAAACACATACACCTAAATTTAGGTAGAGCTTTCACTCAAATTGATTAACTCTTCTTAACACCGCTCTGATAGGACTCTGAAATGTTATTGAAATACTTAAAAATTCTACGTTAAAATCGGTATATCGACAAAACGTTTTAAAAAATCATTACCAATCTGCTCCAATAGCTACGGAGCTGCATTCCGCGTGAGTAGCTTGCTAAAGTAGCGTTGTAGTGAATATTCATGAAATGTAGGTGGCGATTAAAAATTGTGCGAATAAGCAGCAAGTTTGCGTACTGAATCAAAATACATACATGTATGTATCTGTATTAACATTTTTGCCGCGGCCGGGGATCTAGATACTATTGGTAATCAAAGCACTGATAGTGCTGAACGCCTTGAGCGATGATTCATGCTATGTGATATTCAAAAAAGACCATATGAATGATAGCATGCCACTCCCTCGCTCGCTCTCACACCTGCCCGTCCACACATCCAACCTGCCGACACACCCGTCCGTCCACTTACTAAAGCTCAAGCCTAAAATAGAATCTTGTTCATCACAATCTGACAGGTTTATTAACCGAAAATTGACCTGGATAACTCCGTAACGCACGGAAAAGCATGGATCGTATCGAAGATGCAATAAATTTCTAATTTGGCGTAATATATCAAACCAAAGTGTTTTAAATGTAATCATAATATTTCATTTTATCCCAGAATCAGTTTTATGGAGATTATAATGTATTAATAAGCATAGTTTCTAATTTAAAACAGCTTTAAAGCCGGCTCTAACTTGACAGTTTTTTATTAAGATTTTTAGTAGGTACAAGTTCTTACACAAAATAAATGGGTATGCAACGCAGTTGCATTAAACGATTTATTTAACAACCTTTAACCATTACCAAATGCACATTACACACTTTACATTTAAAATCAAAGCGCTCAAGGTGTTGACGTACTTTAGCCCTGCTACGTTTTATGAGTATAGTCATGTAATGCCGAATGAAACGGAAAGTGTGTGAAGATTTTTAAGTTTGTCTCTGTTTTTCAGCCCAGAGTCTTCAGCATGATGGATATGCATATTTAATTATCTATAAACCACTGATATGAATACGTTCCATTTGTAAACGAGTTACATAGGTTCAGGGTATTATTAAGATACTAAGATACATCGACGCATGGAGGGAATGAATAGTATGTGGGTGATTCGATTAAAAAGAATTTTGTGCGAGGATCCTGTCATTGCAGAAAGAGACCTTAAACATAAACTTTATTAACATATCCAATGCATTTTGTGGGATAGAGCATACCCTGGTAGTTAATTAGATACGACTCAGTCATGTTTTAATAGTTGAGTAGAGTTTCCTAAAATGCTTAAATGCTTTATCCGTGGCAGTGCAATGTTTATGAAACCAATGTCCTAGATGTTTCATGTGCATTTGAGTATTAAGAAATACTTATGTTATTAATTGGGTTTTCCACATATTTAATGAATAGTTCTAATGACTGATACTCCATGGTTTTAATGAAATTAAGTATCAGCATACAAATCTCAAAATATTTGCGAAGGAATTCATGAGCATGTAAATACTTTCTTTCGATGTTTATATTAATTTACAATGACATGCCTACTTCACAAAACGTTCCAAGCCTTTCAATGCTTTAAGCGTTTAGATTTCATCAAGCTCATCAATGCGTAAATGACTGATACAGAAAATGTTGAATCATAATTGAAATGTGCACATTACAGACTTAAAATAACGACGGTCGTTTTCAAAACGGTAGTATTTTACCAAGGATCAAGTGAGCCTTAAAATTCCCCAAGGAGTGTGGACGTTCATATTTCAAAAAGACAGGCAATGATATTAATAAATTTAATGGCTAATTTTCTATTTATTTTTCTTTACAATTCGGTTAATTCTAAATTGCAATGCACAAGCACTACACATCGTTTATTTGCACGACAAACTATTTTTTGCAAAAAATCGGGACTAGTGGAACACGTATAGCAAATAATGATCAAAATTGTAACGAGCAACCTTTTGTGAATTTAAATCTACAAATATGTGAGGGAATCGCCAAAACCGGAACGATGGCACTACTCATGAAGATCTAGATTTGAATGTTATCAACATTGATATCTGGCAAGTTATGCAAATTCTAGACGATCAGATTTGGATTTTTGTTCAGTACTTTTACAATAAACACAACAAATGAACACTACATGCCTCACGTATCACATTTTAGAGGAAAACTGTATTAGTGTAAGACTGCGATATATTTTACCGAGTGAGCACCAAAAGCTATATTTCACGAGGTCTTACACTGAAACGAACACTATTTCTATTAATCGTCATAAAAAGGATATAAAATGACAGTATTTACACCTCAACTTCCATTCCGTAAATGAACTGTCCTTCGGCAATTGCGGTTATCATCCGATGAACGCAACATCTTCGGATATGTTCGGATCGCAATTCATCGCATAACAATATACATGAAAAAAATGTTCATCTTGTTATTGTTTGTATTGTCTCAGCATGTCCCGTTAAATATAAATCAACATTATAGAAAGTATTTATGTATGATATGTTAAATGTATTGTTGTCATAAGTGTTTTAATTTTACGTTCAAATGGGATTTCAAGTGAATGATCTTTTCCCGCGTTATTGTGACGTCATTTGATAAAATGTTTCCGGTTGCAGTCGGGTCGTTCCATTTACTGAATGTGTAAAAGGGATTCTTAAATGAAATGAAGAATTGTTTTAACAATTCTTGAATGAAATAATGAACTATTGGTGTAAATATAAGTAATGAATCGCGGGTTTGATGTAATTATCGGGGATATGAACGCAATTGGGCTGGTCAAAGTGTGTGGACTCCGAAGCTTACTTTGACCAGAACGAGCAACCTTTTGTGAATTTATACGTTGCGTTCATACCCTGATAATGACATCAACCCCGCAATTCATTCCTTAAATGTTAATCGTATTTTTTGTCGGAATAGCACGCCAATTTGTATGCGAGCGTAAAGTCTTTTTCGGAAAAAAAGCCCTGTGCACGCTGTCTTTATTTTGTGATTTGATAGCAGCTTAAATTTTAAGTTTATTATACTGACAACTCTTTATAAACCACCGAAAGGCATATAATTAAAGTCTTAGTTGACATTATGAAATATATACTATCTTTAAAGCGTACTACATATCAGTCTGTTATCTAAATCGTTTTATACGAAGGCTAGGCGCGGAGCTCAATGGGCTTCTTTATCTCAAGTTCCTCCTTTATAATGCATTAAGTGTAATGCAATCGGCATTTGTTATAGCCACATGACCATCGATCAAAAACGACATGATCTCAGCATAGTGGCTAGCACTATGCTGAGATCATGTCGTTTTTGATCGATGGTCATGTGGCTATAACATGTATAATTACAATGATAATTTGATAGCGGGTATCAGAATAACTTTTGTCAAGTTGGCAAGTTCGTACCTAGTCCTACTTGGATAACAGCCAAAAAGTTAAGATAATGGTACAAAACAGGTAATCAAATTACATGTGAAAGGAGTTGTTTACTCGTACGCCTATACGACGGACTGGCTTCTTCACCATGACAAAAAGTTTATAAAGTAGTGTACTTCTATTTGCATTGAGTTATGCATGGAGGTAAGTAGCATAGTTCTCTTTTAAACTTCTAAACTATTACATTTAAAAAAAATGGACAAATTCGGATGATAATACATGTACATCTAGAATTTGACAGTATGTAAAACTGAAGGGCATATTTATATATTCCACATAAAGCAATGTATAATTGGTGTTTGATTTTCACATGTAAAATTGTGGATAAACGCAATTCTGACGAAAACGATATCGGTGAATGTCCATTAATTTTCTTTTAAAGTAATTTGTTTTAAAATATGCTCTTTTAATGCACCAGTCAACTGTAACCACGCCCCCTCCCCCAGGTCCGGGGGGATAGCCGGGGAAATGGGCCGTGTTTTACCTTTCAGGTGGCCCCGCAGTGAATGCGGTGGTTTTGTCTTTGCTTTAAATATATCGGGGAATGGGCCTTAACAAGGGTCCCTGGGATGCAGGGGGCATTTGGCGGGGATTTTACCATCTGTTCGTCCCTGCAGGGCGGGGATTTTAGCCGGGGTTGGCTGGACCAAAAGTCAAAGTTCCCGCTATTCCCCGGACCGGGGGGGGGGGGAGGTGTGTGGTTACAATTGATTGGTGCATAATGCAGTGTTATATCCAAACTGTGTTCATTGTTCGTGTAGATGAAAGGTAATATTATCATTAGGTAATATGTATACCTTTGGATGAGTTATATTCTATCTATGATATGTATTATGAGTATTTATTAAGTATAGAGTTAGAGCATTATCATAATAATCGCTGAGGATACATTAAAAACAGGTTACCTATAATTTTCATTTCGAAATTTCGTTAGTTTTAAGATGTAGTGAGGATTTTGTAATACGTAAAAGGAAGATAACTTTTGTAAATTAACTTTAGCTGAAAGCCTAGCCATTGGCCCTCTTTGATTTTATCTGGGGCTGTGAAGTTTATTTCTGAAGGGTCAAGCTAATTTCTTTAGATGCAGTTCCTCATAATATATTATTTATTTTATAAATACATTTCTTAACTAGAAAGAAGAAGATTTAATGCTTTATTATTTTAACGTACTGAATGAAATTGTTTTAATTAATAAGGTAATGTTTGATTTAGTCTGTATTGTTTTGTGGTTTTTAATTGTTTGTAATACTTTTAACTTCTTAACTATGGAGTAGATGCGTTTATGCATAAATATTTCAACGTTTTGGGCGTTAATGAAGTATGGAATTGTCATATGTTTTAATTATTAGTTAATTTGTATAATGTTATATACAAATAATAATTTATTTATATTTCCATTGTATGGTAACTATGGGAACAAAACAGAAAGAAATGAAGTTTATGCTCACGTGAAGGTAAAACATTACACCGCCTGTACCGCCCGTCCTTTTTTTCTTTCCAGTATGTTTCTTATGCATGGAATGGGCGGGGCGGTTTAAATAACATGGCTCGAAAACTTGTCATCCTCAAGAATCACATATTTTGCTCAAAGGTCAATGTTACTCTTACAATTTACAATCATGGAAGAATGTTGAAAGGGAAGATGCATATTTTGAGATGTTACAAACTGTGAAACATGTTGCTCAGATAAGTGGGTCAGTGCTCCAGCTAAGCCTAAATAGCAGGGTGGGACACCCGGTTGCCCTTTTTAGCTCGACTATTCGAAGAATAAGGAGAGCTATCCTAGTCACCCGGCCCCAATTTCTCGAAACTTCTTAGGCTTAACAGGCTTAAGATGCTTATTTCAAATAGCCAAAATACATACTTTTTTTTTATAAAATGAAAAATGGTTTATTGTGATAATCGTAACGATTATTCCTATCTTAAGTATTAAAACATTTAAAGGAGTATATAAAACGCACAATATTGAAAGACAAAATAGTGGGTTTAGCTTAATCCTGTAATAAGAGAAGAAGTTTCGAGATATTGGGGCCTGAGCGTCGGCGTTGGCGTTGGCGTAACCACTTATGTTAAAGTTTTTGTAAGTGTTTTTGTACCACTTAAAATATTTTCAAAGTCCATTGACAAATGGCTTTGAAACTTTGCACACTTGTTCACCATTATGCTCCCAACCTGTACACAGGAGGAGGTAACTCTATCAAGCATATTGACAAACTTTTTCTACTTAAAATTTACGTTAAAGTTTGCGTACTACCTCAGATATTTTCAAAGTCCATTGACATATGCCTTTCAAACTTTGCACACTTGTTCACCATCATGATCCGAACCTGTGAGACGTTATACGATGGTATTCAACCACCCAACCTAATTGAATAACCAAGTTAGATAACTGTATTTTGCAAATAATGGCCCTTTATTATTAAACTTAAAAATTCTGGTTAAAATTTTGTATGTTACCAAATTTATGTAATATCTCAGCACATCATGTATTGCATTGAAATCTAATCTAACAGTGATCCATGCATGTTTCACCAAAACTTTTCAATCCTTTCACTAAAAAGCGGCGGAATAGTCGAGCGCGCTGTCTCTGTGACAGCTCTTGTTCAGCACCTTAGTGTCTTTTTACTACGCACTGCTGTGCCATTTATGTAAATTTTCAGAAATAAGTTAAACATAAAAATTAAACATTATTTTGACACTAAAGGAATTATAACAGCGTAGGTATTCATCACAATCTATTAGTATTGAAACTAGTTACAGCACTTTCACAATAAGAATTGAACATTGGCCCATGCAAGTGCCAATAAGGATCATTCAGCGTGCATCAGAAGTGCCCTTGCTGACCTAGCACCCTGCCCTTTTCAAATCCTGGCTGGAGCAATGAATCATAAGTTTGTGAAACCATAATCAATGAACTTGTTTGATGTTATTCAAAAGTGGTACCTTGAAACCCCTCTCATGATTCAAGTTCTCTTAAAAGGGTTCATAAACAAGGTAACAATAACGCATGCTGATGACAAACAATCATTTTTGTGAAGAAATATTAAATATTATATTGCCAGTATGACACTTTTATTGAATTCACTAAATGAAAAAAAATATTGATAAGGAAATGTTTTAATCATTTATTTATTTATTTATGAGTAAATGAGTAATGGATTTTTTTAAGACATATTAAAGTTTGCATTGATCATTACGTCTTGAAAATTCACAATGCAGTTTTCTGAAATTCATTGAGCACTGAATGAACTGTTCTCAGACAGTTCAATTGCACAAAGTATTACTACTTGACCAACTTGTTGTAGTTGTTAATTAAAAGCGAGGGCTAAACAGTAATTTCTTATTTTTGAAGGAATCATACGACAATCGTATTTATCTATCCATCTATATATCTTCCATTATTGTCAAACCCCTACTACGTGGACCTAGACACTTATTTTCAGACAATTCTTTAAGGTCTTTGAAATAAAACCTTATTTCAGCATAATTGTACATACTTATGTGTACAGTCCAGGGAAATTGCATCCCAAACTCCTCATTTTGAGAAAAGGGCTTATCAGTCCATGAAATTGAACCAGTCAATAAATCACCACTTAGCATGTCATCCTGCAAGGCTATTTACTGTGTGTATTCCCAGATGTTTCTTGTACTGACCAATTTCAGTATGTTAGCCAAGAATGAAGTGCATGTATAATCAAAGCACTAATGGTGCTGAACGGTTTGAGTGATGATGCCTTTTATGTGATAATAAGAAAAAAAACCTTTTTTGTCTACAATACACAATTTGAAATTGTGTCCTAATGGGGTTTGAGGAATTGAGTGGACTTATAGAAACACGTTTTTGCTTTCTAAATTCTGCTTTGTTCTGGGGAAAGATGTTTGTTGGGTTGTTTGGTACTAGAATATTAACACATTAGGTTGGAAAAACACAAAATGGATTTAAAAGGTCATACTTCCGGCTGAATGGGCTTACATGAGACTCATAAAAACATTTAATATGTAGGTTGTTAAGCACTGGATGCGCTTAAGTGGAGACACTGTATGGCTGACTTGACTTTTAATATGGGAAAAGAGATGAAATATATTTATTAGCTATATTGTGATTGTATTTATGTTATGACTTCAAACAAAACGAATATTTCATCAAAACAGCGCTGTCAATATTGATATCATATTTGCATTTTCACATTCAAATGATTTTGACCTTCATTTTGAAATGCGTAGTATTGTATGTCCGTATGAAGTACATTTTGAAACAGTTATGTCATCTAATCATTACGATATGTTGCGTTTTTTTATGCCAAGTATGCAAATTTGCACCTGTGGTATTTTTGACACATTTATATGGTAATTGATAACATTTACTTTTTTTAATAAATGCCATTGCCATTAGTTTGTGAACATTAGACACAATGATGAAGCTAATTTTATTCACGTAAGATATCAATATCAATATTTATTACAACTCTTATTCACTGTTATGTTGCAGTAATTTAAGATAAATAAAAATGTTATCCTGTCAGAAAACATTTAAACTGCACATATTCACGATTTGTTTTCATTCTTAAAATAATAAGAATCAAGAATGTGTTAACTTCCAAAGTATCAGCTGAAATAAGAGTGTGAGAGCTTTTCATGATAATTTAATGTATTTGAAATTTTAGTAATCCATGTTTATAGCATATAAGTCTCAAAGAAAGTACAAATAGATAAATGAACTAAAAAAAAGAATATTGAAAAATACCCCTACTCTGGCCTTGAAATGATCATTACATGTACCTTGAAGTGTTCAATGTTGTATGTAAATTTTAATTGTCTTATTATTTTAAAGAAATGCAATAAAATTAATTTTTCTACTTAAATATTTAAAGTATACTAAATCTGTTCTGAAATGTTCTGAACGACAAAAACAAGTGAAAATACAATATACAGCTCGCTTCTCAGAAACATGTGTTTAATACCAGCTGGGCAGTCAGTATTTATACCTCTGTGGCTTGCTTAAGATCATTATCACAGAGGTGTTAATAAACACTGACCATGGGTAACCTTAATCAAAATGATAAGTTTGGAGGGAAAAAACTCTGGACTGTGTATACTCTCATTATGAGTCATAAGTGATATAAACCATTCACTTATATTCAATCAAAATTATTGTAACCTTTGTTACAAAAATGTTATAATGTGTTGAGATAAAAATATCCCTTTAAACCAAAATGAAAATCTCAGTCTTCGTTATTTCTAGCAATGTTCATTTTATTCACCCCTAGCGTAAGACTGTAATCTTGAAACTTGATAGGATCATAAAACATTCCAGGATGATACTTTCAGCAGCTCATGACAAGGCATGTTATTATAATTAAATGCCCATCACTGGCCACCGCATTGGAAATTTTGGGGAAAAGTGGAAATCAGGTACATATGCGTAGGACTGTATGTAATATAAACAATAAATCAAAAGTTCGACACAGGTCTCTGACAGGCTAGTTAAGTTTAGGGATATCAAAATACTATTTTCTTCTGGTAACATTATCAAAGTATAAAACGATTACGTTTTTCCTAGGATGCGTGATGGAAGAGACATAATATTCTGACGAAGTCATGGAAACCCATCCATTGAAAAAAGAAACTGTCCGTAACTGGGTAGGTTCAGCTCTCGGCCTTCGATCACTAAGAGATGGACTTTATCCATTCGTCAAGACGAATGTGACGGAATTCCACTCTTACTTGAAAGCTAGAGTTCAGTCTACATGCCAAATTAAGGAGTACACTTGTACAAAATGCACGATAGATACATTATCTATCAACCATCTAGGAAACTGTCCGCATAGAGAAAAGAAGCGCTGTCTTTGCTCAGCACGGAAAGGAGGTCAAAGAGTAACATGTCTACAAAGCAATGCGTGTGGTCAGATGTACGAGTGTATCACTGAAGAACACGTTCATAAATCACCTTCCTGGGAAAGAATTGACGTTTCTAGATGGAGTTGTGATCCATTTGCTGTTGCATCTTGTTTCTGCAATAATCCTGATTCTGGTGACCTTGAATTGACAGCTTTAGTAAACATTTGCTTAAACAACAAGTACATTAGAGCTAAGATCCAAGTTTCGACCCAGCATCTTTTAGATAAGGTATGTAAAGCAATGTCTTCATCGTTTATTGTTTTGCCAATTTACCATAGAACCATCTACTATAAAATACTCAATATATGATTTGCTTTGTGTTAAAGTTTGTTTGTTTTATTTTTCAGATTAGGCATTCCCGAAATGAAATATTTCACCAATTCAACTATGAAGTAAGTACCAACGACATGAAAAGATATTTAGGAACAATGAAAAAGCTGTTGCAAGAAAAGGACATTAATATTTCTCCAGAGGCGAAACAAGGAGTTACCGCAATCACACAGGTATCAGCAGTAAACTTATTTGTTTTCCCTCAAAGTACAGTACGTGACTTAAGCAGTTAAATATTTCACAAACTTCAGAGGAATTGACAAATTACTATGATAACGGGTACAGAGCGAGGGCATGAATTGTAATACATAAAAACACACAGTAAACGATTCTATGGTAAAAAAAGGAGTACATGCCACTTGGAAACAAGTTTCTACTTCATTGCCACATTATCCGAATTAAAAAGAAATTAAACTGCATTGCATTAGAAAGTTAGTGACACATTAAGCCTAAATAGTTATTCAGGAAGTTATATAATTTCATATTGTATAATCAGGGTTTATATTACAGCTGATGAAAGGTGAAATTCATATTGTGAATGAAGAATTATGCGACGCAATAAATGACGCTAAGAAAGCAGTAACTACAGATCTAAATGAACTTAAACTGAAACTTAATGATGTTGAGACGTTGTCTGATGACTTCAGAAAATTAAAAGACGATGTCCAAAAAGTACAGAACATTTTGACAGAACAGGAAAACTCTCCGATATTGAAACGTATTTACAAACTAGAAAAGGTAGGAAAACTTCTTTAGTTGAATTAATTATGAAATATATTTATATACATAAATTCCATGCACCCTGTGCAAAACGATGTTTCCGCTACTGAAACGCACCTTCTCCTGAAACATTTGATAAATAGCTATTGATATAAAAACAAAAAAGTCTGCAGTCTAATTATTGTTTGGTTGTGTTTATGTTTTCAGGGACATGAACAACACGACAGGAGAATATGTGGTAGGAATTGTATAAATCTTTTTCAACTACAATTATTCATGCATTGGTAAATTGGATATACAGATAAAGTATGGCAAATAAACAGAAGAGTAAATGATTACAAAAATCCTTACCATTTATATCAAAATTTTACATTATATGCTTTAAGATATTGAAAAGTGGAGGAAAGAAATTGATCGAATCATCCGTGCTTCGCAGAACTCAACGTTGAATGGAAATGAATGCAAAGGTACTTTACTAGTTCATGTCTAATATGTCAATTATATTAAAGACGAGTGTACAGCTGCCACAGCTGCCTCAGCTGTTGGTGTAGATGATGATGGCTACAGCAACTCTTATATCCAATAAACAAATAACAATATTATAAAATATGATGATGATGATGATTATGATGATGATGATGATGATCGTTTATTTCCAGTGAACCTGAATATGAATCTTGAAAACGTTCCTCAACATTGTGCCGAACAAGTGACTAAAGATGTAGAAGATTCTTTACAAGCATGCGCCTCGGGACAGGTAGACAATACAGACGTGGCGTCTGCAGCGGCTGACATACGTTACGTGCTGGTAAGAACTTATCAGTATGTTAAATCTTTATTTATATCTGAATAATAATATCCACTTTTAATGCAAGGCCCATAACTCTAACTTTAAGAATATTCGACTTGTGGCTTGAAAAAAGAAAAACATGCGTGTGTTAGCGTAAGCTCTGATGTGTCTTTATTTCACTTGCTTTAATGGAAGTTTGTTGCAAACATAGCTCAAATACATACGTTATACGGCGTGCTCATTATGTATAACCTAATGTATATGGTTTAAAGAATACACAATGTAAACATTCTTTATTGTTCAAATGTGCGTTTTAATTTATTAATTCAAATTTGATCTAATTTAATATTGACTGGCCAAAGTTGCACATAGTCTGCTCTTTTTGTGAATAATTTTAATATCTTTTCGAACAAGTTTTATTTGAGTTTTGGTATAACAGTGCGAAAAAAATCAACTGAATTAGCTGAAAAATCTTAACCTTTTATTGTTTGGTCAACTTAGGACAATAATAACAAACCTGTATGCTTACAAGAATTGTCCACAAGAAATGAATGAGTATGTTTTTTTTATGTTTTCATTGCACTCTATTGGTAAGTTTGCATTTAGTTACCTTTCTTAATATTACCAGAGGGCAAAGAGTTACAACAAGCGAAAAAGAAGTGTATGCTTTTGACGTTCAAGTGCCATACATTGGAGAGTCTTGGATCGCTACTGCTAGAATGCCTGTCAGGAAAAATTACAGAGCTGTTCATTCCAATGAGGACCGCGCTTAGAACTAAATACAATTGTCAACTGCTTGATTTGGAAGTCTGCTTGTATGAAAAAGATTTTCTGGATTGCTTGGACGATATAAGTAAGTTTAAGACCAGGTTTTCTTGAGAAACACAATTATTCATAAAACCATATAGGCAAAAAAGCCCCATGTTAAAATCCATTAACATCATTATATACAGAGTTCAACATATAAACTTAAAAGCTTTTATTATAAGTAAACCTATAATGACATGTAGTATAACTTAAACGAACAGCCTATAATTTGAATAATGCACATACTATTTTTGTTCAAGGTCAACATTTGAAAGACGCATTCATTACGGAGAATGTAGATGCCTTCGACTCATTGCCTATCGAGAACACGGGTAATATGATATTATTCAAACTGAACAATGCATTTAGTCTACCTATTTAATAGTTCATGAATAAATACACCAAGCGAAACGATCTGTTTAACTGTTTATAAAATGCGTTGTTCAGTCTGTAGTTTTCAATGTATTATTAGACATGAATATTATCAATTGGACGAAATCCATTTCATATCATCACCGCGTTAAAGTCGATTCATTTTTTTCAAAAGATTTATTTTAAATTTTAGATTTTCAGATGTATCTCATTGACCGCGCGAGAAACCAACTCGATTCAAGAGACATGATTTTTTTTTCATTTCTGGAAGAATCAATTCAAGAAACGTTTGTTGATCCTCTCTTTATACGAAACGGACAGCATGCGTCGGCTTCAGATCTTCAACAATCAATAAAGGAGCTTCAAAAACCAGACGAAAATAAGTGTTTACTTTTAACTGGAGAGCAAGGCATGGGCAAAACAGAGATTTGCAGGACGCCTCTATACGCATGGGTCCAGAAAACAAAAGGAAAGTCGAGAACTAACGCTGTAGAAAAAACAACTGCTCAATATAGCTATTTCCAAAATGCAGCCCAGCAAGCGGTTGAATCGATTGAATTTGTCATTTTCATTCCATTGAATAAAAAGCAAACAGAGCTTTAAATTGAAGACATTGTTTTATCTAGTTTGGACCCAAAGTTCGTGCCTACTTTCAAGAGGATCTATAAAGAATTTCCAAGAAGGTTCATGTTTATTTTAGACGACGTGAAATTCCCCTTCAAAATAGAATGCCGCTCTAACGTTTTAATGTCGACAAGAGAACAATTTTACCATCTACAATTGCCTCAAAACGCAATACATATTCAAATTGAAGGTTTGGACTATGAAAATATTGCAAACTTTGCAAAATACATAGCATGTCGATTATTTCCAGACACTCACAAAGCAAGGAATTTTGTGAGTAGAATTTTGAACGCAGACCAGGTGTTACAGGTCAAATCCTTTGCAAGAAATCCGCTTTTGTTTAAGTTTTTTATGTATCTTTGTTATTGTGAAAAGAAAAGCTCGTTCATCGGCATCACCAAAGATAACTTCGCAATAAAGAATATTTGTTTGAACCACACACAGTCTGCAATGATTTTGTCCCTGCCTATCCATCTATACAGCGAATCTCTTCAAGCCGAAAGTATAATCTGTGAAACGGATTCTGAATGTGGATGTCAAAAAAGATTAACAGAGCATTGCCTTGATCATGCTGGTGTTAAAATGACTATACCAACGAACTGTTCAGTAAGTGGGTTGCATTTGAAAGAAACGCAAAATGTGCTGCGACATACAAAAGAACTTCCATTTGTAGAGCAGATGAATTTTGTGCATATAAGTTGGATGTCAGATATTGTCCACTTATTGGGTTCTCCGACACCATTGCTCCGTTTATTAAAGCTCGAAGATATGCGCTTACAACATTCAATTATATGTCATCTTCTTTGTGACATTCCAAGCTTAAAAGAAGTGTTCTTGGTGCGGGTTGATTCGCGAAAGGATGATGATTGCAAGTGTTCCAATCCAGCGGCGCTTGGAAAGGAAATGCATATAGAAATGTTGCAAATGGATTCATGCAGTCAAATATTGGTTCACATCGAGAAGGCATTGAACGTGAAAACAATTCTCTTAAAAAATGTGTACGCACGAAGCGATGTTGTAAGAATATTTGGAAACCCGAAATGTAGTAGTATTGAGCATCTTTCCTTGGACAATATTCGTCTTACTCATACAGAAATTGCACAGCTTTTATGCGACAATGAAACAATTACGACAGTTTCCCTGAAAAACTTGAAGACACAACATGATTTCGGTTGCAAAAATAATGATCTTGAGCCCCATAAAAAGTACAGCATGAAAACGGTATTATATCTCGAAGTTCAGTCTTCAAAGGGCTTCATGAACTTGATTCACCATGCAAGTATGCTGAAAAAATTGCATCTGGAGAAATGGGACAGTGTTAAGAAGATCTTACAGCTAACTATAGACTGCAAGTTATTAAATGATCTATATGTTGATGTCGATCAAATAAGTCATACAGAGGCAACTACCCTATTTTGCGGTATACCGTCGTTGCAACAAATTAATATATCTACAAAATCCTGCGTGGTCGACAGTGTTTGTGGATGCAGACAAAAACCAGTAAGAAAACAACATCGTAAACAATTTACATCGCTTTGTGTTCGAGATGTATCAATAAACATGGTGGCCTGCCTTTACCATATCAAAGATTTTTCTTTGTTGGAGCAGTTGACAACCGATGTAGATAGTCTTTCCAGGAGGGACAAGTCCATACTTTTCAAATCACTCCGTCAGAGCCACACGTTGCGTTATTTAACGTTTAATGGTACACAGATGGACGGAAACACATTGGTTGAGATACTCTATGCTTTACCAATATCACAACAGACGCTAACGGTAGAGCTATTGAGTTGCAAGTTGACTGGTGCTTCGAGTCTTGAAGTTGTAGTTGAAGCTGGACCGCCGAATTTTAAACTCAAAACCTTTTCTGTGTAAGTATCGTGCAACTAAAACTAATATTTACTTTTTAAGAAATTATTTGGTTAAAACCTCATGTTGGTGACTTTATAATTCATGAATAACAAAATGCATGAAACGTTTATATATTTGTGTTATAGATTTTCTATGATTCTGCGTAAAACGTCTGTGTAGACTTCACATATTTCAAATTTTCAAAACAACTATACATTTAACGAATGACTTACAAAGGTTTGATGATATACTGAATGTTCCCCCCCCCCCGCTTTCGGTAATGTGCATTTCACTAAATAACAGAAGCATTAAATCCTGTTCGTATTTCTTTTATGTGTTAATTTTTTCTTTTTTGTACATTCATCGCTAAGTTTGATAAAATTACCCAGTAGTATTCTTGAGACCAAAGATAATTTTATATATCATGGAGCAACAGTTTGATGTTCAAAGAGTGAATTGGCGTGAACTTGTCTTACTTACGAGTCATGCTCAGCTTAAGCGATGTTGTCGTAAAACAAAACAGTATTATGTATTGTGGACAGTCGGGTCTCCACTTATCGTTTCGAGTGTTTATTTCTCTCATTTTTTCGACAGTTCTATTCAGATTATAGTTCAATCACATTCAATTAGTTGCTTTCAAATCTTATCAATATCGTATTTTTCATGTTATATAATATATTGCCTTTGGTGTGTTTCAGGAATGAATTGTGTTATCAATCCGGGCAGAAATATCTACTTATCGAGGATGCAGCGATAATGCTCGAACAATTTTAAAATATTAATAAAGTAGTTATCAAATAACACGACTGCTATAGCCTGTATCATGGGCAGATTCAATTTTGGAATTGAAACGCAAAGCAACTGATGGCCATATTTCGACTAAGAATTATTATTTCCATGGATGCCACTATCAAAACCTTACGGGTAAATTTCGTCAATGTTACCATACTGTTATCGCGAAAGTGAAACTCTTATTCAAAATCAATACATACACATGTATAACAAACATAATTTTTAAGTGATAAACATAAAACTATTTATTAAATAATGCATTTATTGAAAATAAGAAAATAATAATTACTGATAACAAGGTTGTTACCGTGTATTTAATAGCTGAAAACACAAACATATTAAATGATGTGAAGAACTGTGATCTACTATCGTCTCATAAGGTAGAAATACCTTGTTTTAAGCTCATTTCTTTCGAATTAAACTCGGTATCCTTCATAAGAACCATTTTAAATCATGGATTCATTCGTTTTGGTATATCAAAACAATTGTATTAATTGTTTGGAAAATCTTATTTGGGAGTAAGAGTGCATCTTTAATTTAAAAGTTAATTAAGGTTAATCTGAATAAAGCTATGAATTACAGAGCCGGTTATGCTAAAAATGGTGTATGTATGTGTATATGTATATATCTAACACAATTCAAGGTGGTTGGTAAGATTCTGTTCAAGATGGTGTGCTTTTTGTGAAAATGGAGAGTGTTTCATAGAACATTCTAAAAATGTGGTCTCAAACCGCTCACACCGAAATTGATTGCATCGTAGTTTCTTTGACATGAAAATATATCTATCCTTTATGATAAAGAATAAGTTGCTATATGTGGTATGTTCTGGTAGAACCAACGATTCTTCAATGTATGCAAAAAATGAACAATCTCGCGAGTATCCGCATGTTCGAGATTCGGGCTATCCACCTGTCTTCCGCGGACATCCGACTGGCCGACCTGCTTAGACGCTAGGACCTTGAAGCATGCTATAAGACTAAATATTTTTAAGAACATTATACTTTTTGTTGAAAAAGGATTGGCATAAATGAACAAGTAGAACGACACTGAAGGTTGTTTTCCAGTTTGCTTGCGGCTTGAATTAACATGACCCTTTACCATAACACCTGTATCAACTTGTATGCCACAAACGTCACGGGAATAAATCAGTGCATGATTTTCTAATGACATACAGCTCCTGTGAACACTATTCTCGCAAATTAAGATATGTGTTAAAAGTCAACCTTTAAGTTACTTCGGGCGCAAAACATATTCGACAGCGCCACCACTACTCGACAGCGCCATCACTAGAGCAACAGCGCAAACACTTTTATTAATATGTGCATATTTCCTTTTTAAAAAGTGCTTATTAGTTTGTTGTGTTCCGGCGTGAGCACTAAATATAGCAGATCTCAAAATAAACACAAGTTTGTTCCGGGAAAAAATCTCCTGGCATCACAGCTCGCACACTATAGAAACGAAATTGAAGCCAACCTGCAGTTAAAGGGTTCTTACACGGTACCACATTATCCGATTTTTGGAATATGTCCTTTTAATAAAAATATCAAATAAAATCTAAATCATATATCAGATGTGTAAAAGTCAACACAGGGCACAGCTGCACCACGGAAGTGTCGACAGCTCACTTTCTTTGCACTACCGTTAAGTGGTGGATCTGACGTTTATGCACCAGTCACTTGTAACCACGGCCCCCCAATGTCCGGGGATATACCGCGGAGAGCCGGGGAAATGGTGATTTTACCTTCCCGGTGCCCCCGCAGTGCCGGGTGAATGCGATGTTTTTTTTTTATTCACGCCAACTATAGAGGGGAATGTGCTTTACTAAGGCTCCCTGGGGTGCGGGGGCTTTGGGCGGGGATTTTACCATCAGTACGTCTCCGCAGGGCGGGGGTTTTACCCGGGTTTGGCTGGGCCGAAAGTCAAAGACCCCGCTTTTCCCCGGACCTGGGGACCTGGAGGGGCCGTGGTTACAATTTACTGGTGCATTAGTGGCTGTGAACTAAAACAGTTTGCTTTTGACTGTCATCATAAATGTTCGTGAGTCGAATACCGCACCTCAAGAAAATGAGAGACTGAAAAACTGTATACAGCTAAACTGGGACCGATTTACACTTCGGCAAGCCTTGACGCTCTATTTAAATCCGCTAGTGTTCAACAACATTTTAACTTTTTCTACATATTTCATTTTTTTGAATACTGAATCAATACTTGCAATTGTAACTAAGAGCTGTGTTACAAGCTAAATTACGAATCACAACTTGTGAATATAAATACCAAAATATAATATCTGTTCCGTGATGTCGACCTGGTTTCGGAAAGAAATCTGCCCTTTTGTGGATTTTTTGAAGAAAAAAAGTCTTTGTGTGAAATCAATTTCTTAAGTAAGTCTAAGTCAATTCTTCTTTTGCAATCCATCTGATCTTCATTTATATGATGGCTTTTTTTTCATTTTTGAAAATATTTCAAGAGTCGAAAAGAAAATAAGCTTGATTGCACACATGTATAACGAGATATTGAGTGTGTACATATTTGACATAATACACGATAATTCATTATTTAATTTTTTATGATAAACTTATAAATCTTTAAGCCTTGAAATATTGCAAAATGCCAAACTGACAATTACGTTGTTATTCAATCAAAATAGAATGCAAGAACTTTCATTTTGTATTTAACATTATTACAACAGCAAGGTATTTCTTTACCGAATGAAACCACTTTTGCTTTAGGGCGTCAACCATGGCTGCAGGAGTATTAACATATTTTAACAGTATGGTAAGAGACCTACCAGAGAATTATATTATTTTTCTGTAGAATTAGTCAATGAATAAATTCGAAATCATGAATAGATTTCATTGTTAACTTAAGAGCATGTGATGTGTTTCGGCCTGTGCGCATGGACAAGCTTTTCCACCCGAGAAATATTCAAAAGTATAACATATAGCTGCCTTCACAAGCTTTTAAAACTAGTTCCTACATGTGTGTTAACTAATTTAAACTAGTTTAGCTTACAATTTCTACAAAACATGACAGTTTTTTTTGTTACTAGCTAGGGGAAATCACTCTGTAGATGATTTACAAAAGACGTTTGGAGACTTAGTATAGTTTGACCTCTGTTGAAAACACAATAGTTACATCTCTTAGTTAAAAATAGTCAATGCTTGATCGTGACGGCATGTGACGAATATTTCCGTAAGATACCGCGTTTTACGGTAGGTGTTTTCGTTTATGGTGCAGTAGTCCGTCTGTCCTAGAGCTGGCGTAAGTTGAGCTCCAATGCCAAAGAAACACAAGTGTTGTTGTTTCACCCTGATCACGTGGCTGTGTACATGTAGCCCAGGGCCCGTTTCCTTTTGCGGCTTTCTAGGACTCACCTACGCTGTGACGAGAGTGTGATTGGACCAGAGCTTAACTCAACTGGGAGGAAAAGTGGCTCAGTGACAGGCTCGAACCCAAGACCGCTGGAACACTAGCACGGCACTCTAACCATCTGAGCTTACTGGTTGGCTGGTTCTTATACTGTTTACATACCCACACACACTACACTCCTCCCTTATTAATCTTTTCAGCTGATGGAGGCACTACTGCCATTGACCGCTGACACCATTAAAGTAAACTTTAAGGATAAGTGTACTCGGTATGGAGCTTGAACCCATGACATCCAGAACACTAGCAAGGCATTCTTGCAAACTGAGCTAACCAGGCGTGTGGCTTCTAGCACAACCCTTGAGAGATTGAGGTATCCGACTGGCTGGTTTTAACCCACACACTCTGGTTTTAACCCATACACTCTGTTAACATTTTAAGCCGGTCTAGTTACTCGTGCCCTTTATTCTGGACATGTCTGTGTTTTGATGAAAAATCAAGGAATTGTCACGGCCTTGTGTCATTGCCAAAATATGTTGAAAATAAAACAGATCATAAAAGTGTGGTTGGAGCGGAGCTGACACACTGCTGGAATATTAGTGAGGCTTCTAGCAAAGCACTAGAATGATTGAGCTACCAGGTGGCTGGTTTTACCCATGCACAACGTTAATATTCTAGCCAATCCAGGCGCTCATGTGTTTTTAACTCTTGAAACCTTGTCTGTGTTTTGATGTAAAATCTAGTTATTTTCATAGCTTGGTGTTGTCACCGCTGGAAACCTCATTTAACCTGTTGGCCATAGCTGAAAAACATTCAAAATATTCCGATGAAATTTTGTCCACTTTTGTGAAGCCAGAGACAACATGCAAGATGTATGGCCAGGCCAATAACTGTTAACAGTTTTTGAGTTATGCCCCTTGTTATAGGTCCGTGCCCTTGTTAATTTTTCATAATGTTTAATAATAAATTTTATGTTTGCATTTTCAACAGGATTTGCATAATTTAATTCTTTAAATAAACAAGTAAAACTGGTGGCATCTCCAGGTGTGTGACCAGTGACCGACAACCAGCCTGTGGCATTGCAGTGTGTGTGATGGCTTAGCAGCTCTAGGGACTCTGGACTAAGAAGAGTATCATTTTATAATAATCAGTTATATGTTAATGATGCTCCATGAAGAATTTGTGAAGCATAAAGTCACTGCTTCATCCATTTTTATTGCTTCACTTGTCTGGGCTATTTCTGAGCATCATTGGATTGAATGGTCAACTTGTCATTAGCTACAGGAGATGTTCATACATGCATCGTCAGCATTTTAAGTCCAGATTGGCTCTGGTTGTCTTACTTATAGATTATAAACGACCATGTTGCAAAGCTGAAAATCATCTCGCAAGGTTTTTGTGACGATTCCGTTGTTCACGAAGCAACAAAGTTTGATTTTGTGACTTCCTGCAGTTATAATATTCATGGAGTGCCAAACTTATATTGAAAATCATCATGGCATCAGCTGTGCTCGTCTGAAAATTTGTTTTCTCAATTACGATTTTGGATATGATATATTAAAGTATATATTTCATTATTCTCTATTTTCACTTCTGAAATGAAATTTAAGGTTATCGGAGAATTTAAAGAAGACAGTTGCTAAAAATGTTTATAAACTACGACATGTTTAATATTCGTGGAGCAAGTCACCCTTTGACTCTGTATTATCAAAATTGATTTATACAAACTGCTAGTCTGTAAAGTATTTTATTATTTAGATTGTAAGCACAATCATTAAACTTTTGGCACAAATAAGCGAATGTTGCGAGGAAATCGGTAACTTAGCATTGGTACTTTCACACAACATAAATAATTAGGTTATAAATTAAATCTTATTATTTGATACGGTTGTAGCGTTTTTATGGGCGTAACGTCAAAGTTCTCAAAAGCAAGTCACACATTGACCCTGTATTGTCCAAAATAATTGATACAAAAAGGATGGTGTGTAAAATGTTTAATCATGTAGATTGGAACCATACTAATTAAAAAGTTAGCAACAATAACATATTCTTTGCAAGTTGATCGGAAACTTAGGATATATATTCAGGATATGATTTAAATCTGATTGTTTAACACGGGTGCATTGTCTCAACATAGAGGAACAGAGTGGCAAGGCATGGAGGAGAGCAGGTTGGTCATCGTGCGGGTCCGTCCCAAGCGTAAGCTGGAGGTCATCAATTTGAAAGGTAGGTGGATATTTTGTCGTGTGGTTGTCCGTATTCCTGATAGGCCTCGATCCTCAGTTAGTTTATACTTTTTAGTTTAGTTTGATTGTGAAGACAGTTAGAGGCTGATATGAATCACTCAAGTCAAGTTAAGTCAAGTCAAGTCAAGTCTTTAAGTAATCAAAGGCCACCGGCCCAAAGTACGTGACATACATAATAAAACAAATAATATACAATTTGTGTAAAACAAAAAGGAATTTAAGCATACATCCAAACATGAGTGTTTCCTTTTAATTGTTAATTTCTAAAAGAAGATGATATACATAGAAAGACAACTTACTTAGAGTCTCATAATTAGTTGTTTTCATAAAGTTATAAAAGTCATTTAAATCATCTCATTGGCTAGTGGTAATTCTCGCTAGTGGTTTGAATAATTATTGCAATAATGAAAGATGATAGTTTGCCCTTACTTAAAGTTGAATTCTGAAAGCAGAAACAAGTTATATTAGTTAACATTTACTATGTAAATTTCGGTTTAGCATTGCGTTTCAGATGGCATCAACGCAATCAGTTCGTTCTAGATAATGTGTTTTCCTTGCTGTCTGGCTGCCAGTCATCAACGCAATCAGTTCTAGATAATGTGTTTTCCTTGGTGTCTGCCTGCCAGTCATTGGCGCAATCAGTTCTAGATAATGTGTTTTCCTTGGTGTCTGGCTGCCAGTCATTGGCACAATCAGTTCTAGATAATGTGTTTTCCTTGGTGTCTGGCTGCCAGTCATTGGCGCAATCAGTTCTAGATAATGTGTTTTCCTTGCTGTCTGGCTGCCAGTCATTGGCGCAATCAGTTCTAGATAATGTGTTTTCCTTGGTGTCTGGCTGCCAGTCATTGGCGCAATCAGTTCTAGATAATGTGTTTTCCTTGGTGTCTGGCTGCCAATCATCGACGCAATCAGTTCTAGATAATGTGTTTTCCTTGCTGTCTGGCTTCAGCTTTCCTTACCCTTCCAATGTTAGTGAGGGTGAGGGTTAAAAGTTGATAAATGAACTAAGCCAAACACAGGTACTTGACATTTGTTTACAATTTGAACTCATTAATACGATTGCTATGCAATATTTATGTTGATGTGTTATTTTTAAGATGTATATTTTTCCAGGAAAGCTGATCCGTTCCATAAACTTCATCTGAAGCATGTCCACTGTTTGTTAAGTGATAACAAGAAACGTAATGTTGTCATGATCCGCATACCCAAGGAATATGACTTTGTGAGTAACCATATTGAAACATTCAATCTAAAATATTTCTTTGATATGGTTTAAAACTGGTGTAAGCTTCGCTCCGGAAGTCGCAAAGTAACACTAGTTAAGATTTTATATGGTTGTTAAATGATGTGTGCTTCAGACTTGCAGTTGCAGTTGAATATTGCGCGGCAGATTGATATGAAGTAACACTGGTTAATATGAAAAGGAAAGGAAATACGGCTTGCTTATTGCACTAGCGGATTCAAGTGAACATTTCGTGTCAATATGGTAGAAAAAGTATGCATAAATTACACCAACATGTACCATTTTAGACTAGAATAACAAAACGTTTTCATGGTGGAGGTCACTTTTTCCTGCCTTGCCAAGTTTAGAGCCAGAAGTTCTTTGAGTGTTCCCAAAGTAAGGAAACGTCACATGCTGGATCTGCATCTGTATTGTGCCGAATTAACTGTTAAAATAAATGACTTTGTCTTGAACGGTAAATTCATGACAAGAGTTCACCTTTTTAATGTTCTAGGTCATCCAAATGACAAATGAGAGCCAGCGTCGAGAGTTTATACAGTCCCTGAAACAGGCCGTTACTGATCATGAAGATGTTGTGGACTGCCATGAAGCAAAGGAAAAACACATCTACATGCAGGCGTTTACACAGAAGAAACGAAATCCGCTGCTAGAGAGGTTCTTCAAGATTGTGTTTTCTGAGGTAGAGATTTTATTTTACCCGACATTTACATAAAAATGGGGTCATCTTGTCAACACTTGTATCCCATGATCAAAGTTTCGAATTTATATTTTTAGCTCACCTGTCACTTTGTGACATGGTGAGCTTTTGTGATCGCCTTTTGTCCGGCGTCCGTCGTGCAGCGTGCGTCGTGCGTCGTCCGTCAACAATTTACTTAAAAGACATCTCCTCCTTAACCGCTGGGCCAATATTAATAAAACTTCATAGAGATGTTCCTTGGGTGGTCTTCTATCAAAGTTGTTCAAAGATTCAATTCCATGCAGAACTCTGGTTGCCATGGCAAACAAAAGGAAAAACTTTAAAAATCTTCTTCTCCCAAACCACAAGGCTTAGGCCGTTGATATATGGTAGGTAGGATCACCAAATGGTCCTCTACCAAGATTGTTCAAATTATGGCCCTGGGGTCAAAATTGGCCCCGCCCCGGGGGGTCATGGGTTTTCTCCATATGTTTATAGTGAAAACTTAAAAAATCTTCTCCTCTGAACTTACTTGGCCTAGAGCTTAGATATTTAGCATGATTCATCGTCTAGTGGACCTCTACAAAGTTTGTTTAAATTATGGCCCTGGGGTCAAAATTGGCCCCGCCCCGGGGGGTCATGGGTTTTCTCTTTATGTTTATAGTGAAAACCTTAAAAAATCTTCTCCTCTGAACTTACTTGGCCTAGAGCTTAGATATTTGGCATGGTTCATCGTCTAGTGGACCTCTACAAAGTTTGTTCAAATTATGGCCCTTGGGTCAAAATTGGCCCCGCCCCGGGGGGTCATGGGTTTTCTCTATATGTTTATAGTGAAAACTTAAAAAATCTTCTCCTCTGAACTTACTTGGCCTAGAGCTTAGATATTTGGCATGATTCATCGTCTAGTGGACCTCTACAAAGTTTGTTCAAATTATGGCCCTGGGGTCAAAATTAACCCCGCCCCGGGGGGTCATGGGTATTCTCTATATGTTTAGAGTTAAAACTTCAAAAATCTTCTCCTCTGAACTTACTTGGACTAGAGCTTAGATATTTGGCATGATTCATCGTCTAGTGGACCTTTACAAAGATTGTTCAAATTATGGCCTTGGGGTCAAAATTGGCCCCGCCCCGGGGGGTCATGGGTTTTCTCTATATGTTTATAGTGAAAACTTCAAAAATCTTCTTCTCTGAACTTCCTTGGCCTAGAGCTTAGATATTTGGCATGATTCATCGTCTAGTGGACCTCTACAAAGATTGTTCAAATTATGGCCCTGGGGTCAAAATTGGCCCCGCCCCGGGGAGTCATGGGTTTTCTCTATATGTTTAGAGTTAAAACTTAAAAAATCTTCTCCTCTGAACTTACTTGGATTAGAGCTTAGATATTTGGCATGATTCATCGTCTAGTGGACCTCTACAAAGTTTGTTCAAATTATGGCCCTTGGGGTCAAAATTGGCCCCGCCCCGGGGGGTCATGGATTTTCTCTATATGTTTAGAGTTAAAACTTCAAAAAATCCTCTCCTCTGAACTTACCTGGACTAGAGCTTAGATATTTGGCATGATTCATTGTCTAGTAGACCTTTACATAGATTGTTCAAATTATGGCCTTGGGGTCAAAATTGACCCCGCCCCGGGGACATGGGTTTTCTCTATATGTTTATAGTGAAAACTTCAAAAATCTTCTCCTTTGAACTTACTTGGACTAGAGCTTAGATATTTGGCATGATTCATCGTCTAGTGGACCTCTACAAAGATTGTTCAAATTATGGCCTTCGGGTCAAAATTGGCCCCGCCCCGGGGGGTCATGGGTATACTTGATATGTTTATAGTTAAAACTTCAAAAATCTTCTCCTTTGAACTTACTTGGACTAGAGCTTAGATATTTGGCATGATTCATCGTCTAGTGGACCTCTACAAAGTTTGTTCAAATTATGGCCTTGGGGTCAAAATTGGCCCCGCCCCGGGGGGTCATGGGTATACTTGATATGTTTATAGCTAAAACTTCAAAAATCTTCTCCTCTAAACTTACTTGGACTAGAGCTTAGATATTTGGCATGATTCATCGTCTAGTGGACCTCTACAAAGTTTGTTCAAATTATGGCCCTTGGGTCAAAATTGGCCCCGCCCCGGTGTCATGGGTTTTCTCTATATGTTTATAGTGAAAACTTCAAAAATCTTCTCCTTTGAACTTACTTGGACTAGAGCTTAGATATTTGGCATGATTCATCGTCTAGTGGACCTTTACAAAGATTGTTCAAATTATGGCCTTGGGGTCAAAATTGGCCCCGCCCCGGGGGGTCATGGGTATACTTGATATGTTTATAGTTAAAACTTCAAAAATCTTCTCCTTTGAACTTACTTGGACTAGAGCTTAGATATTTGGCATGATTCATCGTCTAGTGGACCTCTACAAAGATTGTTCAAATTATGGCCTTGGGGTCAAAATTGGCCACGCCCCGGGGGGTCATGGGTATACTTGATATGTTTATAGTTAAAACTTCAAAAATCTTCTCCTCTTAACTTACTTGGACTACAGCTTAGATATTTGGCATGATTCATCATCTAGTGGACCTCTACAAAGATTGTTCAAATTATGGCCCTGGGGTCAAAATTGGCCCCGCCCCTGGGGGGTCATGGGTTTTCTCTATATGTTTATAGTAAAAAAAATCAAAAATCTCCTCTGAACTTACTTGGACTAGAGCTTAGATATTTGGCATGATTCATCGTCTAGTGGACCTCTACAAAGATTGTTCAAATTATGGCCTTGGGGTCAAAATTGGCCCCGCCCCGGGGGGTTAGGGTATTCTCTATATGTTTATAGTTAAAACTTCAAAAATCTTCTCCTCTGAACTTCCTTGGCCTAGAGCTTAGATATTTGGCATGATTCATCGTCTAGTGGACCTCTACAAAGATTGTTCAAATTATGGCCTTGGGGTCAAAATTGGCTCCGCCCCCTTGGGGGGTCATGGGTTTTCTCTTTATGTTTATAGTGAAAACTTCAAAAATCATCTCCTCTGAACTTACGTTGCTTAGAGCTTAGATATTTGGCATGATTCATCGTCTAGTGGACCTCTACAAAGTTTGTTCAAATGATGGCCCTGGGGTCAAAATTGGCCACACCCTGGGGCTGATGGGTTTTCTCTATATGTGTTATAGTGAAAACTTAAAAAATCTTCTCCGAACTCACAAAGACAAGTAATGTCTTAATGTAAACTGGATAACATATTTAGTACACATACCAATTTTCAATATGGGCCACATACAACAATTAATAACAACTATACATATATAGATATACACGTAAAATCAAGTAGTGACAAGAGCTTAGATATTTGGCATGATATATCATCTTGTTGACTTGTACCAATATTGTTCAATCTTTGGCCCTGGGGTCAAAAAATGGCCCCACCCGGGCGGTCATGGGTTTCCTTATATATGTATATGATGAAAACTTAAAAAATCTTCTTCTCCGAAACTAAAAGGCGAAGGCCTTAGATATTTGGTATGAAGCATCGTTTATCGGACCACTATTAAGATTGTTCAAACTTTAGCCCTGGGGTCAAAATTGGCCAAGCCCCGTGTTCATAGGCTTAGGTTTTCAATATTTGTATATAATGGAAGAATGTGCAATATATGACAGGTGAGCGATTCAGGGCCATTTGGCCCTCTTGTTAGTAGTTTTAGTTCTAATATACAGAATATTTCGAAATAAATATTATTATCGGTCAGTTAAGGCAATGTTTATTTCATTTTGCAAGTCATTTGTTTGTATATAGTTTGCAACACTTGATTCACATTGAGCTGAAATTTTCACTCTTAAATATTGACTTCATGGCTCGCGTTGTACTTTCCATTTTCATTCTCAGCATAGTTATGGAAAAAATACCTTTGAAAAGAACCTCAAACTGCTTCAAATAACTTGAATCATAGGAATTTATTATTGATTAAAGACTGATTTAAGAAATGCAATGGAAACTACAAGTCCAGTAGCTCAATATTTAAACTTGCTTTAAGGCCCATTGTAAAGGCTGAGCAAACACTCAGCCAGAAACACACATACGTCACAAAACAACACAGACAGACTAAACAACCATCAAAATATCTTTACAAATACATTTTGGGACAACCGCCTTTGAACAGTGAACGAAACAGGAGCCCAATTTGGGTTACCGTAAATGACTGGGTATTAGACGCACTTTTTTCCCTCAGATTTTGATGCAAAAAAATGCCTGCGTATAATACCCAGTAACAATTTTTTGAACTTTTTTTCTGAGGTCAATTTCAAGCCGAGAGTTTGTTTAGATTTATGTAGAAAGGGATGTTACTCGCGTCATATTGATCGAGTATATAAGGGTTAAAACGGCAGTTGAAGATCGGGATACGGTATATCGTAAGACGTTTATAATTTCAACAAAAATATTTTTCGATTAAAGTTACCGTAATTCACCTAAGAGTTCGGACACTCTAAATATTTGGACACCCATAATTATTTCCCAAAATAATTTATTTTGCGTACCTAATTTTCGGACACCCAAAGGACATCAATCATAACTTTCATAGTTACCAAGTTTCACAGACGAAGATTATTGATTTTTATCTTTACACTGCCTGGCTAGATTACCTAACCGTATACACCACTGTGACAATTTAATTAGTTACTACCCATCCTAAACGATTTATTGCCTGTTGAAAAGGAAGTGTGATATATTTATTTGAGGATTAAACAAACAACAAGGGCAATCAAGGGATTAAGAAAACATCGACATGGCATGTTTGTAAAACGATCTACCAATAAGCTTTCAAACTTGTACCACACTTATAGACTATATGAAGCAATAATCGTACAGTTATACATTAATCCTGCATAGCAATGTCCATGCTCTCCACGAGATCCTCGTGGGTATAACTGTAAGTTATGTGACGTCACACAGTGTGACTCTTTGATCTGAAGCCGATAGAATGTGTTTATTCAGTTCAGTGCATGGATAAAATGGTGTTTTAATTAACTTCATGAAGGATTTACACTTATAGGCGTAATAAATAAGTTTATGACAATTGATTACTACGGATAAATTAATAAGTGGTAAAAAGCAAACATGAAGAAAAAAGGCAGGTTAAACAAACATGTAAATAAAATGTAAAAATGATAATTTTCTATGTATTCGGAGAGTGAAAAAAAATAATTAATTTATGGTGTCCGACCTCTTGTGAATTACGGTATTCAATATTATTTTGAATAATAAATTGAATTAAACAATAATCAAACTTACATATAAAAAAGCAAATTTGGGCACTGTCAAAATATTTTTTGCATAACATAACTTTTCATTCTCGACAGTATGGTTGTATGGTTTTAAAGATAACCATCGCCATTTTTACGAAAAAACATTTTTTTGTCACTGTCAACAAACATGGTGGCTGAAAATGCCGGACGATTTTGACATTTTTTCTATGCGTCTTTTAACCAAAAACATAGATTAAAAGTTTTTTCCTCGGATTTTTCACCGATTTTTTTCCCTGCGTCTAATACCCCCTATCGTCTTATACCCAGTCATTTACGGTAAATGGTATTACTGGTAGATTTTACTGTCAGAGCACTGGGAAATAAAAGCGCTGTTCATCATTCATGTGCATATAAGAATTGAAGCAGTAATTATGTTTCTATCTTAAGACTTGCATTTAGTGGAAATGGTGCTTTAATTGGAATGAAAGTGAAGTCGAGCAAAAACTTAACTAATGTATTTCTAATCAAATTTCTTTTCTGAACAGGATGGTGATGTATGGACTAAAGAATCTTGAAAATGCTTCACAACTAGCTACAGATGTTGCCCTAAGGCAGACTCCAAGTGTGGCCGGTAAGTTCAGAGTGAATAATTGTTATCTGGTTTTTCTACTTCCGGTATTATAAAATGATTTTATTTCACAAGGTCTTTGTTCTCAACTTTTTTTGGTTTTTGGCCTTTTGTTTGAGGTTTGAAATATTTGAGACCACATTTAAATTAGTATTGACAAACCTTGGTAAATATATATTTTGCTTCGGTTTTAAGATTAATCTGATAAACA
Source organism: Mya arenaria (assembly GCF_026914265.1). Classification (NCBI taxonomy): domain Eukaryota; kingdom Metazoa; phylum Mollusca; class Bivalvia; order Myida; family Myidae; genus Mya; species Mya arenaria. The sequence continues at coordinate 330,472 of NC_069123.1, forward strand.
ATTTAAGTGAATTTTGGAAGCCTGGTGATCCCATGTTATTTTTGTATCTTTATCATTTCAGAATATGTAAATCTCCTACCAAAAATATTACAAACAAGCTTTTTTGGCCTTGAAACAAAATTGGTCATTTCACTACCTTTTTTCATTTGAAATAAAGAATAAAGTTACAAACTGCAATATTTTTTCAAATAATTTTATTCCAGTCATTTATTTTACATATGAGCAATCAAGCAATACCCTTAAAGGGGCATGACACTAAATGTTACAATTTCAAGTAAAAAAGAAAATTGTCAAAAATTTACTTGAAATTGACATCTTTGTGTACAAAGCATTGAATCTTTCTTGCTAATGTATTACATTGCTTATAACACATGCTTCTGTCGTAGTTTTTGTGCATTTTTTTCCATTCAAAATTTACTAGTGATGATAGCTCTAGCTTCAATGAATATCTATGTTTTATTTCAATACATAATCAAATGTTTTAATTTCAGCTCAATACGCTGATGTAGACCAGCTAATGCAGTCATCGAGACAAATCCTTCATGTTCCAAATCAACAGCAAGAAGAAGCCCTTAAGCACGCCCTTGCCCAGCCCCTGTGTGTGATTCAGGGATGCGTGGGCTCCGGGAAATCCATGATGGCCGCCAAACTGGGCTACATGTTTGCCCAAAGAAATCAGGCTCTCCAGGCCAGGGGCAGGCTTCAAGTGCTGGTGTGTGCCCCTACCGAGGCTGGGGTTGATTTGGTTAATGGTGAGTTTAAAACTGCAAAAACAACGAAATAGTCATATGAACAGAATTTTGTAATTTCAAGCTTAAAATCATTCAACGGTTAATTGCGTAGATAACACTAATCAGAAAACTAATGCCTATGCTGCAACCTTTTCAAAATATTTATGAACAATTAATCTTTTTTTTTAACTTTAGACTACAACTTACTATTGTTCATTAGTTTTTTATCCACCTTCAAACACAAACATATAAAATATTCTTCTTACCTGAACACACTTGAGAAAGTCTCTTTACTGTTTACTTTTGCAAAGTAAGATCATTGTCATATTTACTGGAAGCAGAAGTGTTAATAAAAGACTTAAAAAAAACAACTTTCAATATTACTTTATGAATAAAAAATGTACCATTCATTTGGACTTACCTTGATTACAGGTTACTTCATGTCTCTGAACAGCAGCTCTCCGCGTGTTGTGCGGGTTTACAGCCCCGATGTGGAGAGGGTCCTCCATCCCCCCCAAGGGTTGTATCCCGATCTACAAGTACATTTGCTGACCAGGAAATCAGTCAAATCAAGAACCACTACTCTTCCCTGTCTCTGTATGAACTCATTAGGGGAAGTAATTCTCCCTACTGCAAAAGGCTTAAAGTAAGTGAGAATGTTTCTTTGTGCTGAAACTTTTCGCTTGCTTGAGCTGCATTTTGAGCAAATAATTTGTTGAAAGTAATTTGACAGAAACAAGTTTGGTTTTTTTAAAGCTGCACTCTCACAGAAATGCCATTTTTACAACTTTTTTTTTTGTCTTGGAAAGAGCAAGTTTTTGCGTAAATATCTGCAAATCTATGACATAAGATTGCTGACAAAAAATCAGATAGTAGATTTTAATATTTCCATTCGAAAATATTTTTTTTATGGCTTAAACCGTTACTAACAGTTTAAAAAAAATGCATAAAACATCAATTTTTAAACTAGAATATAATAATCTGTGATCTTTTTTTTGTGCGCAGTCTTATAACTGCTTTCCATGGATTTTTGGCCAAAAAAATGGCTGGTTCCAAGACGAAGAATAAAAAAGTTTTCAAAACATTCAATCTGTGCTTTAAGAAGTCTTAATTTATTTTATTCTTGGAAAATAATTCAAATGTTCTTAATTTTGGCAAATGTCATCATTTTTGTACATTTACTGCAGTGATTTAAGCAATCACTAGAATTATGACTATTTCACATTACTATTGTAAGTTGTTGTTTTTTTAACTTTCAGGAGTATGAAGGTCTGTTCTCACTGTACCCAGACGACATTGCAGACGACCAATTCGAGGATTATATACAGCTTGTTTCCCGTGCAGAGTCTGCAGTACTGGCCGAGGCTGAGATTATACTGTGTACATGCATAACTTCCGCTCAGCTGAAAATCTCGTCCGTAACTCATGTACAACAGGTAAGTGATTTCAGACAAAAGATCAAATTGCTTAAGTTTTTTTTTACCTTGTATATTATAAAAAAGATTTTTAGCATCTTCCATGGCTGCTCATGAAAGTTAGGTTCATCCCAACTATACCAAACCAAAACAAATTGAACAGTTTAATTGTGTTTTAAGGTATTAAGATTGTTTGTGAAATGTGGGTCAGAAGTTAATAATAAACCATCATGTGAGCATCATTTTCTTTTTCAGATAATTGTCGATGACACAAACACTGGTACAGAACCAGAAGTACTGGTCCCCCTCTCGATTTACGGGGACGTAAAGCAGGTCACGCTGATAGGCGATATAAACCAGGCCGGTCCCACTGTTGTGAACGACGTGGCTAGACAATTGGGACTGGGGCGGTCCATAATGAGATCTTACCTGTCAACGGCTGTGTACCTAAACATACAGTACAGAGTGGTGGGTAGTTTGTTAGTAAATTAGTTTTGCCCAAACCCAATTTCAAGTGGTATATTAGTTTAAACAGTTTATATTTTACAACGATTGTGAAAAAAAAATTGAAAAAAGTAATGATAACTTATACAAAGTCACTATCATTAGCACAATGTTGCGCGAGAGTGTGGTCTTATGTTGTGGGGGAAACCGGAGTGCCCGCTGAAAACCCACTTGTGGGGCTTTGTGACCACAAACAAAACACACCAAGTGGGATATTGTTGGCCATTCCATAAGATTCCGATTTTAAATGTCAAATATTTTAACTCTTGCTATGCAAAAATATTTATTAAAACAATTCTTCAAAATCATTAACTTTGTCATATTATTATGCAAGTTTACCAAGATAAATTTGTTATTCTTATGTTGAATGTACATACCGTATTTTCTCGACTATAAGACGGGGAAATTGGGTCCCGATTTTTACCCCCAAAGTAGGGGACCCGTCTTATAAGCGAGTCGATAAAATATTAAAAAAAGATTCAAGTCAAAATCAGTAAAATTTTACATATACGGTATTCGTCTATCCAGTATATCGTCTGCTGATACAAGTATGGGTCAATTAAGTAAACAACAACACGAAATCTCTTCACCGCGCGTGCTCTGACGTCACACAGTGTACCGTTATATCTGCATTTTTTCTCATGGCGCGTGTCAGTATAATTAGTTTGACAGATATATCAAATCAATAAATTGGAATCTTAATATGATGTAGGTACCTAACTGTCAATTTGATTAAGCAAACAAATGACAATGCGAATATGAATCCTTTATGTTCGTCGCCAATCAAGGGACAATATTGCCTGAAGCATTATTGCTAAACAAACACCTATTCATGCCTCGGCTTTTCGCAGTTATGTTATTGAAGCCATTTATTTTGCCGAAGAACTTCATTGGTGTCTTCAATAAAAAAAAACTAAAACAAACATATGTTGTTATTGATTAATTATTACAATTCCGATAAGTAACGACCTGTCCTGCAAACTTATGTACTCATTTTTAACCTACCTCCAAATAGAGAGCTCACAGTTGACTGCCATTTTCTTTGAGTAAAACAAAAACAGTTACCGCGAAAGTCGATAATTGTCCGTTGAGCTTGAACATTTTTACACATTAGGAAGAATTTTAGCATTTTAGATTTGCTTAAAAATTGACCCCGTCTTATAAGCGAGTCGAAACAAAAAGCACCAGATTTCATGGGCAAAGTTAGGGGGCCGTCTTATAAGCGAATCGCCTTATAGTCGAGAAAATACGGTATCTTTTATTCATATAAGGATCCGGCGAGACTCTGTTAAGATGTCATCTTATGATTGAGATTTCCGTTACAGCATGAAGGTATCGTAGACTTCCCGTCCCGCTTCTGTTACGACAATCGCCTCCTGTGTGGGTCAATCGCCCAGCGTCAACCGTCCGTGCTAAACTGGCCAGGGGGTCGTAATAAGCCTGTGGCATTCTGTCAACTAGATGGACAGGAGCAAAACCTACCACTGAATGTTGTCGGTGCCCCTGAAGAACAGAAATGTGTTAATTTGGAACAGGCAGACTTTGTGGTATGTCTCTAACGGCTCCTTTATAGAGGGACACTTAATTATATTATGACTGCCTTGGGTAATTTCCTAATTTGTTTAACAAAAGAAAAAATTGAAACCAAGTCCGTTCAAAGGTCATCATGTGACAAATAAATGTTATCATCAGTTTAACAGTAATAAATATATACCAGGGTGTTACGAAGTCCTGTTAAATCGCTCAGTAATAAACCTTGCTACATAACAGTTACGAATATTTATGTCCTGTTAATTTCTCATTAATAAAACTACATGTAGCTACGTAACTAAATAAGGATATGGCACTATAATTATTAATTGGATATACATGTATGTACAAGTAGCTATTTATATGTTATACATGTGAACAGTGTTAAAAGATAGATATATAAGTGATTGGTCAACTTTCCAAGGTTTATTTGGACCTTGGGTAAACATTACTGGTATAAGACATTCCTTTAGGAGTAAGTGATGGTACTCAACATTTTCATTAGGCATGTTTCAAGGCTAACTTGCTACTAGCAATTAAGCATATTAGAAAATAAAGTATGTTTCTTGCTTATGCACTGTAACTATTAGTGATGGGCAATCGGCTTGGATTTTCATAATCAATTAATCGGAGACCCTGATCGATCGGTTATCCGATTAATCGGACAGTATCACAAAAGCATCATTTTCTGATATCAATAATCGCAATATCTGATATATATCAATGAAGAATAATTGCCCGAGGGTAATTATTTTTCACCGGGGCAATTATCAACCGAAAGCGATGGTCAACCATGTCTTATCCTATATAATACATATGTTTTGTCATTTGTCAATGACTTTAGCCGGTTCTGAAAATTAAATTAAAAAATGAGACATAATAGATTGGTTCTGGATGGTATAAGCTATTAAAAATAACGTGTAATCAGAAATGAAAACAGCAAACCTTTTTCGCACGTATTTTCGGAATGAGACGGCAAATATTTCTTACCTTCAAATATTTCTTGTTTTTACATCGACTGATTTTGTTGTTTATTTCAATATGTGAGCACAGCTAGGGTCGATCAAGCCTAGTAATGTCCCCCTTCGAAGAAGAGGGGTATATTGCTTTGTTCATGTCAGTCAGTAGGTCTGTCGGTCTGTCGGCTAAGACCAAAGCTTGTCTGAGTGATAACTCAACAATTCCTGGAGGTATGGTCATCAAACATGACATGAAGGTTGGGCCTGACCAGTAGATGACCCCTATTGATTTTAGGGCTCATCGGGTCAAAGGCCTAGGTCACAGTGACCTTTAGTGGTAAAATAATAAAGCTTGTCCGAGTGATAACTCAACAATATCTAGACCTTTGGTCATCAAACTTGATATGAAAGTTGGGCCTGACAAGTAGATGACCCCTATTGTTTTTTGGGGTCATCAGGCCAAAGGTCACGGTCACAGTGATCTTGAATGGTAAAAGGTTGTCTGAGTGATAACTCGACAATGCCTGGACCCATGGCCCTCAAACTTGACTTGGAGGTTGGGCCTGACGAGTAGATGACCCCTTTTGTTTTTGTTTATGGCGTTAGAAGGGTCTCAAAAGCGGTACATTTTACCTACTGCCGGTAGAGTTCACATGTATGGTCATTTCGGTCCATGCATATTTCATTCAATTGTCCATATAATCCTGACAACATGGCGCTCGGGGGGGGGGGGCATAATGTTTGACAAACATCTCTTGTTACATAAGAATCTCGGCTTGAATGACTAACAATTTGCTGGAATAATTTGCACTTTAACCAGCACCTGGACGACCGATTACCAGGGTAATCAAATGATTTTGAGATCGGGTCACTGTCTGCCATCATAAAGTGATTTGAACGCAAAGAAAAACTAAGGGAAAGTACTGTTAAAACTCAAAGTAGCAGTTAACTTCCCTTAGCTCTAAGTAACTACTATATGAAGTTGGAAATTTACTAGATTCAAGCAAACTTTTTTCTTTGATTATCGATTATGGAACGATGATGTCACCAATCGCCGAGTTACGAATGTCTGCCGATAATTGATTATCGGCAATCATCTGCCCATCACTAGTATCTATATAATTGTATGTATTTTCATGAGAAAATGAGCTCTTATAAATCTTACATATGGAACAACTTTATGTTTCCCAGGTCCAGGTGGCAGTTTCCCTGGTGAGGACGTACAATGTTGCCATGACTAGCGTTGGTATTGTTTGTCCGAGCCGCGCTCAGTGTAAGGTGGTGGAAGATAAGTTAGCAGTGACCGGGTGTAACATACCATGCTTTACCCTGCATGAAATACAAGGTAAGCACCATCCCCTTGTAATATACCGTGCTTTATCCTGTATGAAACACGTGGTAACTTCCAACTGGGTGTAATATACCGTGCTTTATCCTGTATGAAGTACAAGGTTACTACCGACTGGGTGTAATATACTGTGCTTTACCCTGCATGAAATACAAGGTAGGCACCGACAAATCCTTGTTACAAGATCGTAAAACGCAGGTCACTATCAAGATGGTAGGCGAGGGCATAAGTTCTTGTGACATCATTTGATAATAAATATGGTAGACGATTTTACTATTATGATATTCAAAGAAAAAGAGTTATGGTTTTGCCTACAGAATCATGGCATGTATGAATATGATATATAAATAATTTAAATTATAATTGGGGGTCCGCGGAATAGCGGGGACTTTTACTTTCGGTCTAGCCAACCCCTGGTAAAATCCCCGTCCTGCGTAGACAAACTGCTGGTAAAAGCCCTCGCACCCCAGGGGCATCCTAGGTGAGGCCCACTCCCAGCTATTTTTGACGCGAAAACAAAACCACCACAGTCCTTGGCACTGCAGGGCCACCTTGAAGGTAAAACATGGTCCATTACCCTTGTTATTGTTATCCCTGGTATACCCCCGGACAGGGGGGGGGGGGGCGTGGTTACAATTGAGTGCATAAGAGAGAAATGAGTGTTGGTACCCACATGTTGTGTACATGTTTATATTTGACTGTGTTGTCTGATTTCAGGTCTGGAGTTTGACTATGTGCTGTTTAGTACCATACACAGCCTGCCTGCTATGAACATAGAGCAGTTCCCAACACAGAAATGGCTGAATGAGAAGCTAGGGGTCCTTACTGACCATGGACAGGTCATTTCGACATTGTCCAGGGCTAGGAAAGGGCTTGTCATTGTTGGTAGGTTGTCTATTTTATTTAATAAATATATTTTCATTGACAGAAACGACTGTCTTTAGTGGGTTGCAAAGAAAAATGAAAGTTAATCATAAAACAAAATCAACTCTTTTGGGGGTTGCCTTAATTTGTTATATATCTTGCAATTGATCATATTCCAAAAGTAAACAAATATAATAGTCATTAAGTATCTGAAAATACTATAATTTGTTTAAGAAGTGTTTATTTGACGAAAGGTTTTGAGGTATTGTCATTACGAAATGACGTTACTTTCTCATACATATTGCCAACTTTTCTAAAAAAGTGCAATTGAATGACTTCAATTATTCCAATTTTAAGCATATAATTAAAAAAGAAAAATTGTTTGTTTCAGTGTAAGATAGCAAAATATTTCATCTCGTGAACACCAAAAGTGAATATTTAACACAAGGCTACGCCACTCCTGAAATATGAATTTTTGTGCTCACTTGGTGAAATACATTATGATCTCACACTAAAACAAACAATTATCCTCTATATCTTACTTATATTTATGTTAAAATAAATGTTTCCTTTAATTGCAGGCAACGAGAATCTGCTAAGATGTGACAAGTTGTGGAATCGACTCCTGACAGAATACAGTCATAGTAGCAGACTGGTTACCGCTGGTCAATTTCTCAAGGCTATGTCCATGTAATTAAGGGGCATAACTGGAATATGAAATAAGAACAAAAATGGAGTTATCTTCTCATATAGGACTGTATATACATTTTGGCATGTTTCCGGAAATTATGATCGTTATGGTGTATACGTTTGAGGCTATATAATATATATTGCTATTTAAAGTTTGTCTGATCTTATTTGGTGAGGGATTTATTTCTGGAAATAACAATTGTAATGGTGTTGACGTTTGAGGCTATATAATATATATTTCTATGTTATGTTTATTTGTGCTTATTTGGTGAGGGATTTATTATAAAACATATGTAATTTTATTATATTTATACCTTTGTGTAAAATTTAAATGTAACTTAGATGTAATGTTTTCTGAATTCCAAACAAGATGTATATTTGTAATTTTATAATTATTAACATTGATTAGATATGTGTACCGGTACTAATTTGATTTAGCTGCTCATACAAACTGACTAGATATGTGTACCGGTACTAATTTGATTTAGCTGCTCATACAAACTGACTAGATATGTGTACCGGTACTAATTTGATTTAGCTGCTCATACAAACTGCAATGAATTATTCAGGATATTTTTGTTCGTGTGCTAACAGTGACATTATAATAACGAGTCTCACCCACATGTATCTAGACTGATAAAAATAATACATGAATGTTTGGCTTTGTCAGTTACTCAAGTAAGACAAGTTAATGAGCATCGCCATTCCATTACGTCACTGTCAAATAACAGTATACTTGTTGCATGTTCTAATTTAAGCTGTACTAGTTGATCCTTTCTTTCGCATCAATTTTAAAAAAAAGCGCCTTAAAATCTTATAGTTTTTTACATACATGTTTACAACAAGTGCTAAGCATGTGATTTGTGTTTTATGTTGAATATTAATGATGACCTTTCAAAGTAAATTATATTTTCCTTGACTAATTTTTATTGTTGTCAGATCCTTAATATGTTTATTTGAGATCAGTTTCAAGCTGTTATTTATGTCTTATTTAATGATCAAATGGCTGAAAACCTACTGGTCCAATGCCACCTAACATAGGATTAATTTTGTATTGCCTTGAATTTTAGTTGTATGTATTTCATAGAAAATTTTAATTTTAATATACTTCCACTGTTTATTGTCAATACAGATCAGTATTGTATGATATGCATCTTGATTGGAAGTCAGTTTTTACATTTGTATGTACATTATATTGTACATAATCGCTATATTTGATTGCTATTATTGCCATGGTAAATACCTGCATGATTGAAAGAGTTGTTAGGATCGAAGGTTACATTATAATGTGTATTTAAAGACTATGAATGGTTGGTGATTATGAAGTAGAATATGTCTGATATGAAAATGGCCTCTTTATTACATGTATATTGAAATATGTTTTTGTGACTTAGTTAACATTTGGTGTTGTTGCTTTTTAATGATTTGCAAATATTGATAATGATGAAATAATTGAATGTTGATGAAAATGATGGATGGGAAATCTGTCATTTAGTTTGTTGCCTATTTTGAGGGGATTAAAGCGATAAGGCTGTAAGTGACATTCAATACAGAAGCAAAAAGAAGGTTTTCGCTATATCATCCCTGTCTTTGTATGCTTTTATATTATTCATGTAAATAATTATGTTTATTACTATGTAACAACTTATGAAGAATAGTTGGGTTGGTGTTGACCCTGGGCTGTACTCACAAACTGCTGGTTGAATGCATTACTGTTGTAACTATCCATGTTAAAAGAAGTAGGAGTTACCTGTTATGGCATTGAACCGTTGGTGGAATTAACTTTAAATCTCACTTTAGTGTATTTGAATAGTAAGCTAGAATTATGATTTTCACATATAGTCCGCCGGAAAAAGTCATGAATGGGAACTAATAGTATGCTTGTTAATAGAGAAACAAATGCAAGTCTGCAGTACTTATGTGATAACGTCGTCTTAAAACTATCTTAATTTGCTGCTTAAGACATATATGATTTGTGTTTGTGACAAACATATAAATTTCGGCATGGCGGACTGTAATATATAATTTGTGGGTTTGATTTTTTTTGGTATTAAATGAAGGCTGGCAGTGAAAAGGTTTTAACTGACATTAAATAAAGACGCATGTAAATCTTTCTGCTTTCAACCTTCGTTATGTATATACAAGTATGTATTTATGACTATGTACATTTTGTATAAGTGTTGAATAATTAGACTTATTTCATAACCAGTAATCAAAATGTATCTTCTAATCAGAAATAATAAAAAGGGTATTTTCATACTAAATATTGATAGTATCATTAACATTTATTTCAACAAATATGTTGATATAAATTTCAAAATTAGCTTAAAAAACATTGAATGACGAAGAATAATTTAAAATATGGATCATTTTTTGTACATTCATTCCATCAGTTTTAAGATACATGGTGTTATTATCAAACACCATAAACATCATAAAAGTCCATGAAAATGGATTATTTGATTATATTTCATCGTCATGCCAACGCCAGTATGTATTGTTTATATATACTGATTGTGGGTACAGCCTAGTATACCTGTATTGTTATATATGTTAAATTGATACATTATAGCTTTATATTAAGTATATTTAGTATGTTTGTATAAAATTGTGTTATGTAAGGATTTTAATACATACAGGTTCATTTAATTAGGATGTAACCTGAATATGTATTTAGGATGTAACAGTTGTTATCTGACAATATATTCCGGATATTGCCTGAACATGTGAATTGGGTTCTACTGATTATAAAATACAGCTTTTTGTAATCATGATAACAAATAACCTGTCATTATTAAAATTAAAAATAACATCACAGCCAAATAAAATTTACATGTTTGCTTATTCTAGATAAATTAAAATATACATAAACTTTGTATATAATTTTTATATTATTACATGTCTTTTTCACCTTTAATCCTACTCCCAGTTTTCACTCTTTATGTGTTTTGTATAATTGGAATAAACTTGAAAATAAATTTATTGGTATAAGAGTAACATTTTAATAGCTTAATGTCATTATCTTTCATAAAATGTTATTCTTTTCATTTTTTTTTTAATATTGTACATTTACTTGCTAACTTGATTAATGGCCATGATGAATATACATGTTATATTCCCTGGTATCGATGATTAAATGTTTACTTCTTAAAGACTAAACAGTCCAAAGACACATATTAAATGTAACTCATTATGTTAATTAATTACTGAGAATAATTTTCACTAGTTTGACAATAATGTTATTTAAATCCATTTATATTTTTTTCGAGTAGTTTGCTGTTTAAATATTGTCGTCTGTAATTTAAATCCTAATCTTTATGGTAATGATTACCAAAGTCTGCCCTGGAGTGTGGCATAATGATTGTGGCTAAAATGGCAAATTTCATAATATCAGAATGTTCTGTAAATTTGTTCTGTTAAATTTAATTTTTGTACTTCAATACAGGTCTTGGCTCATTTATATCAGGAAAATCTCACCTTAAGACAACTTTAAAAAAATCATTTTTAATCATTATAAGGGATGACCTTTATTTTAATCTTAACCTTATGTTTTGACCATACTGGTAGTCTAAAAACTCTTAACTTTGTTACAAAGAGTATCTTTAATTTGTTTAACATGATTAATATATGCAAGATGTTTAGATAAATCTTTGAAACGATGACTTAAATATTCTTGGAATACACGATCACTTTGCCCATTCTTAATCATTAAGAATTTACTTCATGTCATCTGACTCTTACTTCTTACATTGCATATTTATCTCTGCTAAACCAATACCAACATCTGTTTGGTATGAAATATAGTTTAATTTTCAGAAAATATTGTAGTTCATTTTTTAAATGAATCTTTTTTCTGCCATATACATGTAGATAAAGATTTATTTTTTTAAATTTTAGAAATAATTAGAGGGAAGAAGAAATGATAAAATCAGAGAACTATCGTGTTGGTATGTTTATGACCTGCATATTTGTGACTTGCATAATTTGATATCATTTATGTTCAGAAATAAAATGTTTATTTTGTATCCAAATGATTCAAGGATGACAATGATTCCTAAAATGTATATCATTGTGAGAATATGAATTAATTACTTGAATTAACAGATGCAATTTTGCTGTATTTCAAGGATATGTCTCATATCTTAACAACAAACTATTTATCAATTAACGACAGGTGCAATTGAGTATAGTATTGAAAAAAATGTCATTTAGAAATTAATCGTAATTATTGTGAAAATCTGAAATAATTAATTGAATTAATCAGATGCTATTTTGCTTGTATTTCAAACAAACATGTATATCTCAAATCATTATAGCATACTTTTTATTATTAAAAAAACTGTTATTGAATGTAGTATTTTAATCCTATTTTCACCTACTCTTGATTGCTTGTTGTGTGTGTCAGTGCTATTCACTGTTGTAGTTAAATAAAATGTGTATGCGTGAATAAATCTGTTCTCTTCTAGACTTTTATTGTTTAATTAGTTACATTCCTTTAATAAACATTTGCACTAATATCATTGATACTTAAGTGTATGCTAGGATATGTCCGACTCACTGTAGAGGGATTCCTATATAGCCTGCTATTTAGTTTGTAAAGAGGGAAAAAACGCGCCTTCTAAAAATGGTATATTAAAAGGTTGATTGATTTTGACAACAAACAAGGCAATGATGACCACCTTGACCTTTGACATTGTTTCGATTTGTTGAGGCTAAAATAAATGCTTGATTACCTTAATTTTGTTGAGAGGGTGAACAGAATACGCGTGCTTGTTTCCTTTCTAAATAGTTAATGTAAGTAAGTGTCTGGTTAAGTTTTTAAAAGTTTTTTGTTTTTGCTAATCTTCGTGTTACAAAACACACAACACCACTATTTTGTTGTTAAAATTGAAGGTCAATTTTAATTTAAATATCGCATGAATTTTTCACACACATATTTAATAGGAATACGCATTATTGTTCACACACATGTGAGGAATTCGCACGAATTCGTTTGTTGGAAAATTTAGGTTCATCAAAACTAACCAGATTAATAACTATTCTAAGATAAGACTACGGTTTCAAAATATCGTAGCAAATCGTAGCAGCACCACGACACTGTTGAACAGTTCAGAGATGTCGTTGCTATTCCTGATTCACCAGTATCAAGCAAGATGCACCCCGATTCACGCTGATGGCGTTACGAATGTGTTCACGTTATGTTAAGTATCGTAGCGATTTGAAAATAGTTGTCAATCGTAGCGTTATAACCGTTAGTATGAACCGGACACCTTTTTGATACTAGTACCAACTAAAATAGAGAATATTGCATGAGTGGTCATTCATTTATGGAAGGTTTTTTTCTAAAATTGATAAAAAAGGCCTTGCCCTGGACCTAATTGGCCAATTAGTTAATAAAAACATCTTTGAAAGTTATAATTTCTACTTATTAAATATGGTTGTAAAAGAACTGCACAAGTCGGTGAGACATTCTCTTGGTAGATCCCGTTACACTAAGGATTCCCAGTGAAGCATATCTGAGGGTAATACTATTAGACTATATGCTCCTTTTCAATAGTTGAGCATAAAAAAACAGAACTTTTATAACTAGACCTTTCTCATTTCAGGTATTTCAAAAACTATCAACTCTAAGCATTTCCATTAGGAATAAATGGTATTTTTGGTAGATTCCCCAATGGATCCTGAAAGAATTCGATTTTGATCGTTTATATTCGCATACATTTCACGTTAACAAAAAATGCATTTTCAGCATCTTCTGCACCAGTTTTAAATGGAAAAATAACCCCAATCTGTAAAAGTGATAAAACATAACAATTGCATACTAAGCTTAGCCTACTCAGTATCATTCCGATACTAGTTTTATTTTATGGCCGCAAACTAAAAGTAGTTCAGCGGTTCGTGCACTGACTAGATAGAAGACTTTCGCGGCGACACTATATGTTTTGCTTAACTAACACAATTAACTCGGCTGCCGGGCTGTAAAACACACTAAGTCACCATACAAAGTAAAGTTAAAAGTGAAGTGTATTATAGTGTCAGCCCTCTTTGTTAAAAGCCAGCCCGTTTTGCTCCGGATACACCTACACTCACGACCAAATTCCTATCTCATATGCCAGGCAGGGCGACAACCGATGCCCCTCGATTGAACTAGCTGCTGGTTAGGCAGCCGGCCATGCCACTTGGGGTATTTACTAGTTTATATTAGAAAAATCATCGTGGCTTCTCTGATAAAGAAGAAATCTACATGCAATTACTCGTTCACAGTACTGTTATTTGATAAATAAAGAACGAGAGTACATTTAGTTCCCCTTTATATTTCCTTATTTATTTATAAAGGTAAAAACAATAAAGTGTATCAACATTTTACCATACATTTTCGCGGATATAAACAAGTAAACTGAAAATGTACATGTAAGCATTTGCGAGAATATGCTTATTAATCACACGCATATTTTACATTTTCTCACTTTAATTATCAGTGTGCTATATCAGTGTGTGTATACCAAATGAAGACTTTAAACAAAGATAATTTTACTATATTTATTTACCGCATGAAATGAAACCTGGCGCAGTCTGCGCCGCTTACATAGCCCCTCATTCGGTTTAATTGTGAGTTTAGTTCCCTAAAACACTTCGACTAACCTTTTCACAAAACCGCCGCCTGATTGAGCGCAACTAAGTAAATAAATCAACAAATATCCCCAACACATATAAATCCTCATTCCGTTGATAACATTAAAGTCCATTTCAATTCATTAACACAAGATTGAAGTTACAGGGTGGGTAATCGACCTGCACCGTACCATTAAAATATAAACGAAAACCGGCCATCTTGGATGTGAAAAGGTAAGTTTTTAACTATTTTTCCGTTTTTAGAATAAACTTGAAGCAGGAACAAAGTTCTGAACCTGCTCCTCACTTTTCCACATCTTTCGTTACCTACATCGAGTAGAAACTCATTTTAGAACAAAAGTTACATGTGCATGGGAAATTGAATCGACGTGAAATGACCACGATTTGGCAGGTCGGATGCAGTGCATTTTGCTATTTCTCACTGGGTTTTTTTCCAAGAAAGTTATTTTATTGGTAAACTCTCCAAAAAGGAAGTGTCATTTTACATTCCATGTTGAATGACAAAGTACAAAACCAAACAAAGCACTAGTTTTCAGGAAAATTGTCGTATTGCTTTTTTTGGTATGGCGCAGTGCTATAAAATATATTTGTAAAGTGCAGTTCCATTTGCTATTTCTCTCTGTTGTTTTTCAACAAAGTAATTTTGTTGGTAACTTTCCAAATAGTTAGTACCATTTTTCATTTCATGATCAATGACAAAGTTTGAAATCAAACAAAGCACTAGTTTCCAGTAAACTTGTTGTTACTCATTAAGTAAAACCATTCACTTAAAATTCAAGTGTTCACAATGTAGTTTAGCCAATCAAAACAGCTGTTTCAGCTATGACTCTTTATGGTTTTTACCGGTTATAGTAAGGTACTATGGAAACCCCGGGTATTTCGCCTGTACAAACCGGCCTTATTTAGTCCTGATGGTAGCAATATGAAGAAAAATGGGACGCTGCCATGGTGGCGAGTCATGGTTTTTGGACATGAATGATAACTCATATCTAATGCTCAATCCATTCGCAAAGCATCGTTGTCGAATGATATTCCCTATTGCTGGATACAAATGGCATTTTAGTACCAGGGGTACTGTTTTATTGCAAAAAAAGCGGCAAAGATGAAACGACTGTTTGGATTGTATAAACTTAGTCGTGGCCACAAGTTACTAAGTCGTGGCCACAAGCTACTAAGTCGTGGCCACAAGCTACTGAGTTGTGGCCACAAGCTACTAAGTCATTGCAACAAGTTACTGAGTTGTGGCCACAATATAAATAGTGTTGCGGATGCTACCTATATGCCACCACGAGATTAGCGCGATTATTTGTTATTTTTTATTTATTAATATAATAAGAACTAAACTAAATATTGAGAGTTTTGAAATTCTGAATCATACAAAAAGTCACTTTGTTAAACTTAATATAAAGAAGGTTAGAGAAAACACACAGCGGGCAATCAATGAAGCTATAACATTTTGTTATGCATTGAAAATTGTCGTCTAGAGCTTGCATAACTTGCTAGAGCGTATTACTGACAACGTAAAAATCTGGATTTTTAATGAAAAGTGTTATCGTACCTGTTTTGGCAACTTTTCCACATGTTTGAAGCTTTTTATTGATAAAAGTTTGCTTGGTTACGCATTTTTAACGTAGAACTTTACTTGGCGCACTTAGGTTAATTTTGTGAACGTTGTGGTGGCAATGAATAGGTTATGATGCTCATGAATTATAATTTAGTAGGAAGCGAATTGTGAAGAAACTAAAGCAATTGCATGAACTCATTTTTAAATATTTACTTAATTAATATCATTTTCGATCTTTTAAAAGTATACCAATCTACCAGACTGCTTGGCGCATTTTAGGTTCCATTGAAACTAACTTTAGTATTACTATATTGCATATGATCGTCGTTATTCTAATTCTGTATTTCCAGGTATAAAGAGGCACACAATTCAAGTATGATTCAACATATGTTCTTAGAAATGTCCCTTTTTGTTTAATAGCTTAAGTATTGTTTATCTTTGCAAAAAAGGTAAGAAAACTGTTAAAATATGTTTTTGTCATTCAGATGGATGCCTTTCGAAGGCGGGGTTTATTCCTGTTAAGAAAAAAAACCCACTCCATGGCACATTATTTGCCAAAAAAATTAAGTCAATCACCAAAATATACAAGCACTCCATTCAATATCAGGAAAAAAGATTCCTCCCTTGCAGAATGTCTAACGTTTATTATTTTGCGGAATTTTGAGTGAGAAAAATGTTAAATGCGGAACAAAATGGCGGTTTGTTTAAGTATTTTAGTATTTTTGAAGGATAATTTGACCTGTTAAGTAAGTTTAAATCACTTTCATCGCAATATAGATATGCAAACACTGAGGCCAGACGGCTTAGCTTTTCTCGATTTTTAACCTTTGTTAATAGAGGCCTTAACGAAAACGTTATTGGGCCGAATTCAGAACATCCACTTTCACTCACATTCCAACCACATTCCCGTAAGGGACACTCAAGTGATCACTTGAGTGAAATAAGAGGAGTGACACTCAAGTGATCTGTTCGTATTCACATGCCTCGCTAACACTCCACTTCATCAAGTGACCAATACAGTTTATATACATGTATGTTTACATGCTTATATTGGATTATCTGTTTGACTGTGGTGGTGTTTACATTATACAATATGGAAATTACACCTCGGAGTAAAACACAACTAAAGAAATGTAGGGGAAAATGGATGAAGATGATGATAATGCTGATGATAATAATAATAATAATAATAATAATAATAATAATAACAATAATAATTATAATAACAATAATAATGATAATAATGATGATGATGATGATGATGATGATGATGATATGATGATGGTGGTGGTGGTGGTGGTGGTGGTGCTGCTGCTGCTGCTGCTACTTCTTATAATAATAATAATAATAATAATAATAATAATAATAATAATAATAATAATAATAACCCAACCGAATGTAGGCTGGAAAATACATATCAATTCCCTGACCACGTTCTGAAATGGCCTAGCTGCTTCATGTGACTAGCGGCGTAAAAAAGTTTCCTATTCCAAAGCATTTTATATGCGTTCTTTTCTAAAACAATGATAAATTAAATGTTTCTATTCATAAATCAACATCCTTTAGCGAATATCAGCATTTCCTCTTTTTTATGGGCTGCTGGATTGAGTTTTGGGGAAGTTTAGGCCGCTAGGCCACTGGACTGCTTGATCGACTTTTTGAAAAAAAAATCGCTTCAGCGTGATGAATTTTGCATATAAAAACAATTATTTTAGCATTGTTTTAAAAGATAACTCATATATAAATGCTTTGAATTAGAAACAAAATTAAGGCCGCTATGTTAATGTACGAGTAAAAAACATTGATCAATCATATTTCCCAATAAACGAATAAACAATAACCTTCAAATAGAGAACAAATTTAGGCCGCTAGTCCGCCAACTTCACGCCGCTAGGCCGCTAACTTCGCGTACATTTAGCCGCCTGTCTTTGCAGCCATCGATGAATTGCAACCATCAACTTTGCTGGGCGTTCAAGATCATTACGAAACAAAACACATATATGATTTGCGCATCCTTTGAAAATTTGATTTTTTTATGGATGGCCACGTTATTGAAGTACATGAACTTCAATGGATTATCCAGGTCTCTTAAATATTGTCTGGGAACGAGGGTGTCACTTATTTGTTCCAAATATCTGATATATTTCATCTTTTCTACTTGTCATGTACTTTTATCATTCACACTCATTCAATTCGTATTCACAACCAATCCTCGAGAGCGGTTCAAGTGGCACTCACAAATGTCCCACTCACGCAAAACACTTGAGTCTCACTCACACCTGTGAATACGGAAATACTTTTTGCTCGAAAATATCTGGGCCGTTATGTGATTACAGAGGATTAACTGAATGAGTGTGAGTGAGAGTGGTTGTTCTGAATTCGGCCCATTGAATGTATAAGCTGAACGATTGCTTGTTTACAAAGTGAAACTAAACATGTGCGTGACTAGAAACTGTGTTTTAAGTCAACGTTTACCTTTCTTGTACCTGTGTCAGCTATTTTATATTGAGTTTTTGCACCTTTTTTCCACGGCTTGCGGCTATCTTTAAACACCTTTTATGTCTGGCATGAAAGTTTTATGCAGTTTTTGTTCGATGCAGAATCAGAATAACGTGCGTTAATAATTTTATGAGAGTAATTTAAACACGAGTTGTGACACATGCACGCATTATCATTATTTTATTTTTATAAAAACAGTCAAGCTATGCCCACCCCATCTGGACATGTTAGATTACCTAAACATTTGTAAATATATTTCAGTGAACGTAAGTTCTTGTCCACAGTGAAGTTTTTATACTTTCAACATCGTCGAAATGTTGAAAAAAAGTGGTGGCGGGGTCCTCCCATAAGAACAATTGTCAGTGTAAAATGGTGTATTTTGGAGTATACAACGTGTTTTTATTTATATTTCATACACATATTTTGTTATTTAGCGTTGTGCCCATTGTCTGACAACTGCCGGGGGCATAGACTACCACTGTTTATTTCTTCAAGTGCCTCAATTTGAGAAACAACATTGCTATTTATGTCTGCTTTTTATATGCATAAGAGGTGAATTCGAGAATTACGCTTGCAACTATGATATTGACATTCGTCATATTGACCTAAAGAGGCTAAAGTTACCGATGTACTCTTACTCCCAAATAAGATTCACCACAATTATAGAAATGTTAAAAAGTATTAAAAAGGTTGAATAAATGTCGAAAACAATGGTTCTTATGAAAGATATCGAGTTCTATTTTCAAAGAAAGGTGCAGAAAACATTATATTTTTTACCTTATTACGCAATAGTAGATCACACTTAATCTTTAAGCACTCACCAACCATTTAATATTTTTGCGTTTTAAGCTATTAAATACACGGTTACAATCTTCTGAGATGGAATATAATTTGTGATAGTGTTGAAGAGCGGGTTGATTCTTGTTCAGAAAATACGTCAAATACTTTTGATAAATTTGATTTTGATAAAATTTCATGTAACTTTATGGGTGACCATGAAACGCTTTGTAAGTTAAATGCATTAATTTACAAGTTAGAGAAAGGTATGCAACGGCAATGTGATATCGATACGTTATATTGTGAATGGTGTGATTTAATTAAGGACTGTATGTATAGTAAGCTTCCATATAAGTCTGTTAAGATAAGCTATGGTACTAGTAATTGTAACAAAAAGCATAGACCAGGCAAACCTTGGTGGAGTCAGAAATTGTCTGATTTATGGTGTAATATGTGTACTGCGGAGAAAACTTGGCTTGGCTATGTTAGTAAAAGTGAATCATGTGTATTAAAGACTGATTATATTTCTGCTAGAAAATGTTTTGACAGAGAGGTTCAGAGAGCTAAACGATTCAACTGGTACAATATGCAAAATGGAATTTTAAACGAGGCTGTTTCAAATAATGACAGATTTTGAAAATATTTTGGTAAAATAGGAATTAACCAAGAAAGGAAGAAACGTATTCCAATGAAAATTAAACTTGATGATGGTTCTTTATGTCATGATGTTAACGTTGTACTTGATAAATGGAAATCAAGTTTTAGTACCTTGTTCAATACGCATAATTATGATGTCCCTGCGCTTAGCACTAATACTCTAAGAGATGATGCTCATTTTTCATTTAATGCAAATACATCTGTTATGGAAGTGAAAAGGCTGTAGATAAAGCTAAAACTGCTAAAGCCATTGGTGGGGACAATATATATTGTGAAGCTTTAAAAAATGATTCTGCAATGTTGTTCATGCATTCCTTATTTAACATTTGTTTCAATTCTAGTACGGTGCCAAGTATTTGAAATAAGTGTATAGTTAACCCAATACCTAAGTCATCAAGTGCGGACCCTAGAGATCCGTCATCATATCGAGGAATTAGTCTTGCTTCCTCGGTGTATAATTTTTTTTGTACTGTGTTAAATGATCGGCTTGGTTATTGAGTTGAAAATAAAAAGGTTATTAGAAGACGAACAGGGCGGTTTTCACAAAAACAGTAGTACAATAGACCAAATCTCTAGTCTTACTAGCATTATTGATACAAGGATAAAACGCAAACTTTCTACATTTACAGCTTTTATTGATTTTAAAAAAGCTTATGATTTTATTAATAGAGATAAGTTGTGGACAAGATTATTTGGAATGGGTTTATCTGGTAAAATGTTTAAGGCTGATATGTCGCTATATTCCCCGTCAGTTCCTGAGTACGTGTTAACTCTCTATGTGCATACTGGTTCAATGTTTCTAGTGGCCTACGACATGGTTACATCCTGACGCCATTATTGTTTAATCTATTTTTAGATGACTTAGTTAAGTACCTAAAAAGTTCAGATTTTGGCATTTCTATTGGGGATGAGAAAATATGTGTTTTATTATATGCAGATGACATTGTTCTCCTAGCTTCAAGCGAATCTGATTTACAAGTACTTTTAAATGCTTTAGCGGATTGGTGTAATACTAATGACATGACTATTAATACAACAAAGGGTAATGTAGTTTACTTTCGTCCTCAATCTGTACAACGTACACATTTCAACTTTATATGTGGCAATGACCGTTTATTTGCAGTCGATAAGTATAATGACCTTGGCATTGTTATGAATGAATTTCTTGATTACAATGTGACTGAAAAAGCCGTTGCTCATGCGCTAGGGCTTCTCATTGCTAAATGTAAAATCGTTGGTGGTATGCCGTATGACGCATATACTAAATTATATGACTCTGTTGTTTGGCCGATTAAAAGTTACGCTGCATCTAATCGTTTTCCTGCATCAACGCCGTGCATTATAGAGCCATGCGTTTCTCTCTCGACGTTGGGAAATACACACCTAATGATGCTGTTTTAGGCGAAATGGCATGGGTACCACCGATTATCCGTCAGTGGAAGTCTATAGTCGAATATTGGTCTAGGTTGTGTAATACACCTGAGACACGTATCAATAAACGAATAGCACTTTGGGCAAACAACAAAGCATGTAGTACATTCAAATCTTGGTTTTATTACGTAAATGAATAAATGATAAGGCTTGACTTAGATATATATACTAGTATGAATGACAATGTATCAAATTCCACCGTTGTTAGCCAATTATATGATAAAATGATGTTCAGCGTATGTCAATGATTGGCTCGATTCTATATAAAAAGACCAGAAGGTATACGTGGAAGGGGTTGAAATAAGTTAAGAAACTATTGCAAGTATAAAATTAATTATTCTGTTGAAAATTATTGTAAATTGATTATGCCACCATAACATAGGGCAGCGTTAAGTAAATTAATATGCGGGGTAGCCCCTATGAAAAACTTGCCCCTGCCCTTTTTGCAACTCTATTGAATCAGAAATGCATGTGTTTTTCTATTGTAGGATGTATAATAATATACGAATGCCATTATTAGAAAAAGGCGAACACAATCAATCCAGTATTTCAAAGTATGTCCGATATAGATAAGTTGTCTTATATTTTAGCAAATAACATGTTGTCAAGACTTAGTGCCAAAACCTGCAACGATATTCTTAATTATAGGATGTTTTATTTGTGTAAGTAATGCTGTTGTTTTTTTAAACATAAATTATTGTGGTATTTTATGTATATATAGCTAGAAATAAATGCTTATCAGTTCATCTACGGTCTTCCCGGGGTGATAATCGATTTTACACACATTTCTTAAGTTGGCACGATTATGCGCTTTAATGTTTTTCAGTATTTTATTTTGTTTGATTTAACTTAGTTTTAAAACAAGATTAGCATTGGTTTCTTGTTTCTTACTTGTAAATAGATATATGGTATCCGATATGTGTGCAATACTATGTGTTGTGTATATGCATCGATTTTAGATCTATTTAGATTTTTGTGTGTGTTTTAGTCTCTTATAACTCATACTAATACAATACAATACGTTTCGGCTTTAAATTTACAAAGTTTATAGCAGTGAAAAATCATATATGAAAAGTGGTGAACATAACTTAACAAAGGGATGTTATGTATAAAAAAACATATGCATGAGATGTTGTTACATACATGTGTATTATTCCAATATAACGGTACAAAAAGTCAGATGAGGGTATAATTTCATGTTCAATAATGAAGAAACTAGTTCCTTATTCCTTATTCGATTTTTTTCGTGCATTACTTTATTCACACAGTTGTTTAATTGTTATGAAAATACGAACACATAACAAAGAAGAGATTGTATGCATATCTACAATTATTTATTTTGAATAAGGAATAAGGAACTAGTTCCCTATTCTTTATTCGAGAAAGGAATGAGGAATAAGGAACTAACTTATCGTCCATTGTTTTGTACTTGTATGAAAGTCGAGATACGAGTTACTTGAGTGGGCGGAAATGAGGCATTAAACGGCTAACTAATACATTCCAGAAAGTAGAGCCTTCAATACAATTTCGTCGACATGCTCTAATTTATTCTGCTTTTATAAGACTGGTTAATAGTTTTACCTGTGCATATAACCTCTAATTCTCAAGTTTTAAAAATATTACCTTCAAAAATGCCTTTTAAAATCAGATGCAGAATCTGACTTTATATAGTGCGTACATAAAACTACGCTGACACTATCACATTGAAATGCTTTGTAACCTAATCAGGGTTTTATCTTTCAATTCATGTATTAACCTCGTCCACCTAGGCACTTAGTTGATTGCTTTGTCTTTATATTTTGCATTATTGCCTTTGATATCACAACAATAGACACGATCAATAATTAAATTGTACATAATGCATTATCAGAAGGAATGAGATATAGAGATCCATAGAACGTCGTACCTAGACCTACTCGTATAAATCGGTTTAGGTAATCATTTGAGAAAAGAGCATGTAAATAACAAGGTGATTTGTTTTAAGTTTGGAATATTGAATATATTATTAACTTTTATTTAGAAATGTATTAAATTTATTTTATCAAACATATGAGAGAGATCAATTGAAGGTCAGTAACTTTGTATTCTGTAAAACGTTTCGTGCAAGGCAATACTATGATGTCATACAAAGTTGTATTTCGAAATGGTAATCAACGCAAACTTGACGTATACAAAAAAGGCAGCAACATGTCTTTTGCAGACTGGAAGAGGCTTTCAATGCTGCGATTTATTAATTCTATTTTCCATTTTTGTTTCCATTTTATTAACATTTTCGCTAATAATTATGCCCCCCTTGGAAGAAGAGGGGTATATTGCTTTGCACAGGCATGTCGGTATGTCGGTCGGTCGGTCGGTCGGTCCGTCGGTAGACCAAAGCTTGTCCGAGTGATAACTGAACAATTCCTGGACGTATGGTCATCAAACTTCACATGAAGGTTGGGCCTGACCAGTAGATGACCCCTATTGATTTTGGGGGTCATCGGGTCAAAAGTCAAGGTCACAGTGACCTTTAATGGTAAAATAATTTTAAAGCTTGTCCGAGTGATAACTCAACAATGCCTGCACCCATGGCCCTCAAACTTGACATGGAGGTTGGGCCAGACTAGTAGATGACCCCTATTGTTTTTGGGGGTCATCAGGCCAAAGGTCAAGGTCACAGTGACCTTGAAAGGTAAAAGGTTGTCCGAGTGATAAGGTGACAATGCCTGCACCCATGGCCCTCAAACTTGACGTGGAGGTTGGGCCTGACCAGTAGCTGACCCCTATTGTTTTTTGGGCTCAATGGGTCAAAGGTCAAGGTCACAGTGACCTTGAATGGTAAAAGGTTGTTCGAGTGATAACTCAACAATACCTGCATCCATGGCCCTCAAACTTGACTTGGAGGTTGGGCCTGACCAGTAGATGACCCCTATTGTTTTTTGGGGTCATTGGGCCAAAGGTCAAGGTCACAGTGACCTTGAATGGTAAAAGGTTGTCCGATCGATAACTCAACAATGCCTGCACCCATGGCCCTCAAACCTGACTTGGAGAATTGGCCTGACCAGGAGATGACCCCTTTGGTTTTGGGGGGTCATCTGGCCAAAGGTCAAGGTCACAGTGACCTGGAATGATAAAAGGTTGTCCGAGTGATAACTTAACAATGCCTGCACCCATGGCCCTCAAACTTGACTTGGAGGTTGGGCCTGGCCAGAAGATGGTCCATATTGATTTAAGGGGTCATTGGGCCAAAGGTCAAGGTCACAGTGACCTGGAATGGTAAAATGTTATCCGAGTGATAACTTGACAATGCCTGCACCCATGGCCCTCAAACTTGATATGGAGGTTGAGCCTGGCCAGAAGATTGTCCCTATTAATTTTAGGGGTCATTGGGCCAAAGGTCAAGGTCACAGTGATCTTGAATGGTAAAAGGTTGTCCGAGTGATAACTCGATAATGCCTGCATCCATGGTCCTCAAACTTGACTTGGAGGTTGGGCCTGACCAGTAGATGACCCCTATTGATTTTAGGGGTCAAAGGTCAAGGTCACAGTGACCTTGAAAGCAAACTCGACAATTCTTGGACCTATGGTCATCAAACCTGACATGGAGGTTGGGCCTGACCAGTTGATGACCCCTATTCGGGGTTATGTGGTCAAAGGTCTAGGTCACAGTGACCTTGAAAGCAAACTCGACAATTCTTGGACCTATGGTCATCAAACTTGACATGAAGGTTGGGCCTGCCCAGTAGATGACCCTTATCGACTTTGGGGGTCATCAGGCCAAGGTCAATGTCACAGTAACCTTTAACGCAAAAAAGTTGACAAATCTTCCCCCACTGATATCTCAACAATGCCTGAACCTATGATCATTAAACTTGACATGGATGTTAAGCCTGACCAGTAGATCACCCTTATTGATTTTAGGATTCATAGAGCCAAAGGTCAATGTCACAGTAATCTTGAATGGTAAAAGGTTGTCCGAGTGATAACTCAACAATGCCTGAACCCATGGCCTTCAAACTTGACTTGGAGTTGCATCTGACTTGTAGATGACCCCTTATGATTTAAGGGGTCATCGGGTCAAAGGTCAAGGTCACAGTGACCTTGAACGAACAAAACTTGTCTTGTGATAACTTGACAATGCCTGCACCCATGGCCCTCAAACTTGACATTTAGGTTTCTGGTGACCAGCTGATGACTCTGGATTTTGAGTTCATAGAGTCAAAGGTCATGACGGTCATAACACACTTTATCCTCACACTTTAATGGTCATAATCTTAAACCAGCAACAAATCAGCTGTCATTTCGGTCCATGCATATTTCATTTAATTGTCCATATAATCCTGACATCATGGCGCTCGGGGGGGGGGCATAATGTTTGACAAACATCTCTTGTTAATGTATATTTTTAACGTTATACAGAAAAAGAAGAGACCTTAGTCCGGGCACATCCTGAATTAGGCATTCTTTTTCTGTACAACGTTATATTTAATTATGCCCCCCTTCGAAGAAGAGGGGTATATTGCTTTGCACAGGCATGTCGGTAGTCGGTCGGTCGGTCGGTCGGTCCGTCGGTAGACCAAAGTTTGTCTGAGTGATAACTCAACAATTCCTGGACGTATGGTCATCAAACTTCACATGATGGTTGGGCCTGACCAGTAGATGACCCCTATTGATTTTGGGGGTCACCGGGTCAAAGGTCAAGGTCACAGTGACCTAATTTAATGGTAAAATAATTTTAAAGCTTGTCCGAGTGATAACTCAACAATGCCTGCACCCATGGCCCTCAAACTTGACATGGAGGTTGGGCCTGACCAGTAGATGACCCCTATTGTTCTGGGGGGTCATCAGGCCAAAGATCAAGGTCACAGTGACCTTGAATGGTAAAAGGTCGTCCGAGTGATAACTTGACAATGCCTGCACCCATGGCCCTCAAACTTGACTTGGAGGTTGGGCCTGACTAGTAGCTGACCCCTCTTGTTTTTGGGGCTCATCGGGTCAAAAGTCAAGGTCACAGTGACCTTGAATGGTAAAAGGTTGTCCGAGTGATAACTGAACAATGCCGGCACCCATGGCCCTCATAATTGAATTGGAGGTTGGGCCTGACCAGTAGATGACCCCTATTGTTTTTGGGGGTCATCGGGCCAAAGGTCAAGGTCACAGTCACCTTAAATGGTAAAAGGTTGTCCGAGTGGTAATTCGACAATGCCTGCACCCATGGCCCTCATAATTGAATTGGAGGTTGGGCCTGACCAGTAGAAGACCCCTATTGTTTTGGGGGGTCATCGGGCCGAAGGTCAAGGTCACAGTCACCTTGAATGGTTAAAGGTTTTCCGTGTGATAACTTGACAATGCCTGCACCCATGGCCCTCAAACTTGACTTGGAATTGGACCTGACCAGTACATGACCCCTTTTGTTTTTGGGGGTCATCTGGCAAAAGGTCAAGGTCACAGTCACCTTGAATGGTAAAAGGTTGTCCGAGTGATAACTCAACAATGCCTGAACCCATGGCCTTCAAACTTGACTTGGAGTTGCATCTGACTTGTAGATGACCCCTTATGATTTATGGGGTCATTGGGTCAAAGGTCAAGGTCACAGTGACCTTGAAAAAACTTGTCTGTGTGATAACTTGACAATGCCTGCACCCATGGCCCTCGAACTTGACATTTAGGTTGCTGGTGACCAGCTGATGACTTTGGATTTTGAGTTCATAGAGTCAAAGGTCATGGTCATAACACACTCTATCCTCACACTTTAACGGTCATAATCTTAAAACTGCCTTAACGGCAACAAATCAGCTGTCATTTCGGTCCATGCATATTTCATTCAATTGTCCATATAATCCTGACAACATGGCGCTCAGGGGGGGGGGGGGGGGCATAATGTTTGACAAACATCTCTTGTTATTTATGTATTGTCCGCGGTCAAGGTAATAAGTCACAGGCCAGTTGAACTAGTACGGATAAAGGGAAAACGTAACATAAGCTTGAAAGGAAATATGGCATTATTAATGCCATGAAAATGATTTTACGAAATATCGTTAAATGAAACAAGAATCAAAATCAAGTGCATAATAACATTCACGAAATTCATATTTTGATGAACCAATCCGCCCGTCTAGAAATATGTTATATTGTGGAAAATAAGGCCTGACATAATTTGTGACAAGAAAAGAAACAAGATGCATACGGTGAGAAAATATGAAGAAAGAACATGGTAGAAAACACAGTGTTTTACCATCAAAATAAAGCACTTTTAAACGAAAACAGTAATATCGGTTTATTCCTTGACGTTGTAAACTGGCAGATAATAAATCGTACGGTTATGGAAATGGTGGCAGTGGTTTTGCAAAAACTTAGGCTTTCGCCTTACGCTAAATTTCCATCATTCATGGATAACAAAAACAACGATTGGCTGTTCAGTGTCACTTGAGAACAAGCTAAAAAGTGATTGGATGAGGCAATACTTTATGAGGAAGCTACTGACATGGTTAAAAACCACAATAATATAACTATTTTTTTGTGTTAAAATACCAAAACTACATAATTAACAATATCTTTGTTCTTGGTTATATATTCTTAAATAAGAAAAGAAAGATATTCACAAATAAGAAAGATATTCAATAACATAATGGAAAATAGGGGATATAATTCATTTTCTGGTTAAAAATTGCAAATATCTTTCTTAAAATTGCTGCAATCTCTATAAAGCCTTATAATATAATATGTGTTTCCGGTACGGATATAAAAATCCGACCCGAGGGAATGCCGAATAAAAAATGTTTTTTTTTATGTTTTTGTCCGTCAAATGACTTTTGCACTGTTGAAGGTCATTAAACTAGTTTAATGCTAAGAACTGCATCAATGAACATGAATGAAAAAGACCGCTGTCTTAAACCGTCGGCAAAATGGTTGCAATGCTACTTTTGAATACCAGCAGTAAAACATGGATGGAAGTACCACTGCGGCTTTAAACCGTCGGTGTCGTATTTTTTATGAATAGAAGTGTAGTGGTGTAGCAGTTGGTAATGGCATTCAATGTGCTTGATGATGTTATGGGTAGATCTGCTACAAAGAACCGTCAGATCAAGCTCAAGGCGAATATGAAATAGTTGGACGAACCGTACAAGTTAGAAAGAATGGTGCAGTAGAATATTTTTTAACTTTAGAGGTCATTGGTAGAGCGGACGTACGAAAGTATTTTTGTAAGCTGTTGATTGCAGATGGCGAAGTTATTGGATATTAGAAATGGAGATGTTGTTGCCGTTTGTAAGCGTAGCTTCGCTAATGCGGAAAGAAAGGCAAAACGAGACTAAGAAAATATTAAATAAATACAAAGAAATGAATTATTTATAATGGTGGTGACCGGTAGGCCGAAACAATGCATCAAATGTGGCCGTTGAAAAGTGACGCTTGTATAAATAGCGCAACAAGCCTGAACTGGGCATAGTGAAGTGTTTGCCTGTGGTGTAGATGGGACAACATGTGTTTGACCGATTGAAAAGTTTATAGTGTATCATGGTACTTCGACAGTGTCTTGTTTGCTTGAAAATTTGCATTTTTAGGCTGCATGTGACCCCTTGCAGAAACCACATATAGCATTTGACATTGTCACAAGATGTTGTTTTGTATAAATTCTTGCGAGTCTTTTCATGGAACTTATTGATGCACGATTAGGGCGAGGTATGATAGGATGGATGAGGGGAACGCGAAGACTGAGAGGGCTGTTGTTGAAAGGAGGATTACGCCATAAGCAGTATGAAATAGTTTAATATCTTATATATTTGAATAAGATGAAGCAAAAGAAGGATGAAATGTAGAGAGGTCGATAAGTTTGTTTCTCCAAATATCTTTAAATATTGACCTCTTTATTTGTTTGATGATTGGAGTAGTAATTGGCTCAGTGTATTGAACGCCATTACCTGTCATATTTGCCGTATGATTGGGAATCGCCTGTTGAAATTTATTTGTGTCGGAACCGTTAAATTCCTCAGATTTTCGATCTGCAAATAATGCGGTAGAGGTCGACTCGATGGCATGTGATATGGAGAGTATGCAACAACTTGATTTATTTCATTGAAGACGAAGAGAGTGATCATTGAGGAGAAGCGCAACGGCGGGGTAGGGCTGTAAAAGAGGGAATTGAAGAGGGTGAGTTATTGGAACAGGAGTGTGCTGGTCGCCAGTTCGAGTTTGAATCTGTTGGCTTGTAGGAGTGTCAGAATGTCAAACATTGTGGTGTAAACATGGATTGAGTTTGTGTGTTGCGGGGCACTTACAAAGGCTTAAGGGGGCCTTTGAAGAGAATAGGCTCAATGTTTAATATATAATTTACATGCATGTATTTAAAATATAATATATATATATAAATAAAATGATATCTCAATATTCTTCAGAAATGGGCGTTGACATAAGCACATACCGTGCCCGAATAGGCACGTTCTCTGGCTCTACTGGAGTTGGAGTCACACATGAAGAATGTCTGGTGAACTTCACATTTGGATTGAAAACAGTGGGAGCTGTTATGTTTATCGGCATGCTGCTGATAATGGGAGGTGTAGAACAAAACCCAGGACCTCCAAAGAAAGGTTGTTAGTTTGTGTACCTTCGATATCGACAATAACATAAAACAAATATATTTATCAACGCTATGTAAGTTTCCCTTCAGCAGATCTAATCTTTGACAGAATTGCTGCTCAGAATATTCATAATTCACTAAACGGAAATAAGATATCAGGAAAGTTCGCTTTGAGATTTTGATCATTTTTCCTATATATTTGTCGGGAAACAGTACCTTGCTCCTTGTGGTGATATTTTGCTATAATTATATGATTTGTACATTTTGGTTCTGTTTTAGTTTTTTTGTTGGAAACCAAAGTAACAATGTTAAAACGCCGTAAATGCAAACTCTTCTTTCTTCATATGCTCTAGTTTGATCAACCGAATCGTATATGTTTTATTCTGGTCATGTTTGAAGAAATATGATTTGATACTTATTTAATATAGCATCAGGTCATAACCATGGCTTCCCGCTGGGCTATTCGAACATTATATATGTGCGCAGTATAATTTAATATATTGCTGAGTAGATGATTTCGACAAAGTAAATTTTAATGTGTTTAACAGAAATTTTCATTACATCAAAACCTGGTTTGCGTTATGTTTTTTCTTTCCTTTTTTTGTGAAAACAGAACCAAGCACGGAAAAAAACAGAACACAGCTGGCGAAGACAGAATCGGATCCATTATCATCGGAATCCGTCACAATTTACGAACGAAGCGATGTAAACGATATCGGTAATTATAATATTGTTGGTAAAGAAAAGAAAATGTACTTAATATGCAAAAAAAAACCTAGTAAATGTAGATTATTTTCGAATGGTGATAGGCCATGCATTCAAGTTCGTGAAATCGAGTTATCGAGATGAACATTTGAATTGTAAATATCAGCACAATTTAAAGACTTTCATCACGACCAGTGAATCTGTTTTAGCAAAAAATGACACAGAACACAGATGGCGAAATGGCTTCGCCACTCGTGAAAATATGTTCTTCTATGACATTCGTGAAATAAAATACGATCTGATTTTTTTCTGTTTATAATTTGCATTGAAATAATTCAAAACGACATTTTATTGTCATTCATAAGAAAAGATCGCCAACATATATGCAAACGTAACATCATTTCGTCGTAACGACAATAATGGAATTGTGTTTCAACACTATACGCGCTGACTTAGTCAGTGACATTTGATTATAAAGACGCGAGAAAAATGGCAAACTTTTGAATTGAAACGATCACTGTTTAAAACGTCAACTATGTGTAGGTTGTTGAATTTATACGAACATGTTTGGACAAGTTATTGAACAGCAGACCGAGAGCAGATATTTCCATAAATTGAATGCCCCCCCCCCCCCCCCACACGTCCCCTGAAAAAGCGGGCTTAAGCAAAGCCTCCCCATTTTAACGTACAATAAGAATATTGATTCAAGCGATATCAGTACGAATTCATGTTTTAATACCTTGTACAAATCCTGTTTTCTGATTGCCTGACACATATTAAGAGAGTACTTTCTATCTCTGAATAATCCACTCCACAAAATGTATGTTCAATATTCTTTGTACGATTTTATTTTGCGCGAAGACAAAACCACCGCATTCACCCGGTACTGCGGGGCCACATGAAAGGTAAAAATACGTCCCATTTATTCCCCCGGCATACCTGGTAAAGCCCCCGGACCTGGGGGCCGTGGTTAAAATTGACTGGTGCATAATTACAAGTTGAAGTTGGCGTTACTTAACAAATAAATGTTTATCTGATTTTGACGACTAATGGGAATAAATCCATAATCTGATTTTGTTCAACGCTCGCAAGAGTCGTTTATCTTTATTCTCTAAACACGCATATGGTATCTGAAGTATAATAAATGTTGAAATAACATTTGTAATGTATAACCGTTAACGGTATTTGCGTAATCAAAATATATCATATAATGCAACATTCAATTGTAACCAGGTCCGGGGGGGGGGGGTATACCGGGGATAGCCGGGCCGTTTTTTACCTTTATGGTGGCCCCGCAGTGCTGGGTGAATGCGGTGGTTTTGTCTTCGCGCAAACTATAGCGGGAAATGGGCCTTACCTAGGCTCCATGGGGTGCGGGTGCATTTGGCGGGGATTTTACCTTCAGTTCGTCCCCGCAGAGCGGTGATTTTACCCGGGGTTGGCTGGACCGAAAGTCAAAGTCCCCGCTCTTCCTCGGACCTGGGGGGTGGGGGCGTGGTGACTGGTGCATTAATGATGGGACAATTGGAAAGATAACAAAGTATAAACGTTCAATTTTATGTTTATTATTCCCAAAATATGTACAAATGTTCTCTTATATCTACATTTCGCTTAAAAGGGAAGCACTTGCTTATAAACACTATTGTCCTCTGTTTGATTAACGACGCCCAACAATGCTTATTTTTGGCGCATTTCTTATTCTCTCCAGTTCGTTTGCTACCCTTTTCTCGACCCCTAGGCACCGGGTAGACCGGGTTGTTCCGAGTAATTTCCCCTCTTCCTCCTCCCCGCTGTGCCAGCGGACCGGTAATCTCAGAAGGGTTGTACCTCCTTAGAAACTTGTCAAATACGTTCTGTTTCTTCTGTCGCGTATTTCCATGCCTCCTCTTCGACCAAATGTAGGTAGGATGTTGTTTTCTGAATTGATTTATAAATAGGATCCGATTGAAGATATTTTATCCAGGACAGTGGCGGTATAGGTTCGCACCATTGTTTTCCGAAATTGGCTTTTCATGACGCTGAAAGTCCGCATTATTATTTCATGCTAGTTCGAATATCGCTTTAATCAATATTTTCATTGAACGTTTTTATTCATTTATTTTATATATTTATTTTATTTGTATTTATTTATTTTATTTAATATTTAAAACAATGGGGGGGGGGGGGCTTCACTACATACTGCACTATTTCGAATGTAGTATCTATTCCTATTCTTGTTATTGAATGCGCGTGAACAAAATGTGTATTGGATGACAAAACAAGAGGGTCTTGATGGCCCTAAATCGCTCACCTGAGTAAAAAAGTTTAACCCTTGTTGTTATCAGTATAGCTTGTTTCTCAAAGAATATTGAGCTGTCACAGTATGTGACGAATGCCCCCGAATGTGACATTGACATATGAACAAGTACATGAAAAGTTGATCTTGCCTTTACGTGTCAAATACATATGGCAAGTTATTATAAATTGACCCTGAACACCCATACTTGTCAGCCTACACTCTTATGTCCTCATATTTAGCATTCCATTGTGAATAAACACTAAGGGTATCTTCCACTTTAGAGGTAGGGACATGGGTCTTGCACGTGACCTGTCATCTTGGTATGTTAAACACGTGTGGCAAGTCATTTTAAAATCTGTCCATACAAGAGAAAGTTACCGCCCGGACACGACAACCTATACTTCATGTACTTTTATGCAGCATTTCATTGTGAATAAACACTAAGTGTGACCTTGACCTTAGAGGTAAGGACACGGGTCTTGCACACGACACGTCGAAAGAAAGTTACAGCATGGACACGAGTTATTGAGTCAGACACACGGAGGGACGGACGGAAGGACGGACGAACTGACAGACGTACGGACGGACAATGTGATTTTAATATGCCCACCTTCAGGGGCACAAAAACATACTGGTCAAACATGTTGCCTGGATAATCACTGACAGGACTTGGTGATTGACTGCACACTGACAGGATTTTGTTCAGTTTCCTTCACACTGACAGGACTTGATGATTGACTGCACACTGGCAGAATTTGATTCCTGCACACTGAGAGGACTTTGTTCAGATGCCTGCGCACCACACTGACAGGACTTGATAATTGACTGCACACTGACAACACTTTTTCAGTTGCCTGCACACTGACCGGACTTTGTTCAATTGCCTGCACAGTGACAGGACTTTGTTCAATTGCCTGCACACTGACAAAACTATGTTAAATTGCTTGCACACTGAAAGAACTTTTAGTATAGATACACAAACAACAAACAGTGCACCATCCAATAAAATCAATAAACTCTAAAATCAACTTCAGATCACATTGAACACCTTCAATTAATTTTATCATACTTGCCCATTTAGGACAACATCACATTTCTTCTAATGTTAATAAAAAAACACACTTTATATACCACATTATCAGTGAATAACACTGTCCACACAGAAAAAAAGATTGTACTATCTGCATGAACAATAATCTACATGAAGTACAATGAAAAAGTATGATTATTAAATTTATTATTAAGAAAAATTAAATTTCATCCAAAGAATAAAATGTATAATAATTATTTGATCTATGAACCCTAGAAAACAACAATAATTACCTCAGAAGTGACTGTGTTGAAGACTCAATAAAATTTGAAATCTTGTTAGGCCTAAAAAAAACATGTCCGTTTCGGGTAACCCGACCCTACCTATAAAAATGCGCCGACCCTAACTATTTTTTTTCGTTTCTGAGCACAAAAAATAGCGAATAGAGAGTAACGAAGGGCGGATAAATGCAGATTTTAATCAGAATTATTGTTTATATGATAAAACAAAGTCAGGCAATGACAGTAATGTAGGAAAGACTGTCATGTGCAAGAAAACACTCTGAACTTATGAAAAAAAATCCCTACCTACCCCACCTTGAAATTTTAGAAAAGTTACCCTAAACAAACAAAAAATTTTTTGGCCTTATCAAAAATAGAAGTAGTGGAATCTCCAATAAAAAGGGAGACCATATAGCAAGAATTGCTGCCCTTGCTTCAAGAGTAAACGTTACCAGATTTTAACAAAATGTAATTATGAACTTGTAACCCACCGGGGTGAGGCCATTTTTTCTCCAGTGGCATAATTTGAATAAACATGGTAGATAACCTATCGACAATGTTATACACCAACTAATTAAGCACTAGACTTCATAGTATTTGCCAAAAAAGTTTTGTAATTTTTCCTTTATAAGGTTGTAATGGCAACCAGAGTTCTGCATGGAATTCACATCTTTGAACAAAATTTTGAAAAAGCACCAACCAAGGATCAAAATTTTGAAAAAGCACCAACCAAGGATCATTCCTATGAAGTTTCATTAAAATTGTTCAAGGGATTTAGGAGAAGATAATGATTATAACCAATTGTTGATTTTTCCTTAAGGTTGCCATGAAAACCAGAGTTCTGCATTGAATTCATTTCTTTGAACAAATTTAAAAAAAAAAACACCAATCAAGGATCATTCTTTCATAACAATTGTCCAAGCGGTTTAGAAGAAGAAGATGATTATAACCAATCGTTGACATTTTCCTTTAGGTTGCCATGGCAACCAGAGTTCTGCATGGAATTCATTTCTTTGAACAAACTTGAAAAAAAAACACCAATCAAGAATCATTCCTATGAAGTTTCGTTAAAATTGTCCAAGCGTTTTAGGAGAAGAAGATGATTATAACCAATCGTTGACATTTTCCTTTAGGTTGCCATGGCAACCAGAGTTCTGCATGGAATTCATTTCTTTGAACAAACTTGAAAAAAACAACACCAATCAAGAATCATTCCTATGAAGTTTCGTTAAAATTGTCCAAGCGTTTTAGAAGAAGAAGATGATTATAACCAATTGTTGACATTTTCCTTTAGGTTGCCATGGCAACCAGAGTTCTGCATGGAATTCATTTCTTTGAACAAATTTGAAAAAGTACCAATCAAGGATCATTCTTATGAAGTTTTATCAAAATTGTCCAAGCGGTTTAGGAGAAGAAGATGATTATAACTCACTGTTAACATTTTCATTTAGGTTGCCATGTCAACCAGAGTTCTGCATGTTATTCATTTTTTGTACAGTTTTGAAAAAGCACCAACCGAGAATCATTCCTAAGAAGTTTCATTAAAATTGTCCAAGCGCTTTAGGAGAAGAAGATGATTAAAACTAATTGTTGACGCCGAACGATGGACGACGGACGACAGACGCCGGACATAGACCGATCACAATAGCTCACCTTGAGCTAAAAACTAACGTAATACGTCAGTTTCGATGCATTATAGGAAATGACGGCTGTTGGACCACGAAATTCACGAATCATATGTTTAAAGAAATGCAAAATATGTGATATGATCACGATTTTTACAAATCGATTTTCGACAAATGTGAACGTTGAAGCAGGGAGATCGCATTCCAAAGCACATCTTTCACAAACAAAATCGTCCTGTGTGTCTTCTGCACTTCATACATTTAAAAGTTAATGTGATAGTGAAATATTTTGTCCGTTATTGACCACGGTCCGTATGTTTATCAGCTGGGGGATGGGGGGTCCGCTACGTATTTTGTGTATATGCCTGTTTCTTGGTTATACTCCCAATCACCTGACTTTGACAACTGGTATATTTATTAATTTCTTGCTTTCATAGAACCACAGGAGGCTAATTGCCATTTATTTATTTTTAAAAAGATACAAAATTAAGATAATTTACTGTCCAAATATTATCAATAAGGGTTTCAGGCTATGGTTAAGACAAATTTTAAAATCAATGATGACCGTGGTACTTTTTAACCTACCAGAGAAGTTAAAAAAACGACCGGCTCCATCAGCATGTGGGGGGGGGGGCTTAATGATGATGATGATGATGATGATGATGGTGTTGATCAAAAAGTCGATCAAAAAAGGCTTAATTAATTTTGTTAGAATGAGCTTATAAACCGAAACAACGAACACAATTGTGACAAAATGCCCTATCGATAACAAGAATACAATATGTGATAAATATGATAACATCTTTTAATATATCAAACATTTGATCGATTTTATGGTCTAGCAGACGACATTTTTTGCATTTATCAATAATGACGTTCGATGGAAATACAAGCGGCGTTCCGTAAACAATTTCTTTTTGTGAAATATACACTTTTCCTAAGGTGCGATCTTAACCGTACACATTCACATGGTTAAGAAGTGGAAATTATACTTGGCATAGTAGGTACTTCGGTTGAACATGAGTTTGTTAAACGAACATAGTTTATCCTTTCAAGTAATAAACACCTTTGACTTAGTTCAAATTTGATTAAAGACTATCAGCACGGGACATCTTGCATGCGTTTAAAATTTATGTCCGATTACAACAAAAGTGGTTTACCATAGTTATACAGGACGGACAAGAACATGTGGATGAACGGACTGACAAATGGGCGGGAAAAACTACATTATTTTCAGTATGCTTCCATTTTCAGAAAACAGTTCTGACTCCTACGGCGAGCTCCACTTTCAATCAATCTTTAAACCAATCTTCCCCTTTTTTGGTCTAACCGGTCGTGTTAATAAACAAATATCTGTGAGCGAGGCGCGTATACTCGTCGAAGATAATTCTTCATCAGGAATACAACCCACAGAAGCACCAATGATGCTTTTAAGGGGCTTACTTTCCATGAATTATGAGACAAGGGATGCTTACACATTTCCTCTGCAAGATTCTCAGCCTCAGGTCCAACATGGCCAACGCACCAACAGAGTCCGTACAAGGAAAAGAGTAGAAGTATCAAGTCCGAGCGATCTATTCATGGCAACGTTCTATTGCTGCGATCCAATGCTACAAAGTATTCTTTTTGAAAAGTTATTTTTATGCAAGTGTGCTGTTCCATTTTTTTACAAAGATTTATTTTCTATGAATTATACTGTGGCACTTTGGCCTTTAAGATCTCTTTCCGCCGTACAAATCACAGAAGGGTGTTATACTAGTTGTAATATGATTGATGTTGAAACACATGTAATCAGTTTTGCCCGTCTCGGAAGACCTAATTTATCAAAGTCTACTGTTTTAAACAGCCTCATATCTTCCGAAAACACGTTTTACAATGGTGATTGTAATGGTGGACGTAGTAAACGAAATATCAGTGGTTTTTGTGAAATGTTTTCCTCCCCTGCATGTGGATCAGGCGGTGATTTATTCAAAGACCCAACTCATTTTCTTAATCTTCGGGGAGACCTTATTTCTGATTTCTGTTCGGAAGTATACTCGTTTGTTAATGCGATATCAGACTGTGTAGTTATTGCCATAGACATTCAACAACTAGAACGTAATTATGATGATTACATAAATGTGATTTCAAAGTTTTCTTCAGTCATCCTTCTTTTTTCTGAAGACACTTCTAATGATGTTACTACTGAACGTTTGTTAGATAGGATAGACAAGAAATTCGATAGCATTGGAAATACAATTTTATTTTTTGAATCAGACAATATTAATGTAGGTGTGTTTGAAAATACAACGCAATTGTCTGAAAGCCTATCATCAGTTTTAAAAGAAAATGACCTGAAATCGCTGCATGAAAGATTATTCAGCAGTATCTTAAATCCTATCAAAGGCAGAATTACAACTGATGAATGTAAAGACGATTGTGTTGGCGGAAATAAACTGGCCGCTAGTGTTATAGAAGCAATGAGACTGGAACTTGAACACTGGGCAGAGAAAAATAACCATGATAAAAAACATTTATTTCAACACTGTAGATTGGTTTGTACTCCCGCGTCTTTTGTTCAAACAAAACAAATATCTTCAAGTTTAAGAATGATAAAGGTGTTAAGACGGGATGAAAACTCCACACATTTTGACGAAATAGATAAACACCAAGCGGACATTCAAAAATGTAAACAAGAGCAAACCAGAAATATTTCGGAAAGCCTAAAGACGTTTTTACGAGCTCTTCAAAAATCTAAAGAATCGCATATTCATCTTGAATACTTTCTTTCTTGGTTCAAATTATGTTTAGAGAAAGAAACCAGACTAGTTCTAAACGAATTTAAATCGAAAAAGAACAAGACAAGATATGGGTTGAAAGAAGCGGAAAAAACAACACCAAGTAAACAAACACTTGGTGAATATGAACACGAGCTACATGTTCTCAATGAAAAAATAGAAACGACACGGTTTACTGTTCAACATTTCTTCAGGGAAATAAGCCACATTTGCAACTCCATCATAGAACTTGGTCTAGATCAATGTATTGCAGGTGTGCCAATAAACGATGTAATGAAAGTATATGCAAAACTTATATCAAGAGGTGAAACCTTTGAACTTATCGATGGTGATAACTCGTACATGGCATCCTTCTGGTACCTGGCTGTTTTTGAATATATTGAAAAATATACTAGAGTCGGAAAATGTATGTGTGTCAGTATACTAGGCTTACAGAGCTCTGGAAAATCAGCAATGTTAAACTGCATGTTTGGGTTAAACTCTAAAACAGGTACGGGTCGTTGCACACGCGGAATCAATGGAAGACTTATAAAGATAAAACTATCAACTTATAAACATGGACATGTTTTCGTTATCGATTCAGAAGGACTACGAGCTCCTGAAAGATCTATTACAGAACAAAATAACTTTGACAATGAACTGGCAACTTTCGCTACTGGAATAGGCGATGTAAGTTTAATGAATATATATGGAGAAAATCCAGTGGAACTACATAGCGTTTTAGGCGTAGTTGTTTATGCCTTGATTCGTTTGAAACATGCTGAGAACGCATTACCCGAAGGACAATCATGTATGTTTGTTCACCACTGTGTAGCTGACGAAACTGCACATCAAAACAATCTGGATGGTACTGACGCTCTAATAAAAGTCTTAGATCAAGTAACTAAAGAAGCAGCTAAATCAGAACACAAAGAACACAGGAACTTTAATGATGTGATTAAATTTGACGCGATATCACAGGTTTTTTATACGCCAGAATTATGGCAAGGCAAAGAACACGTGAAACGTGTCAACCCTGCGTACTGTAAAATGATATCAACCATTCGGACACACATCATTCAGTTACTTGTCAAACAAGGTACAGGTCTTGATGTGACAGATATCGGGATTCGAACTGAAAATTTATGGGATGGAATTCTCTCTGAAAATTTTGTATTCTCTTTCCGCAACGGCGTAGAAATAAAAATTTACCAGAATGTTAACAATGCAATAAATGATATACTTTGGAAATTTGAAAAGGATTGGAACCTTCAAATTTTACCCGGGTTTCGACGCCAATACCGAGACTGTGTGACAACGGACGAGTTGTCTTTTATGCATAAACGCATTCAGGAAAAGGCAATGGAAAAATATGAGTCAAGAACCATAGCAGTTCAACAGAGCATAGAAGACTTTTTTGATAAGTGTGAAGATAGGAAAACTGCAGTACAATGGAAATCAGCTGAATTGCGTCTAGTAAAACTAAAATTTGAAGACATTAGGCACGCAGCAAAAAATCAGTTAAACTCATACTACACAATTCAAATTATTTTCATTGAAACATCCAAGATAACAGAACAACGAAAAAATGAGCTTGAAATTAAATCTCGAGAGACGGCCGAGAAGTTAAGCTTAGAATGCAGTGAAAAAGACATTGAAAATTCATTTAATACGATTTGGGAAAAATTTGAAGCGGACATCAGTCAAAAGTTGACCTTAATGGAAAATCCGAACCTTGCTGCCACGTTTGTTACAAAATTAAACCAAATGTGCTCCGAAGACAAAATCCATATCGAAACACACTTAAGAGACTTTACACCTTTGGAATACTTACAACCTGATGTATTAGACAAAACTGATGTTGTTCCAAAAGGAAGGATGTTTTCGATTCGTGGAATACGCATTCCTAGTTTTCTTAAATCAGAGGCGAAAATGGATACACAACCACTGGTAGAATACGTAGATTCATTAGTAAAATCATTCGATAAAAAAACTGAAGTTTCAGAAATAATGGTCGAAGATTTCATTCGAAATGTTAAAACTAAATCTGAGCTTTTTGAGGCAACAGACAAAACGTGGACAAAGGCGCTTTCAATGAATTTTGTTCTTAAAAGTTGTCAATTTGCACTGTTCCATTTTAGCGACCACAATGAACAGTTCCACAAAAACTATGGAATCGATTCTTATATAAGCCAGTATAGAAAAAGAATGTACATATCTTTTAAGGTTTCCATTGCATGTAAACAAAATGAAACACAACAAATATTTAAATCGCTTTGTTCTACCTTTTTATTCTGTCTGAATAACGCTATCAAATGCACCATTGAAAAGAAAGTTGTAAACGTGTTAGAGAGAGAGTTTCATTACTCTAAACCAGAGCTATTACGTGAAATATGCATATCTTTAGCAAATCAGGCGGATGAAATAAATGCTTTTGACGATTTTATATCATATCTAAGGACACCAGATCGCTTTGGCAAAAAGTGGTTCATAATGAGATGCGAACAAATGCTGTTTGGTGAAGTCAATAACATTCAGTCGTTTAAAGAAATATGCAAACGTACGATTGATGACGTATTTGGATATGTTCAAACATCAGTTCACGAGTTGAGGGATAATTCCGAGGCGAGTATAAGACTTCATGAAGCCGTAACTTTTTTCTCAAATAGATTTGACATGCTTGACATTGACGGAACGGAAATAGAAAGGGTGTGCCGTTCGGAAATGGATGAGCGTGTGAATGTCAACGACTTGGCAAAATTCATTGATTCTGTTCTTAGTTTAGAGAAAGGTAACTTAAAAAGCAAGTTTTGTTCAGCAACTGTCCACACCATAGAAACGTTTATAAACCCGCAATATGATGCACTTTTTAAACATCTATGGGGATGTTTTGAAAAATGCCCATTTTGCAAGGAGCCTTGTGCGTTGAGGAACCATTCTGTTGAAGCTGCTAAACATCGATGTAAACAGCATCGGTTTCTTGGCTGTATAGGGGTGAAAAATGAACAACAAACACTATTACGGGACTCTTGTGATTCGCTCATTATGATGCCTCGGGAATGGTTTGACTGTCAGGTAGTAAACAATAAATGTACAAAACACAAAGGCCATGGTAAAAAATCAACATTCCACTACTTTCAAGATTATAAGTCATTTTTTCCTGATTGGGATATCAAACCATCGTCTGATATGCGTGGAAGTTCAACCTATTGGAAATGGTTCATGTATAAGTTTAGAGAAGAACTTTATGATTATTATGGTTGCACTCCAAGCATCATTCAAAATGACTGGTCAAATATTTCAAAGCAAGACGCAATACAAAGCCTGTTTTCTTGTTATAATAGGTGGCAGTTCTGAGCACTTTCAAGCCAGTTTTTAATATTTATCATACCGAAAACGTTTCGCGAGTATTAACTAGATAATTATCGCGAAAATTAAGTTGATAACACAAAACAATTTTCGAACGTTAACAGGTTATCTTACGGCAGCCATATGCCACCATCAGTAGTTTCGTTATCATAGTCTCTTTTTATACGAACACTACCGTTCGTTTCTATAGTGCCTTACTATATGCATGTATATACGTACATTAATTCATGTTGTATATATATTTGTTGTAATAGTATTTCCGTTTTTTTTTATCACGAAAGGTCTCCTGTAACTCATACTTTGAGTGGCAGTACATCTTGCTGTTGTTTTTTTTATGGAATGTTTACAATTTTTAAATAGAAATAACTTGTTTTTCTTTCCTCGGATATTTTAAATAAGTTTGTATTTATTAAACACAGTGTGCGTTGTATATCTAGTATTGGTTAACTTTAGATACAGAGTCGGCTTTATGCAAATTACGGTTTCGTGATGTTTACATATTTTAAAATTGAATATCTGAAAAATGTTGATATAGACTTATCTGATTATTGATTAACACAGAGTTGACTATTGCGGCCTTGAAATCACAGTGATATTGAACTTAGTTTTCTTTATAAGTCAAGTTGACATGTTTTTAAGATTGTATAATTTTTAGATAATATTTCAAACATGTGTTGATGTTCATGTATTTTTTTATTTCTACAGTTTTAGTTTAATCAGTGGTATACTTCATGATATGTTATGCTGTTTGATGAATATGTTATGTATACAATATATGTTTTAAGTATGATATAATTGTGACATTTATAGCATTGCAACAACATTTATTAGGCAGATTCCATTTATATTTACATGTGCTGATGTTCTTGTATTGTATTTTATTTCTACATTTGTAGTATATAATCAGTGGTATACTTGACATGTTATGCATTTTGATGAATATGTTTTTTTTACAATGTATGTTTTAAGTATGATATAATTGTGACATTTATAGCATCCATAGCATTGCGACAGCATTTGCGTGCATCGTTGTTATGTAAGATAGATTCCATTTTATATTTACACTTTGCTACATATAAAAACAACATAAGTACAAAGTATAAAATCTTTATATGCAAACTAACTACGAGTAGACTGTGCTATGAAACTAGTCCTTTATCAGAACCGAGCTAAAAAAAATCTCTGAACAGCTATATCGTTTTCTAAGAACTGTACTTATAAAAGAGGGCAGAGGGAACTGTGCATACTACTCTGAATAAAAATAGCAATTGTTTAAAACTGTCCTGCATACCTACAGTGTCCCTGCTTGTATATTAGCATGCTTTACAACTTGAAATGTAATAGAAAAATAAGTAAGATTCAAATTTACAAATACGGCAACATAACGGAATTGTGTTTGACACAAAATATCTTGGAGCCTGAACTTTAAGACATTGATGGAACGATATTTCAGAACTTTGTTAAAGTTTACAATGTTGTTAACGATACTGTTGTTAACTTTAAAATATTTACTGCTCTGTAAGCTTAATGGGTACACTTGTGATCTGCAGTCTTTCTAACAAGATTATAGACAACTGTTTCAGCTGTACTTGTTTTATTTAAATATATGAGCGCATCATCAAAACGTACACGTTTAAAAGTTTACAACGATTTTTTTTAATCACGTTGTTAACAAAGTTCTGAACAATCGGCAGAATGTTGATAAACTCTCATTAACTTGCTTTGATTAAATCACATGATATATATCCTAGAAAATGAATGTTGAATTATTTAAACTGTATTCATTTATTAAAATATACTGTTGATTTACTTGATGTGTTATAATATTTTGTTTGATCCAATAGTTTTGTTTTTCTCTTCAGATTTGATTTTTATTTAAATTTGAAACCTTTTTTGGTTTTTGGCATAATTTTGTATTTATAAATCTAATCAGTATTGTATATGATATTATGTAACCGTGTTGTAAAATAAATGTAATCACGTGTGGATTTCTTTCGTCTGAGCCCACGATGAAATTATTTCCCAACTAAATTAGGTAATCCCCCAGCCGCCTTACTGTTTTACCGACCGTTTCAAAGTGTTAACCTCAAATAGTTATTTAGAAGACGTCTTAATGCATATACTTTATGCACTTGTTGTATTTAGACGGTGTATGCGACTAATACCTATGAAAGAAAAGTAAAACATTATCGAGGACACTTTGTATTACTTGACTTGAGTGCACAAGTAATTAAAATTGGCGACTCAAATTAGTT
Source organism: Mya arenaria (assembly GCF_026914265.1). NCBI lineage: Eukaryota > Metazoa > Mollusca > Bivalvia > Myida > Myidae > Mya > Mya arenaria. Next base: position 374,927 of record NC_069123.1, read on the forward strand.
TCAATTGTAATAACATCAGAGGTTACCAAGCCTATTAACCGTTTCGCCACAAACTGCATTGTCATTGATATTCGTACATTTCATTATTTACTGATAAGCGCAAGTGTCTGCGACAATGAAGCTTCGTTTTGTGACACTATAAAGTCACTGCTGATTTCTCTAAATTAAATATAATACTGTTTCGGTCAGCATCTTTCAAAACGAGACCAAAGTGTTGACCAAGCAGAACTATTTACCCTAGAAAAGTAGAAATCTATTTACATAATCATTTGACCGAAAAGCGAATTTAATGGGCTGGGATAGACTGTCTAGCCCTCGGACGACCTCTCTCCACACCCAAAACACCGGGACTATTTAAGAAGCGCTAACTTTGGACCCGGGCGCGCTTCTATTAATCAAACTCCAATTTCGCCATGGATTTGAGGCAATTCTGTTCGGAGTAAAGTTGTTGGATTTCAAAGACTAAAGTTCTTTCATTTTATTGAATGAGTTACTTAACAGATTTATTTTGTTTTAAATGTTATAAGAACATTAATTTAAATTACCACTATACGATCATAGAGCTAGATGAATTGTTATGTGTGCATGAATATTTATACGCATATAAACATATAAACAAAACGCTTAAGGTGTTCTTTATTCACGCCAGTTGAAAGAATAAATCCAAAAATATCAAAGTTCCACAGTTTCAACCCCAGTTTCAGCGGTCCATTAACACAATTCATGTAAACAATGAACTATTTATTATAATGTGAATTAAATAAAGTGTCAAGATTTTTTGTTCATGTGATAAAATTATTTTGCCAATAAGTAGCCTTTTAATGCATGTTTAAAGGCTGGTAGCTTATCTTGACATTTAATGTATGTAGGAAGATTATTCCAAATTTGCATTGCTTTATAGGCAAATGTATTTTTGATATAGTTTGTTCTTGGTTTTACAACAAAAAGATCCTTGTTTTCTGAAGAACGCAAGTTATAGTGCTCATTTTTGGCAAATGTTAACAATTCTGTGAAGTACGAAGGAGTCAAACATTTCATGCTTTTGAAAACAAGTAATGAAGGATGATAATAGCACCTGTCTTCAAAAGATAGCAACCCAGACTGTTTGAACATGTTTCCACAGTGGCTAGTTCCCGACTTCATTATTAGCTTAATCGCTCTTTTCTGAATATTAGTGATTTTTGTGGTATCTGAGGAATGTGTAAGTCCCCAGACACTACAACAGTACTCCATGTTTGACATGATATATGCATTATAATACAATGATTTCATCTCGTCTGTTAAATAATATGCTATTCTTCTTAGAAGTGCCAATTTTGAATTAAGCTTATTCACTACAGTCTTGACATGTGTATGCCATGACAATGTCTGATCAACATGCACCCCGAGGACCTTTTGACATTTCACGTTTTCTACTGACAATCCATCTATTGATAGTTCAAGTTGCAATGCATGTTTTGCCTTATAATTAGTACATAGAATCATACATTTGGTTTTTGTGTTCGCACTGTATATAGTTTCTCGAAAGACCTCGGTGAAATATAGTGTAAACACTAACATTAGCAAACATCTGATATAACATTAGGCAAATTCTAGGCTAAATGCGTTAGAACTATTTCCTTAGTGTCACATAACCTGTATAAGTGAACATTTGACGTTACTACATGCCATTCGGAACTCCTCAGCCATTTTTTATCGAAAACAACAAGTTCCGAATGACTACATGCATAATGTATAATACATATTTCCTTCAGATTCACTTACTAAGATGTCACTCCTATAACACAGACATGTACCATGAAAAAACAAAAATTATATCATTTTCGGAATTTCAATAAATCCCGTAAGTACATAGCACTTAAGATGTTTTGCTCATTTATGAACATAATATTATAATACATTTAACTTATAGACGTAATTTAAAATCTATAAAAAATACAGTTACGTTACGTCAGAAACTGATCTAACAGCAACACAAGTGGTTTAATTAAAGCTACACTCTCACAGATTGATAGTTTTTACAACTTTTTTTTAACTTTTTTTTTGTCTCGAAAAAGAGCAAATGTTTGCGTAATATCAGCAAACCAATGATAAAAGACTGCTGACAAAATATGAGAGCGCAGATTTGCATATTTTCGTTCGAAATTTCATGTTTTATGGCTAAAACCGCTACTAACGGTTAAAAAAACATGCATAAACATGGATTTTTGAAAGTAACTATAAAAATCTGCGATCTTAATTTTTGTCAGCAGTCTTATATCACTGGTTTCAATGAGTTATCGCAAAAATTGGCTCGTTACAAGACAAAAAGGGTTGCCAAAACGTTCATTCTGTGAGAGTGCAGCTTTAAAGCGTTAATTCCAGCAACTATGCATACAAAGCTCGTCAACTTCGCTAATGCCTCCTTACAAACGACCTTCAGCGCAACAAGATTTTGCACCATAATTAAAACATCAGAGTAAATAATAAGTAAATAATACCAACGTTTATAATAACAAGTTATTTACTACAAATATAAAGTAATAGTGTACGTCGTCGGCATTATAAGAGAAGTGCAGCCACAGTAAAAATATGTAGCGCTAAGAACCGATTAAAGATTATTTTTATATAAAGAAACTATACTAATGTATCATTTGCAATCACCATATAATGTATAGGAAAAGTGAAAGAGAATATGTTCATTTAAAACAAATATTTAGATTTCTGACACAATAAAGCATATAACCAGTCCGGGTGTATCTCTCAGTCGGGAACAGATAGACTGGTACCCTACGTTACTTTTTGATAAAAATCTAATGTATAAACAAGTATATCACTTCTGTAGAAAAGAGAATTAGGGTACCAGTCTAGGAACAGACGTTCTGTTCCGTTCCGCAAGGGCCATCGTGTCTTTGCCCTTGCGCAAAGGAGCGAAGACGCGTAGGGACGAGGAGAATACACGACCATACGAAGGAGCGAAGACGCGTAGGGACGAGGAGAATACACGACCATTCAACCGAGCGAAGGGACGAAGGCGAAGACGCGAAAATGTGTTTATGTATACATGTTTAAATTATTGCTCTTTATTTTTTATCATAATCCCTGTATAATCGAATTTAACATACGAATACACAGCGGACGCGTAACGGTGCAACTTCATATGATCAAACGTGCTCAAGAAAGACAATGCGTACTCATAGTTGGTACAACTGTAGACCGAGTTGTTTCCCTTTTATCAATAGACAGATGATTGTAGGGCGCTCGCGAAAACTTTTTACTTTGTTCGAAACTAAAATATTTTTTGTTAGACGGTCATCATAAATGCTCATGAGTTTACTACCGGACATGCAGAAAATAAGAAATAAAAATAAATAAGTTAAAATATTCAGCTAACATGGAACCGATTTACAATTGGGCATTAGATTTGAAGCTCGGCACTAGCAACTTGGGCGGGCGAGGGGAGGGGCGCGTTGCCGTCAGGTGACACCGCCCCTGAATCTGCTAGTACGTGGTGGTGGGGGGCGTGCCGTCAGGGGATCCCGCTACACTTTGAACCTTAAAACTTAACTTGTCAGTAATATTCTATTCTATCAGAAAATATCCATTTAAAACCATTGAATAAATAAATCCTATTCATTATTTTTATTAGTAAGTGTATGTTAGTTGTTCTTTTGCCAATCATCCATCTGATCTTCACACACATGATGTTAGAGCATTTTTGAAAATATTTCATGAGTCGAGAAGGAAATAAGCGTTGAGGCATTGTCAAATGTGTACATATTTTAACATAATACACGATAATTTATAATTTAAATTTGTATTGTAAACTAATAAATCTTTTAGCCTTGAAATATTGCAAAATTCCAAATTGACAATTTCGTTGTAATTCAATCAAAATAAAATGCAAGAACTTTCATTTTGAATTTATTTAACATTATTACAACAGCAAGGTATTCCTTTCCCAAAATGAACAACAAACTCTATTACGGGACCCTTGTGATTCGCTCATTAGCATGCCTCGGGAATGGTTTGACTGTCAGGTAGTAAACTATAAATGTACAAAACACAAAGGCCATTGTAAAAAATCAACATTCCACTACTTTCAAGATTATAAGTCATTTTTTCCTGATTGGGATATCAAACCATCGTCTGATATGCGTGGAAGTTCAACCTATTGGAAATGGTTCATGTATAAGTTTAGAGAAGAACTTTATGATTATTATGGTTGCACTCCAAGCATCATTCTAAATGACTGGTCAAATATTTCAAAGGAAGAAGCAATACAAAGCCTGTTTGTTTGTTATAATAGGTGGCAGTTCTGAGCACTTTCAAGCCAGTTTTTAATATTTATCATACCGAAAACGTTTCGCGAGTATTAACTAGATAATTATCGCGAAAATTAAGTTGATAACACAAAACAATTTTCGAACGTTAACAGGTTATCTTACGGCAGCCATATGCCACCATCAGTAGTTTCGTTATCATAGTCTCTTTTTATACGAACACTACCGTTCGTTTCTATAGTGCCTTACTATATGTATGTATATACGTACATTAATTCATGTTGTATATATATTTGTTGTAATAGTATTTCCGTTTTTTTTTATCACGAAAGGTCTCCTGTAACTCATACTTTGAGTGACAGTACATCTTGCTGTTGTTTTTTTTATGGAATGTTTACCATTTTTAAATAGAAATAACTTGTTTTTCTTTCCTCGGATATTTTAAATAAGTTTGTATTTATTAAACACAGTGAGCGTTGTATATCTAGTATTGGTTAACTTTAGATACAGAGTCGGCTTTATGCAAATTACGGTTTCGTGATGTTTACATATTTTATAATTGAATATCTGAAAAATGTTGATATAGACCTATCTGATTATTGATTAACACATAGTTGACTATTGCAGCCTTGAAATCACAGTGATATTGAACTTAGTTTCCTTTATAAGTCAAGTTGACATGTTTTTAAGATTGTATAATTTGTAGATAATATTTCAAACATGTGTTGATGTTCATGTATTTTTTATTTCTACAGTTTTAGTTTTTAATCAGTGGTATACTTCATGACATGTTATGCTGTTTGATGAATATGTTATGTATACAATATATGTTTTTAAGTATGATATAATTGTGACATTTATAGCATTGCAACAACATTTATTAGGCAGATTCCATTTTATATTTACATGTGCTGATGTTCTTGTATTGTATTTTATTTCTACGTTTGTAGTATATAATCAGTGGTATACTTGACATGTTATGCATTTTGATGAATATGTTTTTTTTACAATGTATGTTTTAAGTATGATATAATTGTGACATTTATAGCATCCATAGCATTGCGACAGCATTTGCGAGTATCGTTGTTATGTTAGATAGATTTCATTTTGTATTTACACTTTGCTTCATATAAAAACAACACAAGTACAAAGTATAAAATCTTTATATGCAAACTAACTACGAGTAGACCTTTCTGTGCCATGAAACTAGTCCTTTATCAGAACCGAGCTAATTTTTTTCTCTAACAGCTATATCGTTTTCTAAGAACTGTACTTAAAATAGAGGGACGAAAAAACTGTGCATTCTACTCTGAACAGAAACGATACAAAGGAGCAAAACTGTCCAGCATACCTACAGTGTCCCGCTTGTATATTAGCATGCTTTACACGTTGAAATGTAATAGAAAACTATGTAAGATTCAAATTTACAAATACGGTAACATAACGGAAACATATCTGACACAAAATTTCTCAAAAAGCATGAATAAAAAATAACCGATTTTTCAGATCTTTGTTAAAGATTACAATGTTGTTAACGTTACCGTTGTTAACTTTGAAATGTTTACTGCTCTGGGAGGCTCATGTATACACTTATGATCTGCATTCTTTCTAACAAGATTATAGACAACTGTTTCAGCTGTACTTGTTTTATTTAAGTATGTGAGCACATCATCAGAAAGTATACGTTTAAAAGTTAACAACGATGTTGTTAATCAGGTTGTTAACAAAGTTCTGAACAATCGGCAGAATGTTGATAAACTGTCATTAACTTGCTTTGATTAAATCACTCGGTAAATATCCTAGAAAATGAATGTTGAATTATTTAAACGCTATTCATATGTTAAAATATACTGTTGATTTACTTGATGTGTTATAATATTTTGTTTGATCCAATAGTTTTGCTTTCTATTTCAGATTTGATTTTTGTATAAATTTGAAATGTTTTTTTTTTAAATTTTGTATTATAAAATCAAATCAGTAGTGTGTATGCTTTTTTGTAACCGTGTTGTAAAATAAATGTAATCGTGTGTGGATTTATTTCGTCTGATCCTACGATGAAATCATTTCCTACCTTAATAAGTTTAACCCCCAAGTGGAGTCCCTGTTTCACCGACCGTTCTAAGGCGGTTACCCCCAACATTTATTAAGAAGACGTCTTAATGCATATACTATATGCACTTGTTGTATTGTGACGGTGTATGCGACTAACACCTATGAAAGAAGGAAAATAAAACAGTATCGAGGACACTTTGTGTTCCTTGACTTGATTAGAATGGACGACTCAAATTAGTTTCAAATATAATAACATCAGAGGTTACCATGCCTATTTATAAGTAGCTTTGCCACAAACTGCATTGCCATTGATATTCGTACATTTCATTACTTACTGATAAGCGGAAGTGTCCGCGGCATTGAAGCTTCGTTTTGTGACACTATAAGGTCACTGCTGATTTCGCTAAATTAAATTTAATACTGTTTCTGTCAGCATCTTTCAAAACGTGACCAAAATGTTGACCAAGCAAACCTATTTACCCTAGATATAAGAAGAAATCTATTTACATAATCATTTGACCAAAAAGCGAATTAAATGGCCTGGGATAGACTGTCTAGCCCTCTGTTTCCACACCCAAAACACCGGGACTACTTAAGAAGCGCCCACTTTGGACCCGGGCGCGCTCCTATTAATCAAACTCCAATTTCGCCATGGATTTGAGGCAATTCTGTTCGAAGTAATGTTGTTGGATTTCAAAGACTAAAGTTCTTTCATTTTATTGAATGAGTTACTTAACAGATCTATTTTGTTTTAAACGTTATAAGAACATTAAATTAAATTACCACTATACGATCATAGAGCTAGATGAATTGTTATGTGTGCATGAATATTTATACGCATATAAATATATAAACAAAACGGTTAAGGTGTTCTTTATTCACGCCAAGTGAAAGAATAAATCGAAAAATATCAAAGTGCCACAGTTTCAACCCCAGTTTAAGCGGTCCCTCGATTATAGAATCAAAAGCCCTTGCACATGCTTTATTAAGATAATTAATCTTTCTGGGCTGCATTTTCTTTTTTCTTATTACGTCAACATTTTCATTTGAACAAAATATTAACTATTTGCTCTTTGCTCTTTTGTTCGCACTGTATGTAGTTTCTCGAAAGACCTCGGTGAAATATAGTGTCAACAATAACACAAGCAAACATCTGATATAACATTAGGCGAATTCTAGGCTAAATGTGTTAGAACCATTTCCTTAGTGTCACATGACCTGCACAATTTAACATCTGACGTAACTACATGCATAATGTATACATATTTCCTTCTGATTCACTTACTTAGATGTCACTCAGCCTATAACACTGATCTACTATGATTTTTTTAATATCAATTTCAGAACGTCAATAATTCCCGTAAGTACATAGATTTGCTGATATCTGAACATGATATATTATATAACATTCAACTTATAGACGTTATTTCTGTAAAATCTATAAAAAATACAGTTACGCTACATCCGAAACTGATCGAACCGCAACACATGTGGTTTAATTAAAGCTGCACTCTCACAGATCGATAGTTTTTACAACTTTGTTTTTATTATTTTTTTGTCTTGGAAAGAGCAAATGTTTGCGTAATATCTGCAAACCAATGATAAAAGACTGCTGACAATATATTAGAGCGCAGATTTGCATATTTTCGTTCGAAAATTCATGTTTTATGGCTAAAACCGCTACTAACGGTTTAAGAAACATGCATAAACATGGATTTTTGAACGTAACTATAAAAATCTGCGATCTTAATTTTTGTCAGCAGTCTTATATCACTAGTGTCCATGAGTTATCGCAAAAATTGGCTCGTTACAAGACAAAAAGGGTTGCCAAACCGTTCAATCTGTGAGAGTGCAGCTTTAAAGCGTTAATTCCAGCAACTATGCATACAAACCTCGTCAACTTCGCTCATACCTCCTTACAAACGACCTTCAGCGCAACAAGGTTTTGCACCATAATTAAAATATCAGAGTAAATAATAAGTAAATAATACCAACGTTTATAATAACAAGTTATTAACTACAAATATAAAGTAATAATATCCGTCGTCGGCATTATAAGAGAAGTGCAGCCACAGTAAAAATATGTAGCGCTAAGAACCGATTAAAGGTTATTTTTATACAAAGAAACTATACTAATGTATCATTTGCAATCACCATATAATGTATAGGAAAAGTGAAAGAGAATATGTTCATTTAAAACAAATATTTAGATTTCTGACACAAGAAAGCATATAACCAGTTCGGGTGTATCTCTCAGTCGGGAACAGATAGACTGGTACCCTACGTTACTTTTTGATAAAAATCTAATGTATAAACAAGTATATCAGAACTTTTTGTAGAAAAGAGAATAAGGGTACCAGTCTAGGAACAGACGTTCCGTTCCGTTCCGCAAGGGCCATCGTGTCTTTGCCCTTGCGCAAAGGAGCGAAGACGCGTAGGGACGAGGAGAATACACGACCATACGAAGGAGCGAAGGAGCGAAGACGCGTAGGGACGAGGAGAATACACGACCATTCAACCGAGCGAAGGGACGAAGGCGAAGACGCGAAAATGTGTTTATGTATACATGTTTAAATTATTGCTCTTTATTTTTTATCATAATCCCTGTATAATCGAATTTAACATACGAATACACAGCGGACGCGTAACGGTGCAACTTCATATGATAAACCGTGCTCAAGAAAGACAATGCGTACTCATAGTTGGTAACGGATTGTGTTGCTGATGTTTATAACACGATTTTGACAATCTTATTTGTTTTAATATGTAACAAATTTGATTTACATGTAGTCAAGCATTGTTTCTTTTTGTGTTTGTTATTCATGACATTAATTTTAGTACATGTGCATAGTTCATGTTTTTATCTTTACCTAAATTTATTATATGTTATATTGATATAAAATATGAAATAAATGGTGACATAATTATCATCAAATATCTAATGTTTTAATCAACTGTAATCTTTTGTAATCCTATTACCCCCCGCGGTCATTAACACCTTTTTGATCACGCCCGATAGCTACTATAAAATTTGGAAAACAGAGACCGGAGGAGACCGGAGGAGACCGGATGAGACCGGGACCGGGAAATAGTATCGCCCTACAACTGTAGACCGAGTTGTTTCCCGTTTATCAATAGATAGATGATTGTAGGGCGCTCGCGAAAACTTTTTACTTTGTTCGAAACTAAAATAGTTTCTGTTAGACGGTCATCATAAATGCTCATGAGTTTACTACCGGACATGCAGAAAATAAGAAATAAAAATAAATAAATTAATATATTCAGCTCAAATGGAACCGATTTACAATTGGGCATTAGATTTGAAGCTCGGCACGGGCAACTTGGGCGGGCGAGGGCAGGGGCGCGTTGCCGTCAGGTGACACCGCCCCTGAATCTGCTAGTACGTGGTGGTGGGGGGTGTGCCGTCAAGGGATCCCGCTGCACTTTGAACATTAAAACTCAACTTCAAAATGTCAGTAATATTCTATTCTATCAGAAAATATCCATTTAAAACCATTGAATAAATAAATCCTATTCATTTTTATTAGTAAGTGTATGTAAGTTCTTCTTTTGCCAATCATCAATCTGATCTTCATATACATGATGTTAGAGCATTTTTGAAAATATTTCATGAGTCGAGAAGGAAATAAGCGTGATGGCACATACATATAACGAAACGTTGAGGCATTGCCAAATGTGTACATATTTAACATAATACACGATAATTTATAATTTAAATTTGCATTGTAAACTAATTAATCTTTTAGCCTTGAAATATTGCAAAATTCCAAATTGACAATTTCGTTGTAATTCAATCAAAATAAAATGCAAGAACTTTCATTTTGAATTTATTTAACATTATTACAACAGCAAGGTATTCCTTTCCCAAATGAATCCACTATTACATTAGGGCGTCAACCAGGAATCATATTTTAACAGAGTGGTTAAGAGACTTACCAGAGAATTATCTTATTTTTCTTGAGAATAAGTCAATGAATAAATTCGGAATCAGGAATAGATTTCACTGTAAACTTCTCCAATTAAACTTTCCATGTCACCGAGTAGAAAATTGATACATAATACACGAGTCAGTTGTACCCCCCCCCCCCCCCCCCAGGTCCGAGGGCATACCGGGGATAGCCGGGGAAATGGGCTGTGTTTTTAGCTTTCAGGTGGCCCTGCAGTGCCGTGTGAATGCGGTGGTTTTGTCTTCGCGCCAAATATAGTGGGGAATGGGTCTTACCTAGGGCCCCCGGGGTGCGGGGGCATTTGGCGGGGATTTTACCCGGGCTTTGCTGGACCGAAAGTCAAAGTCCCCGCTATTCCCCGGACCTGGGAGGGTCGTGGTTGAAATTGACTGGTGCATAAGTTACACCACAAAGAAACCCTTTCAGACTTATCCAACGTATCCTTTGGGAGGAGTCCTTAAACATAATTATTTTGACCGAATTTTTCTAGAAAATTAGAATGTGCAATATTTTGACCAAAAATAGTTCCCCTTATTCATAACGTTTAGAGAATGTGATGTGTTTCGGCCTGTACACATGGACAAGCTTTTCCGCCAGATAAATATTCAAAATGGTATAATATAGCTGCCTTCACAAGCTTTTAAAACTAGTTCCTACATGTGTTTTAACTAATTTAAACTAGTTTAGATTAAATTTTCTAAAAAAAACATGACAGGTTTTTGTTTCTTGCTATGGGAAATCACTGCGTAGATGAATTACAAAAGACGTTTGGAGACTTAGTATAGTTTGACCGGGAGCAAGACAAATCGGCCCCTTACCAAATCGGCCTACTACCAAATCGGCCCCTAAGACGTTTCGGCCCTGCCATTTCGTCCCCTTAATTAAAATGACTCGAGACGTTTCGGCCCCTTAGTGATTTTTAACAGAGACATTTCGGCCCCTTAATTTTATTTTATTTTTATCTTGAGTATAAAGAAAAACATTGTAGGTCGTCTTATAAATGTAAATGAGATCTGTAAATAAGTTGTAAATAACATCTTTAAATTTACAAATAGACAAATATGCATGAAAAACATTGATATGACTGATATAAAAAATATAATTAAAATCTAAATAACTATTAACCCTGATTTTTAATATAAAATGTTAGAAAATCTAAGAAAGTTTATTTGTTATAATTATTAATTGATCATTAAAGACTTCAAAGAAAATGTGTCTTTGAACCATGCGTTCTTTACAAGGCAAACGGTAAGTGTTGTGGGTGTGAAAAAGACATTCAAAGACGTGTGAATCAATAATTGTCTTTAATTTTTTAATGTTATTTACAGTTGATTCAAGAATCAGGTAGGTGCAAGTAATATGTTTTATAGACACAAAAAAACGTATAAATATAAATGTATAACACTATCCAGGTATGGCTATGTTTACCGCTAAGTACTCCCATAACTCATGTAATTTAGATTAAAATGCACGTACCGTCAAAGCTGTTGTCATTGACACTGGACTGGCTTTCGTGGTTTTTATTTTGCAATCATTCCTGATTACACGCGTGTCTGACTTGTGATTCCCTAGTATAAATTCTTTGCTTTGTTTCTTTGTTATGTTTATTGTATCAAAAACGGTAGTGTTTAAACATAATTCTGTAGATCCTTAGGACATACGCGATGTACATATTCTTGTTTCTTTTGTGTTGTATGTACCTTGCGGTATGTATAACACCGAAATCATTACCTTTTCATATTATACCTTAATATCGATCAGGTCACCTGCGAGGAGTTCCTGAAAAATGTTGGTGCCATCTACGGCGGGCGATAGGTGTTTGGTCAAGACTGATGTTAGACAATGGACATGTCATTATACATAATATTAGCAACATAGTTATGTATAATATTTAAAGATTATTTTTAAAAAAAATGAAGTTTTTTTTTTCAACTCTATTCCGTTTTCCGCTTTGTCTATCAAAATAAAAAAAATGAAATTACATGTTTTTTACTTATATTTAGAAATGAAAAAATAAAATATAAATGAGGGCCGAAACGTCTCGGTAATCAGGGGCCGAAACGTCTACGGGATGGGGACGATTTGGTAAGGGGCCGAAAAGGTAACCGTTTGAGCTAGGGGCCGATTTGGTAAGGGGCCGATTTGTCTGGTAGCCGTTTGACCTCTATCGAAAACTCAATAGTTACGTCCCCTTGTTAGAAATAGTCAATGCTTGTTCGTGACGGCATGTGACGAATATTTCCGTATAATACCACTTTTAAATATACATTATACGGTAGGTGTTCTCGTTTTTGGTGCAGTCGTCCGTCTGTTCTCAGGGAGCTGGCGTAACTTGAGCTCCAAAGCCTAAGAAATAAAAGTGTTGTTGTGTCACCCCCGATCAGGTGTACATGTACATTTTGTAGACCAGGGGCCGTTTCCTTTTGTGGCTCCCTAGGACTCGCCTACGCTGTGACGAGAGTGTGATTTGAGCAGAGTTAAAGTAAACTTGGAAGGAGAAGTGGGTCAGTGAGGGGCTCGAACCCAAGACCACAGGAACACTAGCACAATGCTCTAACCAACTGAGCTTACCGGTTGGCTGGTTCTTATGCATTTATGCATACCCACACACACTACACTCCTCCCCTCATTCAGGGTTCGAATTTAGACTCGCATACTCGCAAAATGCCAGCGACATTTGGAAATTGCGAGTGACTTTTATTCAAGCTCGCAAAATTCTGCGAGTGGCTTTTTCTAGACCACAAAATGTTAAAAGGAAAGTAGAATAAACATGAACTTAATTCCACTATGTAGTCGAGTGTAAACAGCCTATAAGTGGCATGTTTACACTGCCGGTATAAAGAAGACAGTACGGAGTCAGGCTCTAGTAGGTTTTCAAAAATAGAACAAATACAGAAAAGGCCGAGTTTTATCTCGAATCTTTCCGGGATGCTCTGAGGCGTGCATAATACAAAGTAAATACGAATGATGTAATCACCTAGCTCAATCATTGGCTAAATTTAGCGCTTTCGCGCACTATATATGTAAACCCCATCATCCTTTGAATATATTTCCGCCCAACTGTCAAAATGAATAGACTTCGTTGATCGATATATTTCATGGTCCATTTAGTATCCACGCTACATTTACTGTTGCTTTTTTATTTTAAATTTATTATTTTATTGTTTTTAATACTTAGAGACTTAATAAAATCTGTAGCGTGCTTGTCGAATGGGTATTAAATTACCGGATGGCATGGGTAAATATACAAAGTGAACAATGTCAAAATATTGGACAGCTTTGTTATCAAAAAGCTGCGAGCATAAGACGAGTCTTTCCATACCCCCCAAATAGAATAAGCCATCAACAAGTTCTAGTAGTCGAGTCACTCAAGATTGATACTTTTTAATATTCATAATATGTCTTAGGTGTTAATTTCTACTTTAATTAGACAATATTATAAGGGAATAAAGCAAATAATAAAATTGCAAGTTGATTTGTCATTTTGCGAGTTGCCTCAAAATGCACTCGCAAAATTTTGCTAGTGCTCCTCAAAGTTAAATTCGAACCCTGTCATTTATCTTTTCAGCTGATGGAAGCACTACTGCCATTGACCGCTGCCACCATGAAAGTAAACTTTAAGGATAAGTGTGCCCGGTGTGGGGCTTGAACCCATGACATCCAGAACACTAGCAAGACATTCTTGCAAACTGAGCTAACCAGGCGGCTGGTTCTTACCAACACACAACAGAGCCAAAACACTTGTGTGGCTTCTAGCACAGCCCTTGAGCGATTGAGGTACCCGGCTGGCTGGTTGTAACCCACACACTCTGGTTTTAACCCACTGGTTTTAACCCACGCACTCTGTTAACATTTAAAGCCGGTCCAGTTACTCGTCCCTTTATTCTGGACATGTTTGTGTTTTGATGAAAAATCAAGGAATTGTCACGGCCTTGTGTCATTGTCAAAATATGTTGAAAATAAAACAGATGATAAATGGGCGTGGTGTTGTTACTGAGTGACTTATGGCGGTTGTTTGGACGCCCAATATGCTAGTCGTGAATAATATGTTACGAGGATGTCAAACTCATATTTATTATTTAATTTTGACATTGAATAAATGTCCTTTTCACTCACTGTGGTTTATTATTCACGTCTCCCATTTAGTTGAACTTGTCATGGCCAGCCCCTCTTTATTCAGTAGCAATACATAAAAGTATGATAGGAGCAGAGCTGACACACTGCTGGAATAGTAGTGAGACTTCTAGCATGGCACTAGAATGATTGAGCTACCAGGTGGCTGGTTTTACCCATGCACAAGGTTAATATTATAACCAATCCAGCTCATGGGTTTTTAACTCTTGAAACCTTGTCTGTGTTTTGATGTAAAATCAAGTTTTTTTCATAGCTTGGTGTTGTCACCGCTGGAAACCTCATTTAACCTGTTGGCCATAGCCGGAAAACATTCAGAATATTCCAATGAAACTTTGTCCACTTTTGTGGAGCCAGACACATTATGCAGATGTATGGCCAGGCCAATAACTGTTACTTAACAGTTTTTGAGTTATGGCCCTTGTTCATTTTTCATAATGTTTAATAATATGTTTTATAATTGCATGTTCAACAGGATTTGCATAATTTTATTCTTTATATAAACAGGTAAAACTGGTGGCATCTCCAGGTGTGTGACCAGTGACCGACAACCAGCCTGTGGCATTGCAGTGTGTGTGATGGCTTAGCAGCTCTAGGGACTCTGGACTAAGAAGAGTATCATTTTATTAATAATCAGTTATATGTTAATGATGCTCCATGAAGAATTTGTGAAGCATAAAGTCACTGCTTCATCCATTTTTATTGTTTCACTTGTCTGGGCTATTTCTGAGCATCATTGGATTGAATGGTCAAAGTGTCATTAGCTACAGGAGATGTTTGTACATGCATCGTCAGCATTTTAAGTCCAGATTGGCTCTAGTTTTCTTACTTATAGATTATAAACGACCATGTTGCAAAGCTGAAAATCATCTCGCAAGGTTTTTGTGAAGATTCCGTTGTTCACGAAGCAACAAAGTTTGATTTTGTGACTTCCTGCAGTTATAATATTCATGGAGTGCCAAACTTATATTGAAAATCATCATGGCATCAGCTGTGCTCGTCTGAAAATTGGTTTTCTCAATTACGATTTCGGATATGATATATTAAAGTATATATTTCATTATTCTCTATTTTCACTTCTGAAATGAAATTTAAGGTTATCGGAGAATTTAAAGAAGACAGTTGCTAAAAATGTTTATAAACTACGACATGTTTAATATTCGTGGAGCAAGTCACCCTTTGACTCTGTATTATCAAAATTGATTTATACAAACTGCTAGTCTGTAAAGTATTTTATTATTTAGATTGTAAGCACAATCATTAAACTTTTGGCACAAATAAGCGAATGTTGCGAGGAAATCGGTAACTTAGCATTGGTACTTTCACACAACATAAATAATTAGGTTATAAATTAAATCTTATTATTTGATACGGTTGTAGCGTTTTTATGGGCGTAACGTCAAAGTTCTCAAAAGCAAGTCACACATTGACCCTGTATTGTCCAAAATAATTGATACAAAAAGGATGGTGTGTAAAATGTTTAATCATGTAGATTGGAACCATACTAATTAAAAAGTTAGCAACAATAACATATTCTTTGCAAGTTGATCGGAAACTTAGGATATATATTCAGGATATGATTTAAATCTGATTGTTTAACACGGGTGCATTGTCTCAACATAGAGGAACAGAGTGGCAAGGCATGGAGGAGAGCAGGTTGGTCATCGTGCGGGTCCGTCCCAAGCGTAAGCTGGAGGTCATCAATTTGAAAGGTAGGTGGATATTTTGTCGTGTGGTTGTCCGTATTCCTGTTAGGCCTCGATCCTCAGTTAGTTTATACTTTTTAGTTTAGTTCGATTGTGAAGACAGTTAGAGGCTGATATGAATCACTCAAGTCAAGTTAAGTCAAGTCAAGTCAAGTCTTTAAGTAATCAAAGGCCACCGGCCCAAAGTACGTGACATACATAATAAAACAAATAATATACAATTTGTGTAAAACAAAAAGGAATTTAAGCATACATCCAAACATGAGTGTTTCCTTTTAATTGTTAATTTCTAAAAGAAGATGATATACATAGAAAGACAACTTACTTAGAGTCTCATAATTAGTTGTTTTCATAAAGTTATAAAAGTCATTTAAATCATCTCATTGGCTAGTGGTAATTCTCGCTAGTGGTTTGAATAATTATTGCAATAATGAAAGATGATAGTTTGCCCTTACTTAAAGTTGAATTCTGAAAGCAGAAACAAGTTATATTAGTTAACATTTACTATGTAAATTTCGGTTTAGCATTGCGTTTCAGATGGCATCAACGCAATCAGTTCGTTCTAGATAATGTGTTTTCCTTGCTGTCTGGCTGCCAGTCATCAACGCAATCAGTTCTAGATAATGTGTTTTCCTTGGTGTCTGGCTGCCAGTCATTGGCGCAATCAGTTCTAGATAATGTGTTTTCCTTGGTGTCTGGCTGCCAGTCATTGGCGCAATCAGTTCTAGATAATGTGTTTTCCTTGGTGTCTGGCTGCCAGTCATTGGCGCAATCAGTTCTAGATAATGTGTTTTCCTTGCTGTCTGGCTGCCAGTCATTGGCGCAATCAGTTCTAGATAATGTGTTTTCCTTGGTGTCTGGCTGCCAGTCATTGGCGCAATCAGTTCTAGATAATGTGTTTTCCTTGGTGTCTGGCTGCCAATCATCGACGCAATCAGTTCTAGATAATGTGTTTTCCTTGCTGTCTGGCTTCAGCTTTCCTTACCCTTCCAATGTTAGTGAGGGTGAGGGTTAAAAGTTGATAAATGAACTAAGCCAAACACAGGTACTTGACATTTGTTTACAATTTGTGCTCATTAATACGATTGCTATGCAATATTTATGTTGATGTGTTATTTTTAAGATGTATATTTTTCCAGGAAAGCTGATCCGTTCCATAAACTTCATCTGAAGCATGTCCACTGTTTGTTAAGTGATAACAAGAAACGTAATGTTGTCATGATCCGCATACCCAAGGAATATGACTTTGTGAGTAACCATATTGAAACATTCAATCTAAAATATTTCTTTGATATGGTTTAAAACTGGTGTAAGCTTCGCTCCGGAAGTCGCAAAGTAACACTAGTTAAGATTTTATATGGTTGTTAAATGATGTGTGCTTCGGACTTGCAGTTGCAGTTGAATATTGCGCGGCAGATTGATATGAAGTAACACTGGTTAATATGAAAAGGAAAGGAAATACGGCTTGCTTATTGCACTAGCGGATTCAAGTGAACATTTCGTGTCAATATGGTAGAAAAAGTATGCATAAATTACACCAACATGTACCATTTTAGACTAGAATAACAAATGTTTTCATGGTGGAGGTCACTTTTTCCTGCCTTGCCAAGTTTAGAGCCAGAAGTTCTTTGAGTGTTCCCAAAGTAAGGAAACGTCACATGCTGGATCTGCATCTGTATTGTGCCGAATTAACTGTTAAATGACTTTGTCTTGAACGGTAAATTCATGACAAGAGTTCACCTTTTTAATGTTCTAGGTCATCCAAATGACAAATGAGAGCCAGCGTCGAGAGTTTATACAGTCCCTGAAACAGGCCGTTACTGATCATGAAGATGTTGTGGACTGCCATGAAACAAAGGAAAAACACATCTACATGCAGGCGTTTACACAGAAGAAACGAAATCCGCTGCTAGAGAGGTTCTTCAAGATTGTGTTTTCTGAGGTAGAGATTTTATTTTACCCGACGTTTACATAAAAATGGGGTCATCTTGTCAACACTTGTATCCCATGATCAAAGTTTCGAATTTATATTTTTAGCTCACCTGTCACTTTGTGACATGGTGAGCTTTTGTGATCGCCTTTTGTCCGGCGTCCGTCGTGCGGCGTGCGTCGTGCGGCGTCCGTCAACAATTTACTTAAAAGACATCTCCTCCTTAACCGCTGGGCCAATATTAATAAAACTTCATAGAGATGTTCCTTGGGTGGTCTTCTATCAAAGTTGTTCAAAGATTCAATTCCATGCAGAACTCTGGTTGCCATGGCAAACAAAAGGAAAAACTTTAAAAATCTTCTTCTCCCAAACCACAAGGCTTAGGCCGTTGATATATGGTAGGTAGGATCACCAAATGGTCCTCTACCAAGATTGTTCAAATTATGGCCCTGGGGTCAAAATTGGCCCCGCCCCGGGGGGTCATGGGTTTTCTCCATATGTTTATAGTGAAAACTTAAAAAATCTTCTCCTCTGAACTTACTTGGCCTAGAGCTTAGATATTTAGCATGATTCATCGTCTAGTGGACCTCTACAAAGTTTGTTTAAATTATGGCCCTGGGGTCAAAATTGGCCCCGCCCCGGGGGGTCATGGGTTTTCTCTTTATGTTTATAGTGAAAACCTTAAAAAATCTTCTCCTCTGAACTTACTTGGCCTAGAGCTTAGATATTTGGCATGGTTCATCGTCTAGTGGACCTCTACAAAGTTTGTTCAAATTATGGCCCTTGGGTCAAAATTGGCCCCGCCCCGGGGGGTCATGGGTTTTCTCTATATGTTTATAGTGAAAACTTAAAAAATCTTCTCCTCTGAACTTACTTGGCCTAGAGCTTAGATATTTGGCATGATTCATCGTCTAGTGGACCTTTACAAAGATTGTTCAAATTATGGCCTTGGGGTCAAAATTGGCCCCGCCCCGGGGGGGTCATGGGTTTTCTCTATATGTTTATAGTGAAAACTTCAAAAATCTTCTTCTCTGAACTTCCTTGGCCTAGAGCTTAGATATTTGGCATGATTCATCGTCTAGTGGACCTCTACAAAGATTGTTCAAATTATGGCCCTGGGGTCAAAATTGGCCCCGCCCCGGGGAGTCATGGGTTTTCTCTATATGTTTAGAGTTAAAACTTAAAAAATCTTCTCCTCTGAACTTACTTGGATTAGAGCTTAGATATTTGGCATGATTCATCGTCTAGTGGACCTCTACAAAGTTTGTTCAAATTATGGCCCTTGGGTCAAAATTGGCCCCGCCCCGGGGGGTCATGGATTTTCTCTATATGTTTAGAGTTAAAACTTCAAAAAATCCTCTCCTCTGAACTTACCTGGACTAGAGCTTAGATATTTGGCATGATTCATTGTCTAGTAGACCTTTACATAGATTGTTCAAATTATGGCCTTGGGGTCAAAATTGACCCCGCCCCGGGGTCATGGGTTTTCTCTATATGTTATAGTGAAAACTTCAAAAATCTTCTCCTTTGAACTTACTTGGACTAGAGCTTAGATATTTGGCATGATTCATCGTCTAGTGGACCTCTACAAAGATTGTTCAAATTATGGCCTTGGGGTCAAAATTGGCCCCGCCCCGGGGGGTCATGGGTATACTTGATATGTTTATAGTTAAAACTTCAAAAATCTTCTCCTTTGAACTTACTTGGACTAGAGCTTAGATATTTGGCATGATTCATCGTCTAGTGGACCTCTACAAAGGTTGTTCAAATTATGGCCTTGGGGTCAAAATTGGCCCCGCCCCGGGGGGTCATGGGTATACTTGATATGTTTATAGTTAAAACTTCAAAAATCTTCTCCTCTGAACTTACTTAGACTAGAGCTTAGATATTTGGCATGATTCATCGTCTAGTGGACCTCTACAAAGTTTGTTCAAATTATGGCCCTTGGGTCAAAATTGGCCCCGCCCCGGTGTCATGGGTTTTCTCTATATGTTTATAGTGAAAACTTCAAAAATCTTCTCCTTTGAACTTACTTGGACTAGAGCTTAGATATTTGGCATGATTCATCGTCTAGTGGACCTTTACAAAGATTGTTCAAATTATGGCCTTGGGGTCAAAATTGGCCCCGCCCCGGGGGGTCATGGGTATACTTGATATGTTTATAGTTAAAACTTCAAAAATCTTCTCCTTTGAACTTACTTGGACTAGAGCTTAGATATTTGGCATGATTCATCGTCTAGTGGACCTTTACAAAGATTGTTCAAATTATGGCCTTGGGGTCAAAATTGGCCCCGCCCCGGGGGGGTCATGGGTTTTCTCTATATGTTTATAGTGAAAACTTCAAAAATCTTCTTCTCTGAACTTCCTTGGCCTAGAGCTTAGATATTTGGCATGATTCATCGTCTAGTGGACCTCTACAAAGATTGTTCAAATTATGGCCCTGGGGTCAAAATTGGCCCCGCCCCGGGGAGTCATGGGTTTTCTCTATATGTTTAGAGTTAAAACTTAAAAAATCTTCTCCTCTGAACTTACTTGGATTAGAGCTTAGATATTTGGCATGATTCATCGTCTAGTGGACCTCTACAAAGTTTGTTCAAATTATGGCCCTTGGGTCAAAATTGGCCCCGCCCCGGGGGGTCATGGATTTTCTCTATATGTTTAGAGTTAAAACTTCAAAAAATCCTCTCCTCTGAACTTACCTGGACTAGAGCTTAGATATTTGGCATGATTCATTGTCTAGTAGACCTTTACATAGATTGTTCAAATTATGGCCTTGGGGTCAAAATTGACCCCGCCCCGGGGTCATGGGTTTTCTCTATATGTTATAGTGAAAACTTCAAAAATCTTCTCCTTTGAACTTACTTGGACTAGAGCTTAGATATTTGGCATGATTCATCGTCTAGTGGACCTCTACAAAGATTGTTCAAATTATGGCCTTGGGGTCAAAATTGGCCCCGCCCCGGGGGGTCATGGGTATACTTGATATGTTTATAGTTAAAACTTCAAAAATCTTCTCCTTTGAACTTACTTGGACTAGAGCTTAGATATTTGGCATGATTCATCGTCTAGTGGACCTCTACAAAGGTTGTTCAAATTATGGCCTTGGGGTCAAAATTGGCCCCGCCCCGGGGGGTCATGGGTATACTTGATATGTTTATAGTTAAAACTTCAAAAATCTTCTCCTCTGAACTTACTTAGACTAGAGCTTAGATATTTGGCATGATTCATCGTCTAGTGGACCTCTACAAAGTTTGTTCAAATTATGGCCCTTGGGTCAAAATTGGCCCCGCCCCGGTGTCATGGGTTTTCTCTATATGTTTATAGTGAAAACTTCAAAAATCTTCTCCTTTGAACTTACTTGGACTAGAGCTTAGATATTTGGCATGATTCATCGTCTAGTGGACCTTTACAAAGATTGTTCAAATTATGGCCTTGGGGTCAAAATTGGCCCCGCCCCGGGGGGTCATGGGTATACTTGATATGTTTATAGTTAAAACTTCAAAAATCTTCTCCTTTGAACTTACTTGGACTAGAGCTTAGATATTTGGCATGATTCATCGTCTAGTGGACCTCTACAAAGATTGTTCAAATTATGGCCTTGGGGTCAAAATTGGCCACGCCCCGGGGGGTCATGGGTATACTTGATATGTTTATAGTTAAAACTTCAAAAATCTTCTCCTCTTAACTTACTTGGACTACAGCTTAGATATTTGGCATGATTCATCATCTAGTGGACCTCTACAAAGATTGTTCAAATTATGGCCCTGGGGTCAAAATTGGCCCCGCCCCTGGGGGGTCATGGGTTTTCTCTATATGTTTATAGTAAAAAAAATCAAAAATCTCCTCTGAACTTACTTGGACTAGAGCTTAGATATTTGGCATGATTCATCGTCTAGTGGACCTCTACAAAGATTGTTCAAATTATGGCCTTGGGGTCAAAATTGGCCCCGCCCCGGGGGGTTAGGGTATTCTCTATATGTTTATAGTTAAAACTTCAAAAATCTTCTCCTCTGAACTTCCTTGGCCTAGAGCTTAGATATTTGGCATGATTCATCGTCTAGTGGACCTCTACAAAGATTGTTCAAATTATGGCCTTGGGGTCAAAATTGGCTCCGCCCCCTTGGGGGGTCATGGGTTTTCTCTTTATGTTTATAGTGAAAACTTCAAAAATCATCTCCTCTGAACTTACGTTGCTTAGAGCTTAGATATTTGGCATGATTCATCGTCTAGTGGACCTCTACAAAGTTTGTTCAAATGATGGCCCTGGGGTCAAAATTGGCCACACCCTGGGGCTGATGGGTTTTCTCTATATGTGTTATAGTGAAAACTTAAAAAATCTTCTCCGAACTCACAAAGACAAGTAATGTCTTAATGTAAACTGGATAACATATTTAGTACACATACCAATTTTCAATATGGGCCACATACAACAATTAATAACAAATATACATATATAGATACACACGTAAAATCAAGTAGTGACAAGAGCTTAGATACTTGGCATGATATATCATCTTGTTGACTTGTACCAATATTGTTCAATCTTTGGCCCTGGGGTCAAAAAATGGCCCCACCCGGGCGGTCATGGGTTTCCTTATATATGTATATGATGAAAACTTAAAAAATCTTCTTCTCCGAAACTAAAAGGCGAAGGCCTTAGATATTTGGTATGAAGCATCGTTTATCGGACCACTATTAAGATTGTTCAAACTTTAGCCCTGGGGTCAAAATTGGCCAAGCCCCGTGTTCATAGGCTTAGGTTTTCAATATTTGTATATAATGGAAGAATGTGCAATATATGACAGGTGAGCGATTCAGGGCCATTTGGCCCTCTTGTTAGTAGTTTTAGTTCTAATATACAGAATATTTCGAAATAAATATTATTATCGGTCAGTTAAGGCAATGTTTATTTCATTTTGCAAGTCATTTGTTTGTATATAGTTTGCAACACTTGATTCACATTGAGCTGAAATTTTCACTCTTAAATATTGACTTCATGGCTCGCGTTGTACTTTCCATTTTCATTCTCAGCATAGTTATGGGAAAAATACCTTTGAAAAGAACCTCAAACTGCTTCAAATAACTTGAATCATAGGAATTTATTATTGATTAAAGACTGATTTAAGAAATGCAATGGAAACTACAAGTCCAGTAGCTCAATATTTAAACTTGCTTTAAGGCCCATTGTAAAGGCTGAGCAAACACTCAGCCAGAAACACACATACGTCACAAAACAACACAGACAGACTAAACAACCATCAAAATATCTTTACAAATACATTTTGGGACAACCGCCTTTGAACAGTGAACGAAACAGGAGCCCAATTTGGGTTACCGTAAATGACTGGGTATTAGACGCACTTTTTTCCCTCAGATTTTGATGCAAAAAAATGCCTGCGTATAATACCCAGTAACAATTTTTTGAACTTTTTTTCTGAGGTCAATTTCAAGCCGAGAGTTTGTTTAGATTTATGTAGAAAGGGATGTTACTCGCGTCATATTGATCGAGTATATAAGGGTTAAAACGGCAGTTGAAGATCGGGATACGGTATATCGTAAGACGTTTATAATTTCAACAAAAATATTTTTCGATTAAAGTTACCGTAATTCACCTAAGAGTTCGGACACTCTAAATATTTGGACACCCATAATTATTTCCCAAAATAATTTATTTTGCGTACCTAATTTTCGGACACCCAAAGGACATCAATCATAACTTTCATAGTTACCAAGTTTCACAGACGAAGATTATTGATTTTTATCTTTACACTGCCTGGCTAGATTACCTAACCGTATACACCACTGTGACAATTTAATTAGTTACTACCCATCCTAAACGATTTATTGCCTGTTGAAAAGGAAGTGTGATATATTTATTTGAGGATTAAACAAACAACAAGGGCAATCAAGGGATTAAGAAAACATCGACATGGCATGTTTGTAAAACGATCTGCCAATAAGCTTTCAAACTTGTACCACACTTATAGACTATATGAAGCAATAATCGTACAGTTATACATTAATCCTGCATAGCAATGTCCATGCTCTCCACGAGATCCTCGTGGGTATAACTGTAAGTTATGTGACGTCACACAGTGTGACTCTTTGATCTGAAGCCGATAGAATGTGTTTATTCAGTTCAGTGCATGGATAAAATGGTGTTTTAATTAACTTCATGAAGGATTTACACTTATAGGCGTAATAAATAAGTTTATGACAATTGATTACTACGGATAAATTAATAAGTGGTAAAAAGCAAACATGAAGAAAAAAGGCAGGTTAAACAAACATGTAAATAAAATGTAAAAATGATAATTTTCTATGTATTCGGAGAGTGAAAAAAAATAATTAATTTATGGTGTCCGACCTCTTGTGAATTACGGTATTCAATATTATTTTAAATAATAAATTGAATTAAACAATAATCAAACTTACATATAAAAAAGCAAATTTGGGCACTGTCAAAATATTTTTTGCATAACATAACTTTTCATTCTCGACAGTATGGTTGTATGGTTTTAAAGATAACCATCGCCATTTTTACGAAAAAACATTTTTTTGTCACTGTCAACAAACATGGTGGCTGAAAATGCCGGACGATTTTGACATTTTTTCTATGCGTCTTTTAACCAAAAACATAGATTAAAAGTTTTTTCCTCGGATTTTTCACCGATTTTTTTCCCTGCGTCTAATACCCCCTATCGTCTTATACCCAGTCATTTACGGTAAATGGTATTACTGGTAGATTTTACTGTCAGAGCACTGGGAAATAAAAGCGCTGTTCATCATTCATGTGCATATAAGAATTGAAGCAGTAATTATGTTTCTATCTTAAGACTTGCATTTAGTGGAAATGGTGCTTTAATTGGAATGAAAGTGAAGTCGAGCAAAAACTTAACTAATGTATTTCTAATCAAATTTCTTTTCTGAACAGGATGGTGATGTATGGACTAAAGAATCTTGAAAATGCTTCACAACTAGCTACAGATGTTGCCCTAAGGCAGACTCCAAGTGTGGCCCGTAAGTTCAGAGTGAATAATTGTTATCTGGTTTTTCTACTTCCGGTATTATAAAATGATTTTATTTCACAAGGTCTTTGTTCTCAACTTTTTTTGGTTTTTGGCCTTTTGTTTGAGGTTTGAAATATTTGAGACCACATTTAAATTAGTATTGACAAACCTTGGTAAATATATATTTTGCTTCGGTTTTAAGATTAATCTGATAAACAATTTAAGTGAATTTTGGAAGCCTGGTGATCCCATGTTATTTTTGTATCTTTATCATTTCAGAATATGTAAATCTCCTACCAAAAATATTACAAACAAGCTTTTTTGGCCTTGAAACAAAATTGGTCATTTCACTACCTTTTTTCATTTGAAATAAAGAATAAAGTTACAAACTGCAATATTTTTTCAAATAATTTTATTCCAGTCATTTATTTTACATATGAGCAATCAAGCAATACCCTTAAAGGGGCATGACACTAAATGTTACAATTTCAAGTAAAAAAGAAAATTGTCAAAAATTTACTTGAAATTGACATCTTTGTGTACAAAGCATTGAATCTTTCTTGCTAATGTATTACATTGCTTATAACACATGCTTCTGTCGTAGTTTTTGTGCATTTTTTTCCATTCAAAATTTACTAGTGATGATAGCTCTAGCTTCAATGAATATCTATGTTTTATTTCAATACATAATCAAATGTTTTAATTTCAGCTCAATACGCTGATGTAGACCAGCTAATGCAGTCATCGAGACAAATCCTTCATGTTCCAAATCAACAGCAAGAAGAAGCCCTTAAGCACGCCCTTGCCCAGCCCCTGTGTGTGATTCAGGGATGCGTGGGCTCCGGGAAATCCATGATGGCCGCCAAACTGGGCTACATGTTTGCCCAAAGAAATCAGGCTCTCCAGGCCAGGGGCAGGCTTCAAGTGCTGGTGTGTGCCCCTACCGAGGCTGGGGTTGATTTGGTTAATGGTGAGTTTAAAACTGCAAAAACAACGAAATAGTCATATGAACAGAATTTTGTAATTTCAAGCTTAAAATCATTCAACGGTTAATTGCGTAGATAACACTAATCAGAAAACTAATGCCTATGCTGCAACCTTTTCAAAATATTTATGAACAATTAATCTTTTTTTTTAACTTTAGACTACAACTTACTATTGTTCATTAGTTTTTTATCCACCTTCAAACACAAACATATAAAATATTCTTCTTACCTGAACACACTTGAGAAAGTCTCTTTACTGTTTACTTTTGCAAAGTAAGATCATTGTCATATTTACTGGAAGCAGAAGTGTTAATAAAAGACTTAAAAAAAACAACTTTCAATATTACTTTATGAATAAAAAATGTACCATTCATTTGGACTTACCTTGATTACAGGTTACTTCATGTCTCTGAACAGCAGCTCTCCGCGTGTTGTGCGGGTTTACAGCCCCGATGTGGAGAGGGTCCTCCATCCCCCCCCAAGGGTTGTATCCCGATCTACAAGTACATTTGCTGACCAGGAAATCAGTCAAATCAAGAACCACTACTCTTCCCTGTCTCTGTATGAACTCATTAGGGGAAGTAATTCTCCCTACTGCAAAAGGCTTAAAGTAAGTGAGAATGTTTCTTTGTGCTGAAACTTTTCGCTTGCTTGAGCTGCATTTTGAGCAAATAATTTGTTGAAAGTAATTTGACAGAAACAAGTTTGGTTTTTTTAAAGCTGCACTCTCACAGAAATGCCATTTTTACAACTTTTTTTTTTTGTCTTGGAAAGAGCAAGTTTTTGCGTAAATATCTGCAAATCTATGACATAAGATTGCTGACAAAAAATCAGATAGTAGATTTTAATATTTCCATTCGAAAATATTTTTTTTATGGCTTAAACCATTACTAACAGTTTAAAAAAAATGCATAAAACATCAATTTTTAAACTAGAATATAAAAATCTGTGATCTTTTTTTTGTGCGCAGTCTTATAACTGCTTTCCATGGATTTTTCGCCAAAAAAATGGCTGGTTCCAAGACGAAGAATAAAAAAGTTTTCAAAACATTCAATCTGTGCTTTAAGAAGTCTTAATTTATTTTATTCTTGGAAAATAATTCAAATGTTCTTAATTTTGGCAAATGTCATCATTTTTGTACATTTACTGCAGTGATTTAAGCAATCACTAGAATTATGACGATTTCACATTACTATTGTAAGTTTTGTTTTTTTTAACTTTCAGGAGTATGAAGGTCTGTTCTCACTGTACCCAGACGACATTGCAGATGACCAATTTGAGGATTATATACAGCTTGTTTCCCGTGCAGAGTCTGCAGTACTGGCCGAGGCTGAGATTATACTGTGTACATGCACAACTTCCGCTCAGCTGAAAATCTCGTCCGTTGCTAATGTACAACAGGTAAGTAATTTCAGACAAAAGATCAAATTGCTAAAGTTTTTTTTTATACCTTGTATATTATATAAAAGATTTTTAGCATCTTCCATGGCTGCTCATGAAAGTTAGGTTCATCCCAACTATACCAAACCAAAACAAATTGAACAGTTTTATTGTGTTTTAAGGTATTAAGATTGTTTGTGAAATGTGGGTCAGAAGTTAATAATAAACCATCATGTGAGCATCATTTTCTTTTTCAGATAATTGTCGATGACACAAACACTGGTACAGAACCAGAAGTACTGGTCCCCCTCTCGATTTACGGGGACGTAAAGCAGGTCACTCTGATAGGCGATATAAACCAGGCCGGTCCCACTGTTGTGAACGACGTGGCTAGACAATTGGGACTGGGCCAGTCCATAATGAGATCTTACCTGTCAACGGCTGTGTACCTAAACATACAGTACAGAGTGGTGGGTAGTTTGTTAGTAAATTAGTTTTGCCCACAACCCAATTTCAATTGGTATATTAGTTTTAACAGTGTATATTTTACAACGATTGTGAAAAAAAAAGTAATGATAACTTATACAAAGTCACTCTCATTGGCACAATGTTGCGCGAGAGTGTGGTCTTATGTTGTGGGGGAAACCGGAGTGCCCGCTGAAAACCCACTTGTGGGGCTTTGTGACCACAAACAAAACACACCAAGTGGGATATTGTTGGCCATTCCATAAGATTCCGATTTTAAATGTCAAATATTTTAAC
Source organism: Mya arenaria (assembly GCF_026914265.1). NCBI lineage: Eukaryota > Metazoa > Mollusca > Bivalvia > Myida > Myidae > Mya > Mya arenaria. The sequence goes on from NC_069123.1 coordinate 403,114, forward strand.
TCTTGCTATGCAAAAATATTTATTAAAACAATTCTTCAAAATCATTAACTTTGTCATATTATTATGCAAGTTTACCAAGATAAATTTGTTATTCTTATGTTGAATGTACATATACACCTTTTATTCATATAAGGATCCGGCGAGACTCTGTTAAGATGTCATCTTATGATTGAGATTTCCGTTACAGCATGAAGGTATCGTAGACTTCCCGTCCCGCTTCTGTTACGACAATCGCCTCCTGTGTGGGTCAATCGCCCAGCGTCAACCGTCCGTGCTAAACTGGCCAGGGGGTCGTAATAAGCCTGTGGCATTCTGTCAACTAGATAGACAGGAGCAAAACCTACCAATGAATGTTGTCGGTGCCCCTGCGGAACAAAAATGTGTTAACTTGGAACAGGCTGACTTTGTGGTATGTCTCTAACCCTTTATAATGTGACACTTAATCATATTATGACTGCCTTTGGTAATTACCTAATTTGTTTATCAAAAGAAAAAATTAAATACACTCCTGTCATCATGTGCCTAGTAAATCTTCCTATCAGTTCTACAGTTATATTTATATCAGTGTGGTGCGCAGTCCTGTAGAATTTTCAGTAATGAACCAGGCTACATAACAGTTATGAATATTCATATTAGGGTGATTTGGTGTCCTATGAATTTCTCATTAATAAGACTACATGTAGCAATGTATCTATATAAGCATATAGCAATATGATTATCAATTCGATATATGTGTAAATGTTTCTGTTCATATGTTATGCCTGTGAACAGGGTTAAAAGGTGGATATATGAGTGATAGGTAACTGTATGGGATGTATGGGTAAACTTTTCAAGGTATATTGCACTTTGAGTAAACATAACTGATATGAGACATACATTAAGTTGTAAGTGATTGTTTCATTAGGCATGTTTCAAGGCTAATTTGTAACTTATAAGATTATTTGAAAATAAAGTATGTTTCTTGCTTGTGCACTGTATCTAAATATTTGTTTGTATTTTCATGACAAAATGAGCTCGGACAAATCTTAGATAGTAACAACTTTATGGTTCTAAGGTTCAGGTGGCAGTTTCCCTGGTGAGGACGTACAATGTTGCCATGACTAGTGTTGGTATTGTTTGTCCGAGCCGCGCTCAGTGTAAGGTGGTGAAGGATAAGTTAGCAGTGACCGGGTGTAACATACCGTGCTTTACCCTGCATGAAATACAAGGTAAGCACCATCCCTGTGTAATATACCATACTTTATCCTGTATGAAACACAAGGTAACTACCGACTGGGTGTAATATACTGTGCTTTACCGTGCATGAAACAGAAGGTATGCACTGACAAAGCCTTATGTTACAAGATTGTAAAATGCAGGTCACTGTCAAGATGGTAGGCAGAAGGCATAAGCTCTTGTGACATAATTATAAGGATTTGATAATAAACATGGTAGACGGTTTTACTGTTATGATATTCAATGAAAAAAAGGTAAGTTTTTGCCTACAGAATAATGGCATGTATGAACATGATAGATTATTTAAATAATTTAAATTATTGTTGAATTATGCTATTATATTTGATCAACTTATGCTGCACTACCAGTCAGTCAATTGTAACCACGGCCCCCCCCCCTTTCCCCGCTATTTTCGGCTAAAAAAAACCCCAACACAGTTCTCGGCACTGCAGGGCCTCTTTGAAGGTAAAAACATGTCCCATTTCCCCCGCTATCCCCGATATACCCCCGGACCTGGGGGTGGGGTGGGGGCATGGTCACAAATTGACTGGTGCATTAGAGGGACATGAGTGTTGGCACCCATGAGTGCTGTGTACATGTTTATATTTGACTGTGTTGTCTGATTTCAGGTCTGGAGTTTGACTATGTGCTGTTCAGTACCATACACAGCCTGCCTGCTATGAACATAGAGCAGTTCCCGACACAGAAATGGCTGAATGAGAAGCTTGGGGTCCTTACTGACCATGGACAGGTCATTTCAACATTGTCCAGGGCTAGGAAAGGGCTTGTCATTGTTGGTAGGATGTCTTCTGTTTTTTTTTTAAAAAGAGAAAAGATATTCATTTTACAGAAACAGCTGTTGTCTTTGGAGTACAAAGAAAAAAGAAAGATAGTATGAAACAAAATCAATTAATTTGGGGGGTGCCTAAATTTGTTATCTTGCAGTTGATCATGTCCCAAAAGTAAACAAATATAACCGTCATGTGAGTTTCTGAAAATATGAATTGTATGCGTTTCTCACTTGTGCTTTTTGTTTAACTTGTGTTTATTTGAAAAAAAGCGTTGAGGTATTGTCATGGTCTTGGTGTTGTAGTCATCAGCATGCAAAAACTTTTACTTTAGCCATGATTCAAATTAAACATGGTACACTTAGAGACATAATTTCAATGACATCATTTCCGAACTGAATTCAAATGACCTTTAATTCCAATTTTAAGCTTATGATAAAAAGAAAAATTGTATCAATGTTATATAGCAATATATTTCACGGCATGAACACCAAAAATGATCTGACACTAAAACAAACAATCTTTCTTTCTATCTTACATGTTTGTTAAAATAAATGTTTCCTTTAATTGCAGGCAACGAGAATTTGCTAAGATGTGACAAGTTGTGGAATCGACTCCTGACAGAATACAGTCATAGTAGCAGACTGGTTACCGCTGGTCAATTTCTCAAGGCTATGTCCATGTAATTAAGGGGCATAACTGGGATATGAAATAAGAACAAAAACGGAGTTATCTTCTCATATAGGACTGTATATACATTTTGGCATGTTTCCGGAAATTATGATCATTATGGTGTATACGTTTGAGGCTATATAATATATATTGCTATTTAAAGTTTGTCTGATCTTATTTGGTGAGGGATTTATTTCTGGAAATAACAATTGTAATGGTGTTGACGTTTGAGGCTATATAATATATATTTCTATGTTATGTTTATTTGTGCTTATTTGGTGAGGGATTTATTATAAAACATATGTAATTTTATTATATTTATACCTTTGTTTAAAATTTAAATGTAACTTAGATGTAATGTTTTCTGAATTCCAAACAAGATGTATATTTGCAATTTTATAATTAATAACATTGATAAAATATGTGTACCCATACTAATTTGATTTAGCTGGTCATACAAACTGACTAGATATGTTTACCAGTACTAATTTGATTTTAGCTGGTCATACAAACTGACTAGATATGTGTACCAGTACTAATTTGATTTTAGCTGGTCATACAAACTGCAATGAATTGTTTAGATTATTTTTGTTCATTTGCTTACAGTGAAATTGTAATAACGAGTCTCACCCACATGTATCTAGACTGATAAAAATAATACATGAATGTTTGGCTTTGTCAGTTACTCAAGTAAGACAAGTTAATGAGCATCGCCATTCCATTACGTCACTGTCAAATAACAGTATACTTGTTGCATGTTCTAATTTAAGCTGTAACAAGTTAATCCTATCTTTAACATCAGTTTTAAAAAAAAAGCGCCTTAACATATTTAGTTTCTTAGATACATGTTTACAACAAGGGTTAAGCATGTGATTTGTGTTTTATGTTGAATATTATTAATGATGACCTTTCAAAGTAAATTATATTTTCCTTGATTAATTTTTATTGTTGTCAGATCCTTAATATGTTTATTTGAGGTCAGTTTCAAGCTGTTATTTATGTCTTATTTAATGGTCAAATGGCTGAAAACCTACTGGTCCAATGCCACCTAACATAGAATGAATTTCGTATTGCCTTGAATTTTAGTTGTATGTATTTCATAGAAAATTTTAATTTTAATATACTTTCACTGTTTATTGTCAATATAGATCAGTAATGTGTGATATGCATCTTGATTGGAAGTCAGTTTTTACATTTGTATGTACATTATATTGTACATAATCGCTATATTTGATTGCTATTATCGAAGGTTACATTATAATGTGTATTTAAAGACTATGAATGGTTGGTGATTATGAAGTAGAATATGTCTGATATGAAAATGGCCTCTTTATTACATGTATATTGAAATATGTTTTTGTGACTTAGTTAACATTTGGTGTTGTTGCTTTTTAATGATTTGCAAATATTGATAATGATGAAATAATTGAATGTTGATGAAAATGATGGATGGGAAATCTGTCATTTAGTTTGTTGCCTATTTTGAGGGGATTAAAGCGAAAAGTTTGTAAGTGACATTCAATACAGAAGCAAATAGAAGGTTTTCGCTATATAATCTCGCGGTTTGTATGCTTTTATATTATTCATGTAAATATCTATGTTTATAACTATGTAACAACTTATGAAGAATAGTGGTGTTATTGTTGACCCTGGGCTGTACTCACAAACTGCTGGCTGAATACATCACTTTTGTAACTACCCATGTTAAAAAGTAGGAGTTACTTGTTATGGCGATGAACTGTAGGTGGAATAAACTTTAAATCTCATTTTAGTGTATTTGAATAGGAAGCTAGAATTATGATTTTTTGCATAGTCTGCCCAAAAAAACTGTGAATGGGAACTAATAGTATGCTTGTTAATAGAGAAACAAATGCAAGTCTGCAGTACTTATGTGATAATGTTATCTTAAAATTATCTTAATTTGCTGCTTTGGACATATATGATTTGTGTTTGTGACAAACATATGAACTTGGGCATGGCGGACTGTAATATGTATTTTGTGGGTTTGATTTTTTTTGTATTAAATGAAGGCTGGCAGTGGAAAAGTTTTATATAATGTTAAATAAAGATGCATGTAAATCTTTCTGCTTTGAACCTTCGTTATGTATATACAAGTATGTATGTCTGTATGAAGGACTATGTACATTTTGTATAAGTGTTGAATAATCAGACTAATTTCATAACCAGTATTCAAAATCTATCTTCTAATCCGAAATAATAGAAAGGGAATTTTCATACTAAATATTGATAGTGTCATTAACATTTATTTCAACAAGCATATCCTTATAAATTTCAAAATTAGCTTAACATATTGAAAGACGAAGAATAAATTTAAAATATGGATCATTTTTTGTACATTCATTTCACCAGTTTTAAGATACATGGTGTTATTATCAAACACCATAAAAATCATAAAAGTCCATGAAAAGGATTATTTGATTATATTTCATCGTCATGCCAACGCCAGTATGTATTGTTTATATATACTGTTTGTGAGTACAGCCTAGTATACCTGTATTGTTATATATGTTAAATTGATACATTATAGCTTTATATTAAGTATATTTAGTATGTTTGTATAAAATTGTGTTATGTAAGGATTTTAATACATACAGGTTCATTTAATTAGGATGTAACCTGAATATGTATTTAGGATGTTACAGTTGTTATCTGACAATATATTCCGGATATTGCCTGAACATGTGAATTGGGTTCTACTGATTATAAAATACAGCTTTTTGTAATCATGATAACAAATAACCTGTCATTATTAAAATTAAAAATAACATCACAGCCAAATAAAATTTACATGTTTGCTTATTCTAGATAAATTAAAATATACATAAACTTTGTATTTAATTTTTATATTATTACATGTCTTTTTCACCTTTAATCCTCCTCCCAGTTTTCACTCTTAATGTGTTTTGTATAATTGGAATCAACTTAAAAATAAATTTATTAGTATAAGAGTAACGTCTTAATAGCTTAATGTCATGATCTTTCATAAAATGTTATTCTTTTCATTTTTTCTTTAATATTGTACATTTACTTGCTAACTTGATTAATGGCCATGTTGAATATTCATGTTATATTCCCTGGTATCGATGATTAAATGTTTACTCCTTAAAGACTAAACAGTCCAAAGACACATATTAAATGTAACTCATTATGTTAATTAATTACTGAGAATAATTTTCACTAGTTTGACAATAATGTTATTTAAATCCATTTATATTTTTTTCGAGTAGTTTGCTGTTTAAATATTGTCGTCTGTAATTTAAATCCTAATCATTATGGTAATGATTACCAAAGTCTGCCCTGGAGTGTGGCATAATGATTGTGGCTAAAATGGCAAATTTCATAATATCAGAATGTTCTGTAGATTTGTTTTGTTAAATTTAATTTTTGTACTTCAATACAGGTCTTGGCTCATTTATATCAGGAAAATCTCACCTTAAGACAACTTTAAAAAAATCATTTTTAATCATTATAAGGGATGACCTTTATTTTAATCTTAACCTTATGTTTTGACCATACTGGTAGTCTAAAAACTCAAACTTTGTTACAAAGAGTATCTTTAATTTGTTTAACATGATTGATATATGCAGGATGTTTAGATAAATCTTTGAAACAATGACTTAAATATTCTTGGAATACACGATCACTTTGCCCATTCTTAATCATTAAGAATTTACTTCATGTCATCTAACTCTTACTTCTTACATTGCATATTTATCTCTGCTAAACCAATACCAACATCTGTTTGGTATGAAATATAGTTTAATTTTCAGAAAACATTGTAGTTCATTTTTTAAATGAATCTTTTTTCGGCCATATACATGTAGATAAAGATTTATTTTTTTAAATTTTAGAAATAATTAGAGGGAAGAAGAAATGATAAAATCAGAGAAATATCGTGTTGGTATGTTTATGACCTGCATATTTATGACTTGCATAATTTGATATCATTTATGTTCAGAAATAAAATGTTTATTTTGTATCCAAATGATTCAAGGATGACAATGATTCCTAAAATGTATATCATTGTGAGAATATGAATTAATTACTTGAATTAACAGATGCAATTTTGCTGTATTTCAAGGATATGTCTCATATCTTAACAACAAACTATTTATCAATTAACGACAGGTGCAATTGAGTATAGTATTGAAAAAAATGTCATTTAGAAATTAATCGTAATTATTGTGAAAATCTGAAATAATTAATTGAATTAATCAGATGCTATTTTGCTTGTATTTCAAACAAACATGTATATCTCAAATCATTATAGCATACTTTTTATTATTAAAAAAACTGTTATTGAATGTAGTATTTTAATCCTATTTTCACCTACTCTTGATTGCTTGTTGTGTGTGTCAGTGCTATTCACTGTTGTAGTTAAATAAAATTTGTATGCGTGAATAAATCGGTTCTCTTCTAGACTTTTATTGTTTAATTAGTTACATTCCTTTAATAAACATTTACACTAATATCATTGATACTTAAGTGTATGCTGGGATATGTCCCGACTTACTGTAGAGGGATTCCTATATAGCCTGCTATTTAGTTTGTAAAGAGGGAAAAAACGCGCCTTCTAAAAATGGTATATTAAAAGGTTGATTAATTTTGATAACAAACAAGGCAATGATGACCACCTTGACCTTTGACATTGTTTCGATTTGTTGAGGCTAAAATAAATGCTTGATTACCTTAATTTTGTTGAGAGGGTGAGCAGAATACATGTGCTTGTTTCCTTTCTAAATAGTTAATGTAAGTAAGTGTCTGGTTAAGTTTTTAAAAGTTTTTTGTTTTTGCTAACCTTCGTGTTACAAAACACACAACACCACTATTTTGTAGTTAAAATTGAAGGTCAATTTTAATTTAAATATCGCATGAATTTTTCACACACATATTAAATAGGAATACGCTTTATTGTTCACACACATGTGAGGAATTCGCACGAATTCGTTTGTTGGAAAATTTAGGTTCATCAAAACTAACCAGATTAATAACTATTCTAAGATAAGACTACGGTTTCAAAATAACGTAGCAAATCGTAGCAGCACCACGACACTGTTGAACAGTTCAGAGATGTCGTTGCTATTCCTGATTCACCAGTATCAAGCAAGATGCACCCCGATTCACGCTGATGCCGTTACGAATGTGTTCACGTTATGTTAAGTATCGTAGCGATTTGAAAATAGTTGTCAATCGTAGCCTTATAACCGTTAGTATGAACCGGACACCTTTTTGATACTAGTACCAACTAAAATAGAGAATATTGCATGAGTGGTCATTCATTTATGGAAGGTTTTTTTCTAAAATTGATAAAAAAAGGCCTTGCCCTGGACCTAATTGGCCAATTAGTTAATAAAAACATCTTTGAAAGTTATAATTTCTACTTATTAAATATGGTTGTAAAAGAACTGCACAAGTCGGTGAGACATTCTCTTGGTAGATCCCGTTACACTAAGGATTCCCAGTGAAGCATATCTGAGGGTAATACTATTAGACTATATGCTCCTTTTCAATAGTTGAGCATAAAAAACATAGAACTTTTATAACTAACCTTTCTCATTTCAGGTATTTCAAAAACTATCAACTCTAAGCATTTCCATTAGGAATAAATGGTATTTTTGGTAGATTCCCCAATGGATCCTGAAAGAATTCGATTTTGATCGTTTATATTCGCATACATTTCACGTTAACAAAAAATGCATTTTCAGCATCTTCTGCACCAGTTATAAATGGAAAAATAACCCCAATCTGTAAAAGTGATAAAACATAACAATTGCATACTAAGCTTAGCCTACTCAGTATCATTCCGATACTAGTTTTATTTTATGGCCGCAAACTAAAAGGTAGTTCAGCGGTTCGTGCACTGACTATTTTCAAAAGGTCCTCGGGGTGCATGTTGATCAGACATTGTCATGGCATACACATGTTAAGACTGTAGCGAATAAGCTTAATTCAAAATTGGCACTTTTAAGAAGAATAGCATATTATTTAACAGACGAGATGAAATCATTGTATTATAATGCATATATCATGTCAAACATGGAGTACTGTTGTAGTGTCTGGGGACTTACACATTCCTCAGATACCACAAAAATCACTAACATTCAGAAAAGAGCGATTAAGCTAATAATGAAGTCGGGAACTAGCCACTGTGGAAACATGTTCAAACAGTCTGGGTTGCTATCTTTTGAAGACAGGTGCTATTATCATCTCTCATTACTTGTTTTCAAAAGCATGAATTGTTTGACTCCTTCGTACTTCACAGAATTGTTAACATTTGCCAAAAATGAGCACTATAATTTGCGTTCTTCAGAAAACAAGGATCTTTTTGTTGTAAAACCTAGAACAAACTATATCAAAAATACATTTGCCTATAAAGCAATGAAAATTTGGAATAATCTTCCTACATACATAAAATGTCAAGATAAGCTACCAGCCTTTAAACATGCATTAAAAGGCTACTTATTGGCAAAATAATTTTATCACATGAACAAAAAATCTTGACACTTTATTTAAATCACATTATAATAAATAGTTCATTGTTTACATGAATTGTGTTAATGTACGTATATGACATTCTTGCAACAACTTGTAATGGATACTACCAAATATGTAAATATATTGATTGAATGTGGTTTTACTGAATATATCTACATTATTTACAGTATGAAATTATTGCAATTTATAATCATCATATTAAACTGAGTTGTGTTTGTCGAAGAAATGTATGATAGTGATAGTGTGAATGTATGTTTTGTATTTGCTTAATATGTATAGTACATGTGTTTTTGTAATACTTTTTGTGTGAAGGCCATGCTGGAAATAAGTAGTATGTCTGTAATGATTGTACACTTAGTATGTAACCTTCGTTAAATAAAGTTGTTATTATTATTATTATTATTATTACTAGATAGAAGACTTTCGCGGCGACACTATATGTTTTGCTTAACTAACACAATTAACTCGGCTGCCGGGCTGTAAAACACACTAAGTCACCATACAAAGTAAAGTTAAAAGTGAAGTGTATTATAGTGTCAGCCCTCTTTGTTAAAAGCCAGCCCGTTTTGCTCCGGATACACCTACACTCACGACCAAATTCCTATCTCATATGCCAGGCAGGGCGACAACCGATGCCCCTCGATTGAACTAGCTGCTGGTTAGGCAGCCGGCCATGCCACTTGGGGTATTTACTAGTTTATATTAGAAAAATCATCGTGGCTTCTCTGATAAAGAAGAAATCTACATGCAATTACTCGTTCACAGTACTGTTATTTGATAAATAAAGAACGAGAGTACAGTTAGTTCCCCTTTATATTTCCTTATTTATTTATAAAGGTAAAAACAATAAAATGATATTCAATGCTCATAAAAAACAACGTTGAAAAAAAGCAAAACAATTTTTATTAAACATAATATTTTAACACATCAAATCAAATCAGCAGTATATTAAAACATATTCTACAACAAAAAAGTGTATCAACATTTTACCATACATTTTCGCGGATATAAACAAGTAAACTGCAAATGTACATGTAAGAAGCATTTGCGAGAATATGCACATTCATCACACGTATATTTTACATTTTCCTCTCACTTTAATTATCAGTGTGCAATATCAGTGTGTGTATACCAAATGAAGACTTTAAACAAAGATAATTTTACTATATTTATTTACCGCATGAAATGAAACCTGGCGCAGTCTGCGCCGCTTACATAGTCCCTCATTCGGTTTAATTGTGAGTTTAGTTCCTTAAAACACTTCGACTAACCTTTTCACAAAACCGCCGCCTGATTGAGCGCTGTTAACACATTTTTTTGAAACCTTGTTGTCGAAGTGTTTGAGGAAACAACTCGATCACCTGATCAAACTCCGGTAATATAACGAAGGCGGGGCTCTTGAAGCGGCATAAACTGCCATTTTTTTTTCATTTAAAATGGTGAAAAAAAGAAAAGATATCTTTATATTGTATCACAGGGTCACTCTGACCATGAATTGAGACATACACACAGACGTTGTAGAGTGGTGTTCTAATGCTAAACTCAAACACATAAATGCATGCTAAACCCATACACCTAAATTTAGTCAAAACGAGTTGATGAAATGGTCAAAGTTTGCTTATCAACATTTTTCTCATTTTTCCCTTTCAGGTTGTTTTTTGTTTTGTTTGTGTTTCTGATGTGTTGAATATGGTTGAAACTGCGTGTTAGAAATTTTCATCTTTTTTAATTAAATTTCAAAAGGAATCTCTTCAGTTGTGAAGAAAGCTTATATACAAGCTGTATAAACAGACATTTTAATCAAGAGTAAGAATTATCGCCAGCTCTCTTACGTGACATGAACGCGACATCTTACTCAAATTAAGGGAACATAAATTTACAAAAACAAATGATAGTATTATGTATTGCTAAATTGTCGTGCCACAAAATAAATGCTACAAACTAAGTAAATAAATCAACAAATATCCCAAAAACATATAAATCCTCATTTCGTTGATAACATTAAAGTCAATTTCAATTCATTAACACAAGTTACTGGGTGGGTAATCGACCTGCACCGTACCATTAAGATATAAACGAAAACCGGCCATCTTGGATGTGAAAAGGTAAGTTTTTAACTATTTTTCCGTTTTTAGAATAAACTTGAAGCAGGAACAAAGTTCTGAACCTGCTCCTCACTTTTCCACATCTTTCGTTACCTACATCGAGTAGAAACTCATTTTAGAACAAAAGTTACATGTGCATGGGAAATTGAATCGACGTGAAATTACCACGATTTGGCAGGTCGGATGCAGTGCATTTTGCTATTTCTCACTGGGTTTTTTTCCAAGAAAGTTATTTTATTGGTAAACTCTCCAAATATGAAGTGTCATTTTACATTCCATGTTGAATGACAAAGTACAAAACCAAACAAAGCACTAGTTTTCAGGAAAATTGTCGTATTGCTTTTTTTGGTATGGCGCAGTGCTATAAAATATATTTGTAAAGTGCAGTTCCATTTGCTATTTCTCTCTGTTGTTTTTCAACAAAGTAATTTTGTTGGTAACTTTCCAAATAGTTAGTACCATTTTTCATTTCATGATCAATGACAAAGTTTGAAATCAAACAAAGCACTAGTTTCCAATAAACTTGTTGTTACTCATTAAGTAAAACCATTCACTTAAAATTCAAGTGTTCACAATGTAGTTTAGCCAATCAAAACAGCTGTTTCAGCTATGACTCTTTATGGTTTTTATCGGTAATAGTAAGGTACTATGGAAACCCCGGGTATTTCGCCTGTACAAACCGGCCTTATTTAGTCCTGATGGTAGCAATAGGAAGAAAAATGGGACGCTGCCATGGTGGCGAGTCATGGTTTTTGGACATGAATGATATCTCATATCTAATGCTCAATCCATTCGCAAAGCATCGTTGTCGAATGATATTCACTATTGCTGGATACAAATGGCATTTTAGTACCAGGGGTACTGTTTTATTGCAAAAAAGCGGCAAAGATGAAACGACTGTTTGGATTGTATAAACTTAGTCGTGGTCACAAGTTACTAAGTCGTGGCCACAAGTAAGTCATTGCAACAAGTTACTGAGTTGTGGCCACAATATAAATAGTGTTGCGGATGCTACCTATATGCCACCACGAGATAAGCGCGATTATTTGTTATTTTTTATTTATTAATATAATAAGAACTAAACTAAATATTGAGAGTTTTGAAATTCTGAATCATACAAAAAGTCACTTTGTTAAACTTAATATAAAGAAGGTTAGAGAAAACACACAGCGGGCAATCAATGAAGCTATAACATTTTGTTATGCATTGAAAATTGTCGTCTAGAGCTTGCATAACTTGCTAGAGCGTATTACTGACAACGTAAAAATCTGAATTTTTAATGAAAAGTGTTATCGAACCTTAGGTTTTGGCAACTTTTCCACATGTTTGAAGCTTTTTATTGATAAAAGTTTGCTTGGTTACGCATTTTTAATGTAGAACTTTACTTGGCGCACTTAGGTTAATTTTGTGAACATTGTGGTGGCAATGAATAGGTTATGATGCTCATGAATTATAATTTAGTAAGAAGCGAATTGTGAAAAAACTAAAGCAATTGCATGAACTCATTTTTAAATATTTACTTAATTAATATCATTTTCGATCTTTTAAAAGTATACCAATCTACCAGACTGCTTGGCGCATTTTAGGTTCCATTGAAACTAACTTTAGTATTACTATATTGCATATGATCGTCGTTATTCTAATTCTGTATTTCCAGGTATAAAGAGGCACACAATTCAAGTATGATTCAACATATGTTCTTAGAAATGTCCTTTTTTGTTTAATAGCTTAAGTATTGTTTATCTTTGCAAAAAAGGTAAGAAAACTGTTAAAATATGTTTTTGTCATTCAGATGGATGCCTTTCGAAGGCGGGGTTTATTCCTGTTAAGAAAAAAACCACTCCATGGCACATTATTTGCCAAAAAAATTAAGTCAATCACCAAAATATACAAGCACTCCATTCAATATCAGGAAAAAAGATTCCTCCCTTGCAGAATGTCTAACGTTTATTATTTTGCGGAATTTTGAGTGAGAAAAATGTTAAATGCGGAACAAAATGGCGGTTTGTTTAAGTATTTTAGTATTTTTGAAGGATAATTTGACCTGTTAAGTAAGTTTAAATCACTTTCATCGCAATATAGATATGCAAACACTGAGGCCAGACGTCTTAGCTTTTCTCGATTTTTAACCTTTGTTTATAGAGGCCTTAACGAAAACGTTATTGGGCCGAATTCAGAACATCCACTTTCACTCACACTCCAACCACATTCCCGTAAGGGACACTCAAGTGATCACTTGAGTGAAATAAGAGGAGTGACACTCAAGTGATATGTTCGTATTCACATGCCTCGCTAACACTCCACTTCATCAAGTGACCAATACAGTTTATATACATGTATGTTTACATGCTCATATTGGATTATCTGTTTGACTGTGGTGGTGTTTACATTATACAATATGGAAATTACACCTCGGAGTAAAACACAACTAAAGAAATGTAGGGGAAAATGGATGAAGATGATGATAATGCTGATGATAATAATAATAATAATAATAATAATAATAATAATAATAATAATAATAATAATAACAATAATAATTATAATAACAATAATAATGATAATAATGATGATGATGATGATGATGATGATGATGATGATGATGATATGATGGTGGTGGTGGTGGTGCTGCTGCTGCTGCTGCTGCTGCTGCTGCTGCTGCTACTACTACTACTACTACTATTTCTTATAATAATAATAATAATAATAATAATAATAATAATAACCCAACCGAATGTAGGCTGGAAAATACATATCAATTCCCTGACCACGTTCTGAAATGGCCTAGCTGCTTCATGTGACTAGCGGCGTAAAAAAGTTTCCTATTCCAAAGCATTTTATATGCGTTCTTTTCTAAAACAATGATAAATTAAATGTTTCTATTCATAAATCAACATCCTTTAGCGAATATCAGCATTTCCTCTTTTTTATGGGCTGCTGGATTGAGTTTTGGGGAAGTTTAGGTCGCTAGGCCACTGGACTGCTTGATCGACTTTTTGAAAAAAAAATCGCTTCAGCGTGATGAATTTTGCATATAAAAACAATTATTTTAGCATTGTTTTAAAAGATAACTCATATATAAATGCTTTGAATTAGAAACAAAATTAAGGCCGCTATGTTAATGTACGAGTAAAAAACATTGATCAATCATATTTCCCAATTAAACGAATAAACAATAACCTTCAAATAGAGAACAAATTTAGGCCGCTAGTCCGCCAACTTCACGCCGATAGGCCGCTAACTTCGCGTACATTTTGCCGCCTGTCTTTGCAGCCATCGATGAATTGCAACCATCAACTTTGCTGGACGTTCAAGATCATTACGAAACAAAACACATATATGATTTGCGCATCCTTTGAAAATTTGATTTTTTTTATAGATGGCCCCGTTATTGAAGTACATGAACTATGATTATCCAGGTCTCTTAAATATTGTCTGGGAACGAGGATGTCACTTATTTGTTCCAAATATCTGATATATTTCATCTTTTCTACTTGTCATGTACTTTTATCATTCACACTCATTCAATCATTCGGAACTCCTCGGCCATTTTTTCAAAAACAACCTCGGATGTATATGGACGGTTTACATACTTAAAAAGTGGTATGTTTAAGTCCGCTGCAAATAGATCGCGTAGTAATCTTATTTAGTAGTTAAAATTTATGACTTAACTCTTGGGAATCGTAATTATGTTTGCAATAATACACTTCACTGGGAATCAATTTAAACTGAGAGCAATGAATACAACTCTTAAACACTACATTTAATTAATGCTTTTATTAAAAAAAAAACGGACTACTTCAACAGATGTACCGGCATACATCCGAGGTTGTTTTTGAAAAAATGGCCGAGGAGTTCCGAATGTCATTCAATTCGTATTCACAACCAATCCTCGAGAGCGGTTCAAGTGGCACTCACAAATGTCCCACTCACGCAAAACACTTGAGTCTCACTCACACCTGTGAATACGGATATACTTTTTACTCGAAAATATCTGGGCCGTTATGTGATTACAGAGGATTAACTGAATGAGTGTGAGTGAGAGTGGTTGTTCTGAATTCGGCCCATTGAATGTATAAGCTGAACGATTGCTTGTTAACAAAGTGAAACTAAAAATGTGCGTGACTAGAAACTGTGTTTTAAGTCAACGTTTACCTTTCTTGTACCTGTGTCAGCTATTTTATATTGAGTTTTTGCACCTTTTTTCCACGGCTTGCGGCTATCTTTAAACACCTTTTATGTCTGGCATGAAAGTTTTATGCAGTTTTTGTTCGATGCAGAATCAGAATAACGTGCGTTAATAATTTTATGAGAGTAATTTAAACACGAGTTGTGACACATGCACGCATTATCATTATTTTATTTTTATAAAAACAGTCAAGCTATGCCCACCCCATCTGGACATGTTAGATTACCTAAACATTTGTAAATATATTTCAGTGAACGTAAGTTCTTGTCCACAGTGAAGTTTTTATACTTTCAACATCGTCGAAATGTTGAAAAAAAGTGGTGGCGGGGTCCTCCCATAAGAACAATTGTCAGTGTAAAATGGTGTATTTTGGAGTATTCAACGTGTTTTTATTTATATTTCATACACATATTTTGTTATTTAGCGTTGTGCCCATTGTCTGACAACTGCCGGGGGCATAGACTACCACTGTGTATTTCTTCAAGTGCCTCAATTTGAGAAACAACATTGCTATTTATGTCTGCTTTTTATATGCATAAGAGGTGAATTCGAGAATTACGCTTGCAACTATGATATTGACATTCGTCATATTGACCTAAAGAGGCTAAAGTTACCGATGTACTCTTACTCCCAAATAAGATTCACCACAATTATAGAAATGTTAAAAAGTATTAAAAAGGTTGAATAAATGTCGAAAACAATGGTTCTTATGAAAGATACCGAGTTCTTTTTCAAAGAAAGGTGCAGAAAACATTATATTTCTACCTTATTACGCAATAGTAGATCACACTTAATCTTTAAGCATCCACAAACCATTTAATATTTTGTTAAGCTATTAAATACACGGTTACAATCTTATCGTCCCACACTATTGTATTGATTCATTTGAAAAAGTTTTTAGTCATTCATGTTACAGATATGATTAATAATATACCAACACTGAATTCTATTGCCAATTTAGGAGTTCCTGATCACTCTTTACTGAGATGGAATATAATTTGTGATAGTGTTGAAGAGCGGGTTGATTCTTGTTCAGAAAATACGTCAAATACTTTTACTAAATTTGATTTTGATAAAATGTCATGTATCTTTATGGGTGACCATGATCCGCTTTGTAAGTTAAATGCATTAATTGACAAGTTAGAGCAAGGTATGCAACGGCAATGTGATATCGATACGTTATATTGTGAATGGTGTGATTTAATTAAGGACTGTATGTATAGTAAGCTTCCATATAAGTCTGTTAAGATAAGCTATGGTACTACATGTAGTAATTGTAACAAAAAGCATAGACCAGGCAAACCTTGGTGGAGTCAGAAATTGTCTGATTTATGGTGTAATATGTGTACTGCGGAGAAAACCTGGCTTGGCTATGTTAGTAAAAGTGAATCATGTGTATTAAAGACCGATTATATTTCTGCTAGAAAATGTTTTGACAGAGAGGTATAGAGAGCTAAACGATTCTACTGTATGTATGTATGTATGTATGTATATGTTTATTGCATGAAAACATTATACAACGTTTTTAGCAAAAACAAACAGTGAATGGAGAAAAGTACATGTACATGTACATTGAAAATTTTCAAGAGTATAAACAAACAGGAAAGATGTAACATCCTGCGACAATTGAATAAATGTTAGTAACATTAACAGTAAACATTTGTAGGCATTATCATAAATATAAAAAAGACGTTTAATTTAATAAAGAGTGTCTACGCTGAGTAGCAAAGAAAATAAATTTTGACAAATTGTATATTGTTGTTCTATGATTACTATTCATAATATTTTCAAATTTGTTAATATTAGGCCAGTGACAGTAGTATGGTTTAAAAAATTTAACTCTTAGGTCTCTATATTTTGGGCAGACAAGTAGAAAATGATATTCTGATTCTATCTGATTCATGTTGCATAGTGTACATACTCGGTCATTTAATGGCGTGTTGGTATACCTGCCAATCTCAATACCCAATCTGTGAGAGGAAATTCTAAATCTTGCTAAAGCATGTCGGAATTTGTATTCATGAATTACATATAAATATTTTTCTCGTATAAAAGTGTGCTTAAAAATAGCATACGTTCTTAGTCTAGGCGAATTATTTATCTCAGAATACCAGCTTTGGCAATACGTATCCATTATTCTCCTCTTAATTACTTCTAGTGTGTAAATATCTATAGACTCATTTATCCAAATATCGGAGAAGCCGTACTCGTTCAAAATAGTTTTAACTTGAGAAGCCCAATTTTTATTTTTGTATGTCTTAATGTCGAAATCGTCCCTTCGTAGAAGCTTATATGTGCGTTTAACGAGACTGTTGTCCTTAAGTGAAATAACCTTATTCCAATATTTAATTAAATTAACTTTTCTGTAAATAGAAAGAGGAACCCTTCCTAATTCACCGTACAAAGCACTGAGATTCGTCGATTTTTTAGCTCCCAAAATATAACGCAAAAACCTCACATGAATCATTTCTATATCCGTTGCGGGATTCATTCCCCATATTTCCGAGCAAAAATTCAGAATAGAGCCTACTAAAACATCAAACAATTTTACTTTTTGATGAATAGGTAATTCAACGGTATTAAATATCTGGTATAGCTTAATAAGAGAAAACGATGCGTGCTCTGAAATCAGTTTTTGAGACCTGTTGAAATTGCCGTTCTTAAAAAGGTTTATTCCCAAATATTTAAATGAATTAACGACTTCTATAGGTTCATTGTAGATATACAAGTTCACATGCGTGGCCCTCCCGTTTTCGAATATCATAGCTTTAGTTTTTGATACATTTATTTTTAGTCCCCAAGCGTTGCAGTAGGTTTCATTGAACGTCGTGTAACATTTTTCTAAGACTTTCAGGAGATTTAGCAAAGAGCACCATATCGTCGGCATAGAATAGAAGAAAAAGTTTGATATCTTCCAAAGTAATTATTCCGGGTAAATCTGAGTTAATATTGTTAATTAGGTCATTAATGAAAAACATTGCCAAAAGAGGCGAACTGGGATCCCCCTGTTTAACACCAAGTCCGGTCGTTTCAAAGAAGGGGGACAACGACGATTGGTATCTGACGCAGGATTTGACACAGTTATACATCGCTTGAAGAGCTTTAACAAAGTGGTCGCTTACATTTTCAGTTAACAACTTCTGCCATAGAAAGGTGTGGTCAATTCGGTCAAAAAATTGCTGATAATCAATAAACACACAATATAATTTTTCCTTCTCACTCAGAGTCTTCATAATGATCGAATGTAGGATAAATATACAGTCTGAGATTGATTTGCCCTTTTGGAAACCAAATTGATTTTCTGTAAGTTTTTCATTTTGTACAGACCACTTGGTTAACCTGTTAAGTAGGATTTGCGAGTAAATCTTAGCTATTATGCGAATAAGGGTGATACCTCTATAGTTTTTAGCCTCGTTTGCATCTCCTTTTTTGAAAACGGGGGCAATTATACCCCTACCCCACGATGCAGGGTATTCATGATTAAGAAATATATGATTATACAATGATTTCATAAATGGAAGAATTATATCTATTGACGCTTTAAAGATTTCGGCTGGTATCTGATCAATGCCTGCACATTTATTATTATTTTGGGACATAATGGCGTTTCTTATTTCCGTTTCATTTATTTCCGTGTCGAGTAATACATCTCGAGCCGTGTTAGAACTGTTAGGGTCTGCGTATCTCGGAGTATTATTTGGATGCGAAACGCCGTCGCCGGCCAAGTTTTTGAAATGAGTATACAGGTCATCCAATGTTAAAGTATCCGCATGTACATTCGTTTTGCGAGATCTCACTTTTATTTTTTTCCAGAACTGTCTTGGATTTTTTGACGCCAAGTTATTTATCTTTATACCTTCTTCTCTTCGAAATTTCATAATTGCCTTCTTTTTGGTTTTATTATATCTAGAGCGCGCTGCAATAAAGTTTGTTCTATTATCGTCAGTCTTATTTCTATTATATATATTCCTCCGACGCTTAAATTCTCGTTTGTCATCAAAACATTCCTTATTAAACCAATCTTTGTTTGATTGTTTATATGTACTTTTAGATTTTCCCACGGTCTTGCCAAATATCGTGTCCGCGGTAGTAAACAATAGATCAGAGAATTCATTTACTACGCTCTCTACCGGCTCAGTGTGCAATGACGCGGAAAGGTGCAATAATACGTCACTCTTACTCATGAGTTGACCTTGAAATAACGGGATCTTCTCATTGTCAAATATAATTTTGGACTCTCCCTTTTTAGGGGGGATCTCACTTGTAGTTGCATCGTTATCATCGTTTGTATTTATACTTAACGCGAAAGAAATACAGGCATGATCAGAAAACTCGTTAAATTCATTAACAGTGAATTTGTCAATAAAATCAAATGTATCGTATTTAAGTAGCAAATAGTCTACAACACTGGCACCCCTACTAGAGCAGAAGGTAAAATCGCCAACATTTTTATCATTACCTAGTCTGCCATTTGCTATTAATAATCCTGTGGCCTGACACAAGTTAATCAAATTTCGCTCACTAAAGTCAATAACTTTGTCTTTACTGGCCCTATTTACCGAAATATCGTTAAATTCTCTAATAAAAGGTTGATTTTCATCTAAATATTTATCATATATAATAAAATCTATATTATCTGCGGTACGACTATTAAAATCGCCCGTGCAAAAAGTATAGCCAAGATCATCATATTTAACAATATCTGATTCTAAGGTTTCAAAGAAATCAAATTCATTCAAATTATTTGCAGTAAACGATTTTGAATTACTTGGTGGTCTATATGCATGACATACATAAACATCATTATTGTGCATGAAGATAGAATGATTCAACTTTACCCAAATAAGTCCATTTTCATTTTTGTCAATCACTGAAATATAGTCCTTTAGATAACTTTTATAATACAACGAAATTCCACCACTATATCGTCCTGAACGTTTTGAGTTTTTACGTCCGAAAATATGCTCGCAACAGTAATCACTTATATCTAAATTGAGAGTGTTTGTTGATGATATCCAAGTCTCACTAAGAAAGATAATGTCATAACATTGGATTAACTTTATAAAATCACTATCAGCTAACTTGCGTTTTAGTCCATGAATGTTCCAGGATGCTATATTTATGGAATACTCCTGGTGACGTCCCTAGCGGTCTCCTTCGGGTTGTGGGGGCATACGGGCGGCCGTTGATGTACAGCGTCTTACCGACGAACTTCACCTCCTTCCCGGCGTCCTTGGCAGCGCGCATGGCGTCGTAGAGC
Source organism: Mya arenaria (assembly GCF_026914265.1). NCBI lineage: Eukaryota > Metazoa > Mollusca > Bivalvia > Myida > Myidae > Mya > Mya arenaria. The sequence goes on from NC_069123.1 coordinate 423,859, forward strand.
GGCTTCCTGGCGTCACGGACATCCTTGGGGAGTTGCGGACCGATCCCGATATTCCCGTCCTTACTTGTACAATATGCAAAATGGAATTTTAAACGAGGCTGTTTCAAATAATGACAGGTTTTGGAAATCTTTTGGTAAAATAGGAATTAACCAAGAAAGGAAGAAACGTATTCCAATGGAAATTAAACTTGATGATGGTTCTTTATGTCATGATGTTAACGTTGTACTTGATAAATGGAAATCAAGTTTTAGTACCTTGTTCAATGCGCATAATTATGATGTCCCTGCGCTTAGCACTAATACTCTAAGAGATGATGCTCATTTTTCATTTAATGCAAATACATCTGTTATTGAAGTGAAAAAAGGCTGTAGATAAAGCTAAAACTGGTAAAACCATTGGTGGGGACAATATATATTGTGAAGCTTTAAAAAATGATTCTGCAATGTTGTTCATGCATTCCTTATTTAACATTTGTTTCAATTCTAGTACGGTGCCAAGTATTTGAAATAAGTGTATAGTTAACCCAATACCTAAGTCATCAAGTGCGGACCCTAGAGATCTACTTTCTACATTTACAGCTTTTATTGATTTTAAAAAAGCTTATGATTTTATTAATAGAGATAAGTTGTGGACAAGATTATTTGGACTGGGTTTATCTGGTAAAATGGTTAAGGCTGATATGTCGCTATATTCCCCCGTCAGTTCCTGTGTACGTGTTAACTCTCTATGCATTCGGAACTCCTCGGCCATTTTTTTCAAAAACAACCTCGGATGTATGCCGGTACATCTGTTGAAGTAGTCCGTATTTTTTTGAATAAAAGCATTAATTAAATGTAGTGTTTAAGAGTTGTATTCATTGCTCTCAGTTTAAATTGATTCCCAGTGAAGTCTATTATTGCAAACATAATTACGATTCCCAAGAGTTAAGTCATAAATTTTAACTACTAAATAAGATTACTACGCGATCTATTTGCAGCGGACTTAAACGTACCACTTTTTAAGTATGTAAACCGTCCATATACATCCGAGGTTGTTTTTGAAAAAAATGGCCGAGGAGTTCCGAATGCTCTCTATGTACAGACTAGACGGGTACCCTTATTCTCTTTTCTACAAAAAGAGACCGGTATCAGCTAAACCAGGTGCCCGTCGTGCAATCGAAAAGTATTAGGAATACGGGAACCAAATCAAAATGGCGGTGTAAGTAGTAAACAAACAGGAGAGCCGATGTAAAAAACGTTTTTGTTTTCCTTTGTATAAAATGTTGGTATATTGGTGTTATTCACTCCATTTCCGACGAATATACATAATCGAAATCTTATTTCTTTATTTACCAAAATGACAAACTTAGTTGAATAATTATACTTCAGAAGTCGGTACCGTCTTTTTTGGGACAAAATTTGCATGTCATCTTGATACGTTTTTTTGATAAAATGTGTTATTTTTAACTATTCATTGCATGGCACATAGCATTTTTTAGATTTATTATACTTTTTTCTTTGATTATATATGACTATTCTTGACATTTTTAATATTTTTGACATATGTGCCCTCACTTTTTTCGAATAGTTTGAGGTTTCAAAAATATGATAACTGCATAAAAATTATGTGCAAATTGTTATGGATACTTGTTTGATGTTTTTGCACATTTTCTAGGATTTTCTAATTTTATCTGTAGTTATTTATATTATTATTGTAAACTTATAATCAAATTCCATGTACAGGACATTTTAAAACTAGAAAAGGTTCATCGTCAGGCAGCCCGTTTTATAACTGGGAACTTCAAGTCCAGAGAAGAAGGATGTGTATCAAACATGCTTGAATCTTTGAAACTTCATACTCTACAAGATCGACGAACGGGTAGCAGGCTGATCTTCTTCTATAAGGTGGCCGAGGGTTTGGTGCCAGCACTACCACCTACAGAGTTCCTACAGCCAGCTAGGCAAAGGAGGCAAACTAAAGCAACTAAATTTCAAGACTGTATTACAACAAACATTATTGACAAACAAGCGATCAATCATGATCGAGGATTCTTAATTCAACAGTGCAAAATTGAGCAGTTAAAACATTCATTCTTTGTCATAACGTGTCAGGATTGGAACCATCTGGATAATAGTGTAGTCCACGCACAGACAGTGGAGAGCTTTAGGGCTGCTCTCCATTTTGATTAAACGCCTCCCCACCGGTGCGCTACGCCGTAACAGGCCCTGCACCGTACCTAAGCAGAAGCAGAAACATAGCATGTGATAACTGGTGATATTGGTAATAATGTGGATTTTTTAATGTTAGACCACAGGGAGCAGAAACAAATTATTTGTATATATTCTAGCCTAAAGGAATATAAATATATAATATATAATATAATATACATAAAGGACAGAATAAAAATAATTTGTTTCTGCCCCCTGTGTGTTGGACAAAATTTGTTTGAAGAAAAGTAACAACTTACATGTATCAGTGTGGACTATGCAGTCTATGCTCATTTTTACAAGTATCTTGAAATTCTCCTATTTTATTGAATATTCACCCATTATTTTATGAATAAAGATTTCAGTATTCATATTTGTAAAATCTTAAATTAATTTTATATATATATATTAGTGATGTTCCGATGATCGATTATAATCGAAAATCGATTGGTTGGGCCTGAAATCGGCGACAATCGATTGTTTTTGGTTTTAATCGATCATAGAACAAAAAATTGAAACAAATTATTAATAAGTGTTCAGATGTTATCTTTAACAAAATTGATGATGAAAGCCACAATGAGCAAGAAAATAACTATTTTTTTTACAACAACACTTAGTAACTTCATAACTTCAATCATAGACATAATGTATATGCATATGATGATTAAGAGTTTAATACTGTGTCTGAATAAAACTTCACTTTAGGTTCTATCTAGTATTTAAAAAAAACGATTGTACTATCGATAATCGGTTACATGAGTGGAACCGATTATCGATAGTAAAATTAGAACCGATTCCCAACACTAATATATATATCAGTAAATATTACAAACATTGAGGTTTGTTTAAAGTTTCATTCCAATTTAAGAATGTCTTAAATTTTATCAGTGCTAAAAATGGCTAATGTGCCAGCAGTTGAAATTAACACAAGCCCGTAAGCCCTACAGTGGTAAGATGTCTTCCAGGCTTGCTTAAATTCTGTAATTTATATAGCAGGACTTGTCAGAAAATTTCATGCCAAGCAATTAACATTAAGATACATTTACAATTATGCCTAGAAATAGTATAAAGCCAGCTGTAAGTGAATTTACATGAAGATTTTTGAAGATTTTTTGAATTTCAACCTGTTTATAAAATTGTATATATTATTTTGTGGCATACTGTGTGTACGATACAGTTAAGGCCCCTTTAAATACCAAATTACGGACATAACAGACTATGGAAATTACTGGCCAGACATAACGGACCATATTTAGGGACATTACTGACCATCTTGAGAAACTTACAAACCATGATTTATAATGTTATTAACATTATATTTTTAAATTTATTCACTCCAACTGATGTTTAAAACTGGGAATTTCTGTTGTATAAATCAGTGTTAATTAGTTGTAATTGTGGCCCGTAATTATAATTGGTATATAATAAAAGAAACAAACATTATACTGACAGCCTTTAATTAGCAATCATGAAAGTGTGAAAACCCAGTGTGATGGGGTTCTGTCACTGAACCTTTCAATTAAAACAGATGAAACGGAAAACAAACAAATATGACAATCCAAAGTTTATTTCAGAAAGCAATCTATCACCTATAAGAACATATAAATATTCACATTCGCAAGTATACATAAGTTGTATGTAAAATTATAAATCATTGTCTATAATTGACCTCAAATATGGCATTTGATAAATTTTGTTCTAAAACAGTGAGTGATGTCATGGACCTATAAACCATATACATGTATATGGTTTATAGGTCCGTGGTGATGTATAGTTCATGGTTCATAATGTCCCGAAATATGGTACATTATAAAGTAAAAACAAACTATGAGTTAAATTATATATCATTGTCTGCAAATATGGTATGTTATAAAGTTAAAACAAACTGTTAGAAAAATTATATATCATGGTCCATAATGTCCCTAAATATGGTTTGTTATATCCCTAATTCTGGTCTGTTGTGTCCGGTCTGTAATGTCTATGGTCTGTAATGTCCGTGACCCTATATACCTGTATACATGTTTTAAATTTTCTTTACCTTAGCTTAATGCATGAACCAAAATCTGAAACTGAGACCATGTGACTTTTGGGCGCTAGACGAATGAAAATATTTTGCTTTATCTTAATGAATACCAGTACTGTATATGTATATGAGATAAATTTACTTATTAAATAATTGCTTATTGGATATAATCTTACCTTACAGACATCAATCCACTCATTTTGTTTGATTATCAATGCAGGTGTAACGCCATAAATATAGTTGGAATATAATCCAGCTAATAGATATGGGTTGGTAGAATTGATTACATCTGCACAGATGTATTATTGTGACACTTTTAAATGATTACAAAGCATCTCCATAAACTTGATATGCCGTCCTTCAGGTGTGAGTTCAGCCAAATTCCGGCCCCAATTTCTCGAAAATTCATAAGTCTCTTACAACCGGATCAAGCTATACTATTTTTGTTTTATTAAAATTTGTTTTCATGTTTACGTTAATCACTTAATGAGAGTTTTTAGACTTCAATAAAGAAATCTTTATGATATATCAGTTGCGAGCCACGACGACCACTCAGTTGGGCTAATGAATTCATATCAAGGACCTTGACTGAGATAAATGAATCAAGGCGGTTATCTTGTTAAATAAATCAGTCAACAAGGGATATTTCTCGAAAATCCTGTCGTCTCATTCATAACTTTGGTGCAAGTGCCGCCATTTTGCTGACATTGACAACTGACGAGCACCTGCTGATCCGGATTGGCGCATACCTGTCGTTAGATTTTTACCAAAAAGTAACGAAGGGTACCAGTCTAGTACAGACTGGTTCAATGTTTCTAGTGGCCTACGACATGGTTGCATCCTGACGCCATTATTGTTTAATCTATTTTTAGATGACCTAGTTAAGTACCTAAAAAGTTTAGATTTTGGCATTTCTATTGGGGATGAGAAAATATGTGTTTTATTATATGCAGATGACATTGTTCTCCTAGCTCCAAGCGAATCTGATTTACAAGTACTTTTAAATGCTTTAGCGGATTGGTGTAATACTTATGACATGACTATTAATACAACAAAGAGTAATGTAGTTTACTTTCGTCCTCAATCTGTACAACGTACACATTTCAACTTTATATGTGGCAATGACCGTTTATTTGCAGTCGATACGTATAATGACCTTGGCATTGTTATGAATGAATTTCTTGATTACAATGTGACTGAAAAAGCCGTTGCTCAGAGCGCTAGCCGTGCGCTAGGGCTTCTCATTGCTAAATGTAAAATCGTTGGTGGTATGCCGTATGACGCATATACTAAATTATATGACTCTGTTGTTTGGCCGATTAAAAGTTACGCTGCATCTAATCGTTTTCCTGCATCAACGCCGTGCATTATAGAGCCATGCGTTTCTCTCTCGACGTTGGGAAATACACACCTAATGATGCTGTTTCAGGCGAAATGGCATGGGTACCACCGATTATCCGTCAGTGGAAGTCTATAGTCGGACATTGGTCTAGGTTGTGTAATACACCTGAGACACGTATCAATAAACGAATAGCACTTTGGGCAAACAACAAGGCATGTAGTACATTCAAATCTTGGTTTTATTATGTAAATGAATAAATGATAAGCCTTGACTTAGATATATATACTAGTATGAATGACAATGTACCAAAATCCACCGTTGTTAGCCAATTATATGATAAAATGATGTTCAACGTATGTCAATGATTGGCTCGATTCTATATAAATAGACCAGAAGGTATACGTGGAAGGGGTTGAAATAAATTAAGAAACTATTGCAAGTATAAAATTAATTATTCTGTTGAAAATTATTGTAAATTGATTATGCCACCATAACATAGGGCAGCGTTAAGTAAATTAAGATGCGGGGTAGCCCCTATGAAAAACTTGCCCTTAAAGATCGTCCCTGCCCTTTTTGCAACTCTATTGAATCAGAAATGCATGTGTTTTTTTTATAGTAGGATGCATAATAATATACGAATGCCATTATTAGAAAAAAGGCGAACACAATTAATCCAGTATTTCAAAGTATGTCCGATATAGATAAGTTGTCTTATATTTTAGCAAATAACATGTTGTCAAGACTTAGTGCCAAAACCTGCAACGATATTCTTAATTATAGGATGTTTTATTTGTGTAAGTAATGCTGTTGGTTTTTTTAAACATAAATTATTGTGGTATTTTATGTATATATAGCTAGAAATAAATGCTTATCAGTTCATCTACGGTCTTCCCGGGGTGATAATCGATTTTTACACCCATTTCTTAAGTTTGCACGATTATGCGCTTTAATGTTTTTCAGTATTTTATTTTGTTTGATTTAACTTAGTTTTAAAACAAGATTAGCATTGGTTTCTTGTTTCTTACTTGTAAATAGATATATGGTATCCGATATGTGTGCAATACTATGTGTTGTGTATATGCATCGATTTTAGATCTATTTAGATTTTTGTGTGTGTTTTAGTCTCTTATAACTCATGCACTGAGTGGCAATACATGTTTTAAGGTGTATTTATTATGTGATGTATATATGTTGTATTGATGAGACGTTAATAAACTATCAAAATAAATCACCTTATCAGTAATTTATATTTTCAATAAATGCATTATTGAGAAAGTTGTTAAAGGTTGATTTTGAGTGTCACTTTAAGTTTATAGCAGTCAACATTCTATTCAATACAATACAGTACGTTTCGGCTTTAAATTTACAAAGTTTATAGCAGTGAAAAATCATATATGAAAAGTGGTGAACATAACTTAACAAAGGGATGTTATGTATAAAAAAACATGCATGAGATGTTGTTACATACATGTATATTATTCCAATATAACGGTACAAAAAGACATATGAGGGTATAATTTCATGTTCAATAATGAAGAAACTAGTTCCTTATTCGATTTTTTTCGTGCATTACTTTATTCACACAGTTGTTTAATTGTTATGAAAATACGAACACATAGCAAAGAAGAGATTGTATGCATATCTACAATTATTTATTTTGAATAAGGAATAAGGAACTAGTTCCCTATTCTTTATTCGAGAAAGGAATGAGGAATAAGGAACTAACTTATCGTCCATTGTTTTGTACTTGTATGAAAGTCGAGATACGAGTTACTTGAGTGGGCGGAAATGAGGCATTAAACGGCTAACTAATACATTCCAGAAAGTAGAGCCTTCAATACAATTTCGTCGACATGCTCTAATTTATTCTGCTTTTATAAGACTGGTTAATAGTTTTACCTGTGCATATAACCTCTAATTCTCAAGTTTTAAAAATATTACCTTCAAAAATGCCTTTTAAAATCAGATGCAGAATCTGACTTTATATAGTGCGTACATAAAACTACGCTGACACTATCACATTGAAATGCTTTGTAACCTAATCAGGGTTTTATCTTTGAATTCATGTATTAACCTCGTCCACCTAGGCACTTAGTTGATTGCTTTGTCTTTATATTTTGCATTATTGCCTTTGATATCACAACAATAGACACGATCAATAATTACATTGTACATAATGCATTATCAGAAGGAATGAGATATAGAGACCCATAGAACGTCGTACCTAGACCTACTCGTATAAATCGGTTTAGGTAATCATTTGAGAAAAGAGCATGTAAATAACAAGGTGATTTGTTTTAAGTTTGGAATATTGAATATATTATTAACTTTTATTTAGAAATGTATTAAATTTATTTTATCAAACATATGAGAGAGATCAATTGAAGGTCAGTAACTTTGTATTCTGTAAAACGTTTCGTGCAAGGCAATACTATGATGTCATACAAAGTTGTATTTCGAAATGGTAATCAACGCAAACTTGACGTATACAAACAGGCAGCAACATGTCTTTTGCAGACTGGAAAAGGCTTTCAATGCTGCGATTTATTAATTCTATTTTCCATTTTTGTTTCCATTTTATTAACATTTTCGCTAATAATTAATGTATATTTTTAACGTTATACAGAAAAAGAAGAGACCTTAGTCCGGGCACATCCTGAATTAGGCATTCTTTTTCTGTACAACGTTATATTTAATTATGCCCCCCTTCGAAGAAGAGGGGTATATTACTTTGCACAGGCATGTCGGTATGTCGGTCGGTCGGTCGGTCGGTCCGTCGGTAGACCAAAGCTTGTCTGAGTGATAACTCAACAATTCCTGGACGTATGGTCATCAAACTTCTCATGATGGTTGGGCCTGACCAGTAGATGACCCCTATTGATTTTGGGGGTCACCGGGTCAAAGGTCAAGGTCACAGTGACCTAATTTAATGGTAAAATAATTTTAAAGCTTGTCCGAGTGATAACTCAACAATGCCTGCACCCATGACCCTCAAACTTGACATGGAGGTTGGGCCTGACCAGTTGATGACCCCTATTGTTTTGGGGGGTCATCAGGCCAAAGGTCAAGGTCACAGTGACCTTGAATGGTAAAAGGTCGTCCGAGTGATAACTTGACAATGCCTGCACCCATGGCCCTCAAACTTGACTTTGAGGTTGGGCCTGACCAGTAGCTGACCCCTATTGTTTTTGGGGCTCATCGGGTCAAAGGTCAAGTTCACAGTGACCTTGAATGGTAAAAGGTTGTCCGAGTGATAATTCAACAATGACGGCACCCATGGCCCTCATAATTGAATTGGAGGTTGGGCCTGACCAGTAGATGACCCCTATTGTTTTGGGGGGTCATCGGGCCAAAGGTCAAGGTCACAGTGACCTTGAATGGTAAAAGGTCGTCCGAGTGATAATTCGACAATGCCTGCACCCATGGCCCTCATAATTGAATTGGAGGTTGGGCCTGACCAGTAGAAGACCCCTATTGTTTTTGGGGGTCATCGGGCCAAAGGTCAAGGTCACAGTCACCTTGAATGGTTAATGGTTTTCCGTGTGATAACTTGACAATGCCTGCACCCATGGCCCTCAAACTTGACTTGGAATTGGACCTGACCAGTACATGACCCCTTTTGTTTTTGGGGGTCATCTGGCCAAAGGTCAAGGTCACAGTCACCTTGAATGGTAAAAGGTTGTCCGAGTGATAACTCAACAATGCCTGAACCCATGGCCTTCAAACTTGACTTGGAGTTGCATCTGGCTTGTAGATGACCCCTTATGATTTAAGGGGTCATTGGGTCAAAGGTCAAGGTCACAGTGACCTTGAAAAAACTTGTCTGTGTGATAACTTGACAATGCCTGCACCCATGGCCCTCGAACTTGACATTTAGGTTGCTGGTGACCAGCTGATGACTCTGGATTTTGAGTTCATAGAGTCAAAGGTCATGGTCATAACACACTCTATCCCCACACTTTAACGGTCATAATCTTAAAACTGCCTTAACGGCATCAAATCAGCAGTCCTTTCGGTCCATGCATATTTCATTCAATTGTCCATATAATCCTGACAACATGGCGCTCAGGGGGGGGGGGGGGGGGCATAATGTTTGACAAACATCTCTTGTTATTTATGTATTGTCCGCGGTCAAGGTAATAAGTCACAGGCCAGTTGAACTAGTACGGATAAAGGGAAAACGTAACATAAGCTTGAAAGGAAATATTGCATTATTAATGCCATGAAAATGATTTTACGAAATATCGTTAAATGAAACAAGAATCAAAATCAAGTGCATAATAACATTCACGAAATACATATTTTGATGAACCAATCCGCCCGTCTAGAAATATGTTATATTGTGGAAAATAAGGCCTGACAAAATTTGTGACAAGAAAAGAAACAAGATGCATACGGTGAGAAAATATGAAGAAAGAACATGGTAGAAAACACAGTGTTTTACCATCAAAATAAAGCACTTTTAAACGAAAACAGTAATATCGGTTTATTCCTTGACGTTGTAAACTGGCAGATAATAAATCGTACGGTTATGGAAATGGTGGCAGTGGTTTTGCAAAAACTTAGGCTTTCGCCTTACGCTAAATTTCCATCATTCATGGATAACAAAAACAACGATTGGCTGTTCAGTGTCACTTGAGAACAAGCTAAAAAGTGATTGGATGAGGCAATACTTTATGAGGAAGCTACTGACATGGTTAAAAACCACAATAATATAACTATTTTTTTGTGTTAAAATACCAAAACTACATAATTAACAATATCTTTGTTCTTGGTTATATATTCTTAAATAAGAAAAGAAAGATATTCACAAATAAGAAAGATATTCAATAACATAATGGAAAATAGGGGATATAATTCATTTTCTGGTTAAAAATTGCAAATATCTTTCTTAAAATTGCTGCAATCACTATAAAGCCTTATAATATAATATGTGTTTCCGGTACGGATATAAAAATCCGACCCGAGGGAATGCCGAATAAAAAATGTTTTTTTTATGTTTTTGTCCGTCAAATGACTTTTGCACTGTTGAAGGTCATTAAACTAGTTTAATGCTAAGAACTGCATCAATGAACATGAATGAAAAAGACCGCTGTCTTAAACCGTCGGCAAAATGGTTGCAATGCTACTTTTGAATACCAGCAGTAAAACATGGATGGAAGTACCACTGCGGCTTTAAACCGTCGGTGTCGTATTTTTTATGAATAGAAGTGTAGTGGTGTAGCAGTTGGTAATGGCATTCAATGTGCTTGACGATGTTATGGGTAGATCTGCTACAAAGAACCGTCAGATCAAGCTCAAGGCGAATATGAAATAGTTGGACGAACCGTACAAGTTAGAAAGAATGGTGCAGTAGAATATTTTTTTTAACTTTAGAGGTCATTGGTAGAGCGGACGTATGAAAGTATTTTTGTAAGCTGATGATTGCAGATGGCGAAGTTATTGGATATTAGGAATGGAGATGTTGTTGCCGATTGTAAGCGTAGCTTCGCCAATGCGGAAAGAAAGGCAAAACGAGACTAAGAAAATATTGAATAAATACAAAGAAATGAATGATTTATAATGGTGGTGACCGGTAGGCCGAAACAATGCATCAAATGTGGCCGTTGAAAAGTGACGCTTGTATAAATAGCACAACAAGCCTGAACTGGGCATAGTGAAGTGTTTGCCTGTGGTGTAGATGGGACAACATGTGTTTGACCGATTGAAAAGTTTATAGTGTATCATGGTACTTCGACAGTGTCTTGTTTGCTTGAAAATTTGCATTTTTAGGCTGCATGTGACCCCTTGCAGAAACCACATATAGCATTTCCTTTTCTTGAATGAGTTCATTGTGTAGGTAAATCCAATAGATTGATAACATATTCTTCAAACACTACACTTACTTTTTAAAGCTGAAATTTTCGTCCAACACTGTGGACATCATCAGAGCAACTGGCCTGACTATCGCTCACTCGCAGCTCTGACACTCGGGACTTCCCGCCGAATTTCCGTAATCCGGCGAAAAGTGGGTTGTAAATCCCAGAAAGGAAGGCCCCCTCGTCCCGGTTCATAACTGCCCCCTCAGTTTTGATGCAGATAGACTGGAGAGTGCGAAAAACGAAGGAGGCTATCTGCGTCAAAACATTGTGTTTCTCCAAATATCTTTAAATATTGACCTCTTTATTTGTTTGATGATTGGAGTAGTAATTGGCTCAGTGTACTGAACGCCATTACCTGTCATATTTGCCGTATGATTGGGAATCGCCTGTTGAAAATTATTTGTGTCGGAACCGTTAAATTCCTCAGATTTTCGATCTGCAAATAATGCGGTAGAGGTCGACTCGATGGCATGTGATATGGAGAGTATGCAACAACTTGATTTATTTCATTGAAGACGAAGAGAGTGATCATTGAGGAGAAGCGCAACGGCGGGGTAGGGCTGTAAAAGAGGGAATTGAAGAGGGTGAGTTATTGGAACAGGAGTGTGCTGGTCGCCAGTTCGAGTTTGAATCTGTTGGCTTGTAGGAGTGTCAGAATGTCAAACATTGTGGTGTAAACATGGATTGAGTTTGTGTGTTGCGGGGCACTTAGAAAGGCTTAAGGGGGCCTTTGAAGAGAATAGGCTCAATGTTTAATATATAATTTACATGCATGTATTTAAAATATAATATATATATATAAATAAAATGATATCTCAATATTCTTCAGAAATGGGCGTTGACATAAGCACATACCGTGCCCGAATAGGCACGTTCTCTGGCTCTACTGGAGTTGGAGTCACACATGAAGAATGTCTGGTGAACTTCACATTTGGATTGAAAACAGTGGGAGCTGTTATGTTTATCGGCATGCTGCTGATAATGGGAGGTGTAGAACAGAACCCAGGACCTCCAAAGAAAGGTTGTTAGTTTGTGTACCTTCGATATCGACAATAACATAAAACAAATATATTTATCAACGCTATGTAAGTTTCCCTTCAGCAGATCTAATCTTTGACAGAATTGCTGCTCAGAATATTCATAATTCACTAAACGGAAATAAGATATCAGGAAAGTTCGCTTTGAAATTTTGATCATTTTTCCTATATATTTGTCGGGAAACAGTACCTTGCTCCTTGTGGTGATATTTTGTTATAATTATATGATTTGTACATTTTGGTTCTGTTTTAGTTTTTTTGTTGGAAACCAAAGTAACAATGTTAAAACGCCGTAAATGCAAACTCTTCTTTCTTCATATGCTCTAGTTTGATCAACCGAATCGTATAGGTTTTATTCTGGTCATGTTTGAAGAAATATGATTTGATACTTATTTAATATAGCATCAGGTCATAACCATGGCTTCCCGCTGGGCTATTCGAACATTATATATGTGCGCAGTATAATTTAATATATTGCTGAGTAGATGATTTCGACAAAGTAAATTTTAATGTGTTTAACAGAAATTTTCATTACATCAACACCTGGTTTGCGTTATGTTTTTTCTTTCCTTTTTTGTGAAAACAGAACCAAGCACGGAAAAAAAACAGAACACAGCTGGCGAAGACAGAATCGGATCCATTATCATCGGAAGCCGTCACAATTTACGAACGAAGGGATGTAAACGATATCGGTAATTATAATATTGTTGGTAAAGAAAAGAAAATGTACTTAATATGCAAAAAAACCCCTAGTAAATGTAGATTATTTTCGAATGGTGATAGGCCATGCATTCAAGTTCGTGAAATCGAGTTATCGAGATGAACATTTGAATTGTAAATATCAGCACAATTTAAAGACTTTCATCACGACCAGTGAATCTGTTTTAGCAAAAAATGACACAGAACACAGATGGCGAAATGGCTTCGCCACTCGTGAAAATATGTTCTTCTATGACATTCGTGAAATAAAATACGATCTGATTTTTTTCTGTTTATAATTTGCATTGAAATAATTCAAAACGACATTTTATTGTCATTCATTAGAAAAGATCGCCAACATATATGCAAACGTAACATCATTTCGTCGTAACGACAATAATGGAATTGTGTTTCAACACTATACGCGCTGACTTAGTCAGTGACATTTGATTATAAAGACGCGAGAAAAATGGCAAACTTTTGAATTGAAACGATCACTGTTTAAAACGTCAACTATGTGTAGGTTGTTGAATTTATACGAACATGTTTGGACAAGTTATTGAACAGCAGACCGAGAGCAGATATTTCCATAAATTGAATGCCCCCCCCCCCCCCCACACACACACGTCCCCTGAAAAAGCGGGCTTAAGCAAAGCCTCCCCATTTTAACGTACAATAAGAATATTGATTCAAGCGATATCAATACGAATTCATGTTTTAATACCTTGTACAAATCCTGTTTTCTGATTGCCTGACACATATTAAGAGAGTACTTTCTATCTCTGAATAATCCACTCCACAAAATGTATGTTCAATATTCTTTGTACGATTTTATTTTGCGCGAAGACAAAACCACCGCATTCACCCGGTACTGCGGGGCCACATGAAAGGTAAAAATACGTCCCATTTATTCCCCCGGCATACCTGGTATAGCCCCCGGACCTGGGGCCGTGGCTAAAATTGGCTGGTGCATAATTACAAGTTGAAGTTGGCGTTACTTAACAAATAAATGTTTATCTGATTTTGACGACTAATGGGAATAAATCCATAATCTGATTTTGTTCAACGCTCGCAAGAGTCGTTTATCTTTATTCTCTAAACACGCATATGGTATCTGAAGTATAATAAATGTTGAAATAACATTTGTAATGTATAACCGTTAACGGTATTTGCGTAATCAAAATATATCATATAATGCAACATTCAATTGTAACCAGGTCCGGGGGGGGTATACCGGGGATAGCCGGGCCGTTTTTTACCTTTATGGTGGCCCCGCAGTGCTGGGTGAATGCGGTGGTTTTGTCTTCGCGCAAAATATAGCGGGAAATGGGCCTTACCTAGGCTCCATGGGGTGCGGGTGCATTTGGCGGGGATTTTACCTTCAGTTCGTCCCCGCAGAGCGGTGATTTTACCCGGGGTTGGCTGGACCGAAAGTCAAAGTCCCCGCTATTCCTCGGACCTGGGGGGTGGGGGCGTGGTGACTGGTGCATTAATGATGGGACAATTGGAAAGATAATAAAGTATTAACGTTCAATTTTATGTTTATTATTCCCAAAATATGTACAAATGTTCTCTTATATCTACATTTCGCTTAAAAGGGAAGCACTTGCTTATAAACACTATTGTCCTCTGTTTGATTAACGACGCCCAACAATGCTTATTTTTGGCGCATTTCTTATTTTCTCCAGTTCGTTTGCTACCCTTTTCTCGACCCCTAGGCACCGGGTAGACCGGGTTGTTCCGAGTAACTTCCCCTCTTCCTCCTCCCCGCTGTGCCAGCGGACCGGTAATCTCAGAAGGGTTGTACCTCCTTAGAACCTTGTCAAATACGTTCTGTTTCTTCTTAGTCGCGTATTTCCATGCCTCCTCTTCGACCAAATGTAGGTAGGATGTTGTTTTCTGAATTGATTTATAAATAGGATCCGATTGAAGATATTTTATCCAGGACAGTGGCGGTATAGGTTCGCACCATTGTTTTCCGAAATTGGCTTTTCATGACGCTGAAAGTCCGCATTATTATTTCATGCTAGTTCGAATATCGCTTTAATCAATATTTTCATTGAACGTTTTTATTCATTTATTTCATATATTTATTTTATTTGTATTTATTTATTTTATTTAATATTTAAAACAATGGGGGGGGGGGCTTCACTACATACTGCACTATTTCGAATGTAGTATCTATACCTATTCTTGTTATTGAATGCGCGTGAACAAAATGTGTATTGGATAACAAAACAAGAGGGTCTTGATGGCCCTAAATCGCTCACCTGAGTAAAAAAGTTTAACCCTTGTTGTTATCAGTATAGCTTGTTTCTCAAAGAATATTGAGCTGTCACAGTATGTGACGAATGCCCCCGAATGTGACATTGACATATGAACAAGTACATGAAAAGTTGATCTTGCCTTTACGTGTCAAATACATATGGCAAGTTATTATAAATTGACCCTGAACACCCATACTTGTCAGCCTACACTCTTATGTCCTCATATTTAGCATTCCATTGTGAATAAACACTAAGGGTATCTTCCACTTTAGAGGTAGGGACATGGGTCTTGCACGTGACCTGTCATCTTGGTATGTTAAACACGTGTGGCAAGTCATTTTAAAATCTGTCCATACAAGAGAAAGTTACCGCCCGGACACGACAACCTATACTTCATGTACTTTTATGCAGCATTTCATTGTGAATAAACACTAAGTGTGACCTTGACCTTAGAGGTAAGGACACGGGTCTTGCACACGACACGTCGAAAGAAAGTAACAGCATGGACACGAGTTATTGAGTCAGACACACGGAGGGACGGACGGAAGGACGGACGAACTGACAGACGTACGGACGGACAATGTGATTTTAATATGCCCACCTTCAGGTGCACAAAAACATACTGGTCAAACATGTTGCCTGGATAATCACTGACAGGACTTGGTGATTGACTGCACACTGACAGGATTTTGTTCAGTTTCCTTCACACTGACAGGACTTGATGATTGACTGCACACTGACAGAATTTGATTCCTGCACACTGAGAGGACTTTGTTCAGATGCCTGCGCACCACACTGACAGGACTTGATAATTGACTGCACACTGACAACACTTTTTCAATTGCCTGCACAGTGACAGGACTTTGTTCAATTGCCTGCACACTGACAAAACTATGTTAAATTGCTTGCACACTGAAAGAACTTTTAGTATAGATACACAAACAACAAACAGTGCACCATCCAATAAAATCAATAAACTCTAAAATCAACGTCAGATCACATTGAACACCTTCAATTAATTTTATCATACTTGCCCATTTAGGACAACATCACATTTCTTCTAATGTTAATAAAAAAACACACTTTATATACCACATTATCAGTGAATAACACTGTCCACACAGAAAATAAGATTGTACTATCTGCATGAACAATAATCTACATGAAGTACAATGAAAAAGTATGATTATTAAATTTATTATTAAGAAAAATAAAATTTCATCTAAAGAATAAAATGTATAATAATTATTTGATCTATGAACCCTAGAAAACAACAATAATTACCTCAGAAGTGACTGTGTTGAAGACTCAATAAAATTTGAAATCTTGTTAGGCCTAAAAAAAACATGTCCGTTTCGGGTAACCCGACCCTACCTATAAAAATGCGCCGACCCTAACTATTTTTTTTCCGTTTCTGAGCACAAAAAAATAGCGAATAGAGAGTAACGAAGGGCGGATAAATGCAGATTTTAATCATAATTATTGTTTATATGATAAAACAAAGTCAGGCAATGACAGTAATGTAGGAAAGACTGTCATGTGCAAGAAAACACTCTGAACTTATGAAAAAAAATCCCTACCTACCCCACCTTGAAATTTTGGAAAAGTTACCCTAAACAAACAATTTTTTTTTGGCCTTATCAAAAATAGAAGTAGTGGAATCTCCAATAAAAAGGGAGACCATATAGCAAGAATTGCTGCCCTTGCTTCAAGAGTAAACGTTACCAGATTTTAACAAAATGTAATTATGAACTTGTAACCCACCGGGGTGAGGCCATTTTTTCTCCAGTGGCATAATTTGAATAAACATGGTAGATAACCTATCGACAATGTTATACACCAACTAATTAAGCACTAGACTTCATAGTATTTGCCAAAAAAGTTTTGTAATTTTTCCTTTATAAGGTTGTAATGGCAACCAGAGTTCTGCATGGAATTCACATCTTTGAACAAAATTTTGAAAAAGCACCAACCAAGGATCAAAATTTTGAAAAAGCACCAACCAAGGATCATTCCTATGAAGTTTCATTAAAATTGTTCAAGGGATTTAGGAGAAGATAATGATTATAACCAATTGTTGATTTTTCCTTAAGGTTGCCATGAAAACCAGAGTTCTGCATTGAATTCATTTCTTTGAACAAATTTAAAAAAAACAAACACCAATCAAGGATCATTCTTATGAAGTTTCATAACAATTGTCCAAGCGGTTTAGAAGAAGAAGATGATTATAACCAATCGTTGACATTTTCCTTTAGGTTGCCATGGCAACCAGAGTTCTGCATGGAATTCATTTCTTTGAACAAACTTGAAAAAAAAACCACCAACCAAGAATCACTCCTATGAAGTTTCGTTAAAATTGTCCAAGCGTTTTAGGAGAAGAAGATGATTATAACTAATTGTTGACATTTTCCTTTAGGTTGCCATGGCAACCAGAGTTCTGCATGGAATTCATTTCTTTGAACAAATTTGCAAAAAGTGCCAAAAAAGTACCAATCAAGGATCATTCTTATGAAGTTTTATCAAAATTGTCCAAGCGGTTTAGGAGAAGATGATTATAACCAACTGTTAACATTTTCATTTAGGTTGCCATGTCAACCAGAGTTCTGCATGTTATTCATTTTTTGTACAGTTTTGAAAAAGCACCAACCGAGAATCATTCCTAAGAAGTTTCATTAAAATTGTCCAAGCGCTTTAGGAGAAGAAGATGATTAAAACTAATTGTTGACGCCGAACGATGGACGACAGACGCCGGACTTAGACCGATCACAATAGCTCACCTTGAGCTAAAAACTAACGCAATACGTCAGTTCCGATGCATTATAGGAAATGACGGCTGTTGGACCACGAAATTCACGAATCATATGTTTAAAGAAATGCAAAATATGTGATATGATCACGATTTTTACAAATCGATTTTCGACAAATGTGAACGTTGAAGCAGGGAGATCGCATTCCAAAGCACATCTTTCACAAACAAAATCGTCCTGTGTGTCTTCTGCACTTCATACATTTAAAAGTTAATGTGATAGTGAAATATTTTGTCCGTTATTGACCACGGTTCGTATGTTTATCATCTGGGGGATGGGGGGTCCGCTACGTATTTTGTGTATATGCCTGTTTATTGGTTATACTCCCAATCACCTGACTTTGACAAACTGGTATATTTATTAATTTCTTGCTTTCATAGAACCACAGGAGGCTAATTGCCATTTATTTATTTTTAAAAAGATACAAAATTAAGATAATTTACTGTCCAAATAATATCAATAAGGGTTTCAGGCTATGGTTGAGACAAATTTTAAAATCAATGATGACCGTGGTACTTTTTAACCTACCAGAGAAGTTAAAAAAAACGACCGGCTCCATCAGCATGTGGGGGGGGGCTTAATGATGATAATGATGATGATGATGATGATGATGATGGTGTTGATCAAAAAGTCGATCAAAAAAGGCTTAATTAACTTTGTTAGAATGAGCTTATAAACCGAAACAACGAACACAATTGTGACAAAATGCCCTATCGATAACAAGAATACAATATGTAATAAATATGATAACATCTTTTAATATATCAAACATTTGATCGATTTTATGGTCTAGCAGACGACAATTTTTGCATTTATCAATAATGACGTTCGATGGAAATACAAGCGGCGTTCCGTAAACAATTTCTTTTTGTGAAATATACACTTTTCCTAAGGTGCGATCTTAACCGTACACATTCACATGGTTAAGAAGTGGAAATTATACTTGGCATATTAGGTACTTCTGTTGAACATGAGTTTGTTAAACGAACATAGTTTATCCTTTCAAGTAATAAACACCTTTGACTTAGTTCAAATTTGATTGGAGGCTATCAGCACGGGACATCTTGCATGCGTTTAAAATTTATGTCCGATTACAACAAAAGTGGTTTACCATAGTTATACAGAACGGACAAGAACATGTGGATGAACGGACTGACAAATGGGCGGGAAAAAACTACATTATTTTCAGTATGCTTCCATTTTCAGAAAACAGTTCTGACTCCTACGGCGAGCTCCACTTGCAATCAATCTTTAAACCAATCTTCCACTTTTTTGGTCTTACCGGTCGTGTTAATAAACAAATATCTGTGAGCGAGGCGCGTATACTCGTCGAAGATAATTCTTCATCAGGAATACAACCCACAGAAGCACCAATGATGCTTTTAAGGGGCTTACTTTCCATGAATTATGAGACAAGGGATGCTTACACATTTCCTCTGCAAGATTCTCAGCCTCAGGTCCAACATGGCCAACGCACCAACAGAGTCCGTACAAGGAAAAGAGTAGAAGTATCAAGTCCGAGCGATCTATTCATGGCAACGTTCTATTGCTGCGATCCAATGCTACAAAGTATTCTTTTTGAAAAGTTATTTTTATGCAAGTGTGCTGTTCCATTTTTTTACAAAGATTTATTTTCTATGAATTATACTGTGGCACTTTGGCCTTTAAGATCTCTTTTCGCCGTACAAATCACAGAAGGGTGTTATACTAGTTGTAATATGATTGATGTTAAAACACATGTTATCAGTTTTGCCCGTCTCGGAAGACCTAATTTATCAAAGTCTACTGTTTTAAACAGCCTCATATCTTCCGAAAACACGTTTTACAATGGTACTTGTAATGGTGGACGTAGTAAACGAAATATCAGTGGTTTTTGTGAAATGTTTTCCTCCCCTGCATGTGAATCAGGCGGTGATTTATTCAAAGACCCAACTCATTTTCTTAATCTTCGGGGAGACCTTATTTCTGATTTCTGTTCGGAAGTATACTCGTTTGTTAATGCGATATCAGACTGTGTAGTTATTGTCATAGACATTCAACAACTAGAACGTAATTATGATGATTACATAAATGTGATTTCAAAGTTTTCTTCAGTCATCCTTCTTTTTTCTGAAGACACTTCTAATGATGTTACTACTGAACGTTTGTTAGAAAGGATAGACAAGAAATTCGATAGTATTGGAAATACAATTTTATTTTTTGAATCAGACAATATTAATGTAGGTGTGTTTGAAAATACAACGCAATTGTCTGAAAGCCTATCATCAGTTTTAAAAGAAAATGACCTGAAATCGCTGCATGAAAGATTATTCAGCAGTATCTTAAATCCTATCAAAGGCAGAATTACAACTGATGAATGTAAAGACGATTGTGTTGGCGGAAATAAACTGGCCGCTAGTGTTATAGAAGCAATGAGACTGGAACTTGAACACTGGGCAGAGAAAAATAACCATGATAAAAAACATTTATTTCAACACTGTAGATTGGTTTGTACTCCCGCGTCTTTTGTTCAAACAAAACAAATATCTTCAAGTTTAAGAATGATAAAGGTGTTAAGACGGGATGAAAACTCCACACATTTTGACGAAATAGATAAACACCAAGCGGACATTCAAAAATGTAAACAAGAGCAAACCAGAAATATTTCGGAAAGCCTAAAGACGTTTTTACGAGCTCTTCAAAAATCTAAAGAATCGCATTTTCATCTTGAATACTTTCTTTTTTGGTTCAAATTATGTTTAGAGAAAGAAACCAGACTAGTTCTAAACGAATTTAAATCGAAAAAGAAGAAGACAAGATATGGGTTGAAAGAAGCGAAAAAAACAACACCAAGTAAACAAACACTTGGTGAATATGAACACGAGCTACATGTTCTCAATGAAAAAATAGAAACGACACGGTTTACTGTTCAACATTTCTTCAGGGAAATAAGCCACATTTGCAACTCCATCATAGAACTTGGTCTAGATCAATGTATTGCAGGTGTGCCAATAAACGATGTAATGAAAGTATATGCAAAACTTATATCAAGAGGTGAAACCTTTGAACTTATCGATGGTGATAACTCGTACATGGCATCCTTCTGGAACCTGGCTGTTTTTGAATATATTGAAAAATATACTAGAGTCGGAAAATGTATGTGTGTCAGTATACTAGGCTTACAGAGCTCTGGAAAATCAACGATGTTAAATTGCATGTTTGGTTTAAACTTTGAAACAGGTACGGGTCGATGCACACGCGGCATCAATGGAAGACTTCTTGAGACAAAAATATCTACTTATGGACATGGACATGTTTTCGTTATCGATTTAGAAGGACTACGAGCTCCTGAAAGATCTATTACAGAACAAAATAACTTTGACAATGAACTGGCAACTTTCGCTACTGGAATAGGCGATGTAAGTTTAATGAATATATATGGAGAAAATCCAGTGGAACTACATAGCGTTTTAGGCGTAGTTGTTTATGCCTTGATTCGTTTGAAACATGCTGAGAACGCATTACCCGAAGGACAATCATGTATGTTTGTTCATCACTGTGTAGCTGACGAAACTGCACATCAAAACAATCTGGATGGTACTGACGCTCTAATAAAAGTCTTAGATCAAGTAACTAAAGAAGCAGCTAAATCAGAACACAAAGAACACAGGAACTTTAATGATGTGATTAAATTTGACGCGATATCACAGGTTTTTTATACGCCAGAATTATGGCAAGGCAAAGAACACGTGAAACGTGTCAACCCTGCGTACTGTAAAATGATATCAACCATTCGGACACACATCATTCAGTTACTTGTCAAACAAGGTACAGGTCTTGATGTGACAGATATCGGGATTCGAACTGAAAATTTATGGGATGGAATTCTCTCTGAAAATTTTGTATTCTCTTTCCGCAACGGCGTAGAAATTTACCAGAATGTTAACAATGCAATAAATGATATACTTTGGAAATTCGAAAAGGATTGGAACCTTCAAATTTTACCCGGGTTTCGACGCCAATACCGAGACTGTGTGACAACGGACGAGTTGTCTTTTATGCATAAACGCATTCAGGAAAAGGCAATGGAAAAATATGAGTCAAGAACCATAGCAGTTCAACAGAGCATAGAAGACTTTTTTGATAAGTGTGAAGATAGGAAAACTGCAGTACAATGGAAATCAGCTGAATTGCGTCTAGTAAAACTAAAATTTGAAGACATTAGGCACGCAGCAAAAAATCAGTTAAACTCATACTACACAATTCAAATTATTTTCATTGAAACATCCAAGATAACAGAACAACGAAAAAATGAGCTTGAAATTAAATCTCGAGAGACGGTCGAGAAGTTAAGCTTAGAATGCAGTGAAAAAGACATTGAAAATTCATTTAATACGATTTGGGAAAAATTTGAAGCGGACATCCGTCAAAAGTTGACCTTAATGGAAAATCCGAACCTTGCTGCCACGTTTGTTACAAAATTAAACCAAATGTGCTCCGAAGACAAAATCCATATCGAAATACACTTAAGAGACTTTACACCTTTGGAATACTTACAACCTGATTTATTAGACAAAACTGATGTTGTTCCAAAAGGAAGGATGTTTTCGATTCGTAGAATACGCATTCCTAATTTTCTTAAATCAGAGGCGAAAACGGATACACAACCACTGGTAGAGTACGTAGATTCATTAGTAAAATCATTCGATAAAAAAACTGAAGTTTCAGAAATAATGGTCGAAGATTTCATTCGAAATGTTAAAACTAAATCTGAGCTTTTTGAGGCAACAGACAAAACGTGGACAAAGGCGCTTTCAATGAATTTTGTTCTTAAAAGTTGTCAATTTGCACTGTTCCATTTTAGCGACCACAATGAACAGTTCCACAAAAACTATGGAATCGATTCTTATATAAGCCAGTATAGAAAAAGAATGTTCATATCTTTTAAGGTTTCCATTGCATGTAAACAAAATGAAACACAACAAATATTTAAATCGCTTTGTTCTACCTTTTTATTCTGTCTGAATAACGCTATCAAATGCATCATTGAAAAGAAAGTTGTAAACGTGTTAGAGAGAGAGTTTCATTACTCTAAACCAGAGCTATTACGTGAAATATGCATATCTTTAGCAAATCAGGCGTATGAAATAAATGCTTTTGAAGATTTTATATCATATCTAAGGACACCAGATCGCTTTGGCAAAAAGTGGTTCATAATGAGATGCGAACAAATGCTGTTTGGTGAAGTCAATAACATTCAGTCGTTTAAAGAAATATGCAAACGTACGATTGATGACGTATTTGGATATGTTCAAACATCAGTTCACGATTTGAGGGATAATTCCGAGGCGAGTATAAGACTTCATGAAGCCGTAACTTTTTTCTCAAATAGATTTGACATGCTTGACATTGACGGAACGGAAATAGAAAGGGTGTGCCGTTCGGAAATGGATGAGCGTGTGAATGTCACCGACTTGGCAAAATTTATGGATTCTGTTCTTAGTTTAGAGAAAGGTAACTTAAAAAGCAAGTTTTGTTCAGCAACTGTCCACACCATAGAAACGTTTATAAACCCGCAATATGATGCACTTTTTAAACATCTATGGGGATGTTTTGAAAAATGCCCATTTTGCAAGGAGCCTTGTGCGTTTAAGTACCATTCTGTTGAAGCTGCTAAACATCGATGTAAACAGCATCGGTTTCTTGGCTGTATAGGGGTGAAAAATGAACAACAAACACTATTACGGGACTCTTGTGATTCGCTCATTATGATGCCTCGGGAATGGTTTGACTGTCAGGTAGTAAACAATAAATGTACAAAACACAAAGGCCATGGTAAAAAATCAACATTCCACTACTTTCAAGATTATAAGTCATTTTTTCCTGATTGGGATATCAAACCATCGTCTGATATGCGTGGAAGTTCAACCTATTGGAAATGGTTCATGTATAAGTTTAGAGAAGAACTTTATGATTATTATGGTTGCACTCCAAGCATCATTCAAAATGACTGGTCAAATATTTCAAAGCAAGACGCAATACAAAGCCTGTTTTCTTGTTATAATAGGTGGCAGTTCTGAGCACTTTCAAGCCAGTTTTTAATATTTATCATACCGAAAACGTTTCGCGAGTATTAACTAGATAATTATCGCGAAAATTAAGTTGATAACACAAAACAATTTTCGAACGTTAACAGGTTATCTTACGGCAGCCATATGCCACCATCAGTAGTTTCGTTATCATAGTCTCTTTTTATACGAACACTACCGTTCGTTTCTATAGTGCCTTACTATATGCATGTATATACGTACATTAATTCATGTTGTATATATATTTGTTGTAATAGTATTTCCGGTTTTTTTTATCACGAAAGGTCTCCTGTAACTCATACTTTGAGTGGCAGTACATCTTGCTGTTGTTTTTTATGGAATGTTTACCATTTTTGAATAGAAATAACTTGTTTTTCTTTCCTCGGATATTTAAATAAGTTTGTATTTATTAAACACAGTGTGCGTTGTATATCTAGTGTTGGTTAACTTTAGATACAGAGTCGGCTTTATGCAAATTACGGTTTCGTGATGTTTACATATTTTAAAATTGAATATCTGAAAAATGTTGATATAGACTTATCTGATTATTGATTAACACAGAGTTGACTATTGCAGCCTTGAAATCACAGTGATATTGAACTTAGTTTTCTTTATAAGTCAAGTTGACATGTTTTTAAGATTGTATAATTTTTAGATAATATTTCAAACATGTGTTGATGTTCATGTATTTTTTATTTCTACAGTTTTAGTTTTTAATCAGTGGTATACTTCATGACATGTTATGCTGTTTGATGAATATGTTATGTATACAATATATGTTTTTAAGTATGATATAATTGTGACATTTATAGCATTGCAACAACATTCATTAGGCAGATTCCATTTTATATTTACATGTGCTGATGTTCTTGTATTGTATTTTATTTCTACATTTGTAGTATATAATCAGTGGTATACTTGACATGTTATGCATTTTGATGAATATGGTGTGTACAATGTATGTTTTAAGTATGATATAATTGTGACATTTATAGCATCCATAGCATTGCGACAGCATTTGTGAGTATCGTTGTTATGTTAGATAGATTTCATTTTATATTTACACTTTGCTACATATAAAAACAACACAAGTACAAAGTATAAAATCTTAATATGCAAACTAACTACGAGTAGACCTTTCTGTGCCATGAAACTAGTCCTTTATCAGAACCGAGCTAATTATTTTCTCTGAACTGTAACAGCTATATCGTTTTCTAAGAACTGTACTTAAAATAGAGGGACGAAAAAACTGTGCATTCTACTGTGAACAGAAACGATACAAAGGAGCAAAACTGTCCAGCATACCTACAGTGTCCCGCTTGTATATTAGCATGCTTTACAACTTGAAATGTAATAGAAAACTATGTAAGATTCAAATTAACAAATACGGCAACATAACGGAAACATATCTGACACAAAATTTCTCAAAAAGCATGAATAAAAAATAACCGATTTTTCAGATCTTTGTTAAAGATTACAATGTTGTTAACGTTACCGTTGTTAACTTGGAAATGTTTACTGCTCTGGGAGGTTCATTGATACATTTGTGATCTGCAGTATTTCTAACAAGATTATAGACAACTGTTTCAGCTGTAATTGTTTTATTTAAATATATGAGCACATCATCAGAAAGTACACGCTTAAAATATAACAACGATGTTGTTAATCAGGTTGTTAACAAAGTTCTGAACAATCGGTAGATTGTTGATAAACTGTCATTAATTTGTTTTGATTAAATCACTCGATATATATCCTAGAAAATGAATGTTGAATTAATTCAACGGTATTCATTTGTTAAAATATACTGTTGATTTACTTGATGTGTTATAATATTTTGTTTGATCCAATAGTTTTGTTTTTTTCTTCAGATTTGATTTTTATTTAAATTTGAAACCTTTTTTGGTTTTTGGTTTAATTTTGTATTTATAAAATCTAATCAGTATTGTATATGATATTATGTAACCGTGTTGTAAAATAAATGTAATCACGTGTGGATTTCTTTCGTCTGAGCCCACGATGAAATTATTTCCCAACTAAATTAGGTAATCCCCCAGCGGCCTTACTGTTTTACCGACCGTTTCAAAGTGTTAACCTCAAATAGTTATTTAGAAGACGTCTTAATGCATATACTTTATGCACTTGTTGTATTTAGACGGTGTATGCGACTAATACCTATGAAAGAAAAGTAAAACATTATCGAGGACACTTTGTATTACTTGACTTGAGTGCACAAGTAATTAAAATTGGCGACTCAAATTAGTTTCAATTGTAATAACATCAGAGGTTACCAAGCCTATTAACCGTTTCGCCACAAACTGCATTGTCATTGATATTCGTACATTTCATTATTTACTGATAAGCGCAAGTGTCTGCGACAATGAAGCTTCGTTTTGTGACACTATAAAGTCACTGCTGATTTCTCTAAATTAAATATAATACTGTTTCGGTCAGCATCTTTCAAAACGAGACCAAAGTGTTGACCAAGCAGAACTATTTACCCTAGAAAAGTAGAAATCTATTTGCATAATCATTTGACCGAAAAGCGAATTTAATGGGCTGGGATAGACTGTCTAGCCCTCGGACGACCTCTCTCCACACCCAAAACACCGGGACTATTTAAGAAGCGCTAACTTTGGACCCGGGCGCGCTCCTATTAATCAAACTCCAATTTCACCATGGATTTGAGGCAATTCTGTTCGGAGTAATGTTGTTGGATTTCAAAGACTAAAGTTCTTTCATTTTATTGAATGAGTTACTTAACAGATTTATTTTGTTTTAAATGCTATAAGAACATTAATTTAAATTACCACTATACGATCATAGAGCTAGATGAATTGTTATGTGTGCATGAATATTTATACGCATATAAACATATAAACAAAACGCTTAAGGTGTTCTTTATTCACGCCAGTTGAAAGAATAAATCCAAAAATATCAAAGTTCCACAGTTTCAACCCCAGTTTCAGCCGTCCATTAACACAATTCATGTAAACAATGAACTATTTATTATAATGTGAATTAAATAAAGTGTCAAGATTTTTTGTTCATGTGATAAAATTATTTTGCCAATAAGTAGCCTTTTAATGCATGTTTAAAGGCTGGTAGCTTATCTTGACATTTAATGTATGTAAGAAGATTATTCCAAATTTGCATTGCTTTATAGGCAAATGTATTTTTGATATAGTTTGTTCTTGGTTTTACAACAAAAAGATCCTTGTTTTCTGAAGAACGCAAGTTATAGTGCTCATTTTTGGCAAATGTTAACAATTCTGTGAAGTACGAAGGAGTCAAACATTTCATGCTTTTGAAAACAAGTAATGAAGGATGATAATAGCACCTGTCTTCAAAAGATAGCAACCCAGACTGTTTGAACATGTTTCCACAGTGGCTAGTTCCCGACTTCATTATTAGCTTAATCGCTCTTTTCTGAATATTAGTGATTTTTGTGGTATCTGAGGAATGTGTAAGTCCCCAGACACTACAACAGTACTCCATGTTTGACATGATATATGCATTATAATACAATGATTTCATCTCGTCTGTTAAATAATATGCTATTCTTCTTAGAAGTGCCAATTTTGAATTAAGCTTATTCACTACAGTCTTGACATGTGTATGCCATGACAATGTCTGATCAACATGCACCCCGAGGACCTTTTGACATTTCACGTTTTCTACTGACAATCCATCTATTGATAGTTCAAGTTGCAATGCATGTTTTGCCTTATAATTAGTACATAGAATCATACATTTGGTTTTTGTGTTCGCACTGTATATAGTTTCTCGAAAGACCTCGGTGAAATATAGTGTAAACACTAACATTAGCAAACATCTGATATAACATTAGGCAAATTCTAGGCTAAATGCGTTAGAACTATTTCCTTAGTGTCACATAACCTGTATAAGTGAACATTTGACGTTACTACATGCCATTCAGAACTCCTCAGCCATTTTTTATCGAAAACAACAAGTTCCGAATGACTACATGCATAATGTATAATACATATTTCCTTCAGATTCACTTACTAAGATGTCACTCCTATAACACTGACATGTACCATGAAAAAACAAAAATTATATCATTTTCGGAATTTCAATAAATCCCGTAAGTACATAGCACTTAAGATGTTTTGCTCATTTATGAACATAATATTATAATACATTTAACTTATATACGTAATTTAAAATCTATAAAAAATACAGTTACGTTACGTCAGAAACTGATCTAACAGCAACACAAGTGGTTTAATTAAAGCTACACTCTCACAGATTGATAGTTTTTACAACTTTTTTTTACTTTTTTTTGTCTCGAAAAAGAGCAAATGTTTGCGTAATATCAGCAAACCAATGATAAAAGACTGCTGACAAAATATGAGAGCGCAGATTTGCATATTTTCGTTCGAAATTTCATGTTTTATGGCTAAAACCGCTACTAACGGTTAAAAAAACATGCATAAACATGGATTTTTGAAAGTAACTATAAAAATCTGCGATCTTAATTTTTGTCAGCAGTCTTATATCACTGGTTTCCATGAGTTATCGCAAAAATTGGCTCGTTACAAGACAAAAAGGGTTGCCAAAACGTTCATTCTGTGAGAGTGCAGCTTTAAAGCGTTAATTCCAGCAACTATGCATACAAAGCTCGTCAACTTCGCTAATGCCTCCTTACAAACGACCTTCAGCGCAACAAGATTTTGCACCATAATTAAAACATCAGAGTAAATAATAAGTAAATAATACCAACGTTTATAATAACAAGTTATTTACTACAAATATAAAGTAATAGTGTACGTCGTCGGCATTATAAGAGAAGTGCAGCCACAGTAAAAATATGTAGCGCTAAGAACCGATTAAAGATTATTTTTATATAAAGAAACTATACTAATGTATCATTTGCAATCACCATATAATGTATAGGAAAAGTGAAAGAGAATATGTTCATTTAAAACAAATATTTAGATTTCTGACACAATAAAGCATATAACCAGTCCGGGTGTATCTCTCAGTCGGGAACAGATAGACTGGTACCCTACGTTACTTTTTGATAAAAATCTAATGTATAAACAAGTATATCAGAACTTTTTGTAGAAAAGAGAATAAGGGTACCAGTCTAGGAACAGACGTTCCGTTCCGTTCCGCAAGGGCCATCGTGTCTTTGCCCTTGCGCGAAGGAGCAAAGACGCGTAGGGACGAGGAGAATACACGACCATTCAACCGAGCGAAGGAACGAAGGCGAAACGCGAAAATGTGTTTATGTATACATGTTTAAATTATTGCTTTTTATTTTTTATCATAATCCCTGTATAATCGAATTTAACATACGAATACACAGCGGACGCGTAACGGTGCAACTTCATATGATCAAACGTGCTCAAGAAAGACAATGCGTACTCATAGTTGGTACAACTGTAGACCGAGTTGTCTCCCGTTTATCAATAGACAGATGATTGTAGGGCGCTCGCGAAAACTTTTTACTTTGTTCGAAACTAAAATAGTTTCTGTTAGACGGTCATCATAAATGCTCATGAGTTTACTACCGGACATGCAGAAAATAAGATATAAAAATAAATAAATTAATATATTCAGCTCAAATGGGACCGATTTACAATTGGGAATTAGATTTGAAGCTCGGCACGGGCAACTTGGGCGGGCGAGGGGAGGGGCGCGTTGCCGTCAGGTGACACCGCCGCTGAATCTGCTAGTACGTGGTGGTGGGGGCGTGCCGTCAGGGGATCCCGCTGCACGTTGAACCTTAAAACTCAACTTCAAAATGTCAGTAATATTCTATTCTATCAGAAACAATCCATTTAAAACCATTGAATAAATAAATCCTATTCATTTTTATTAGTAAGTGTATGTAAGTTCTTATTTTGCCAATCATCCATCTGATCTTCACATACATGATGTTAGAGCATTTTTGAAAATATTTCATGAGTCGAGAAGGAAATAAGCGTTGAGGCATTGCCTAATGTGTACATATTTTTAACATAATACACGATAATTTATAATTTAAATTTTATTGTAAACTAATAAATCTTTTAGCCTTGAAATATTGCAAAATTCCAAATTGACAATTTCGTTGTAATTCAATCAAAATAAAATGCAAGAACTTTCATTTTGAATTTATTTAACATTATTACAACAGCAAGGTATTCCTTTCCCAAATGAATCCACTATTACATTAGGGCGTCAACCAGGAATCATATTTTAACAGAGTGGTTAAGAGACTTACCAGAGAATTATCTTATTTATCTTGAGAATAAGTCAATGAATAAATTCGGAATCAGGAATAGATTTCACTGTAAACTTCTCCAATTAAACTTTCCATGTCACCGAGTAGAAAATTGATACATAATACACGAGTCAGTTGTAACCCCCCCCCCCCCCCCAGGTCCGAGGGTATACCGGGGATAGCCGGGGAAATGGGCTGTGTTTTTAGCTTTCAGGTGGCCCTGCAGTGCCGTGTGAATGCGGTGGTTTTGTCTTCGCGCCAAATATAGTGGGGAATGGGTCTTACCTAGGGCCCCCGGGGTGCGGGGGCATTTGGCGGGGATTTTACCCGGGCTTTGCTGGACCGAAAGTCAAAGTCCCCGCTATTCCCCGGACCTGGGAGGGTCGTGGTTGAAATTGACTGGT
Source organism: Mya arenaria (assembly GCF_026914265.1). Classification (NCBI taxonomy): domain Eukaryota; kingdom Metazoa; phylum Mollusca; class Bivalvia; order Myida; family Myidae; genus Mya; species Mya arenaria. Next base: position 454,786 of record NC_069123.1, read on the forward strand.
GCATAAGTTACACCACAAAGAAACCCTTTCAGACTTATCCAACGTATCCTTTGGGAGGAGTCCTTAAACATAATTATTTTGACCGAATTTTTCTAGAAAATTAGAATGTGCAATATTTTGACCAAAAATAGTTCCCCTTATTCATAACGTTTAGAGCATGTGATGTGTTTCGGCCTGTACACATGGACAAGCTTTTCCGCCAGATAAAATATTCAAAATGGTATAATATAGCTGCCTTCACAAGCTTTTAAAACTAGTTCCTACATGTGTTTTAACTAATTTAAACTAGTTTAGATTAAATTATCTAAAAAAAACATGACAGGTTTTTGTTACTTGCTATGGGAAATCACTGCGTAGATGAATTACAAAAGACGTTTGGAGACTTAGTATAGTTTGACCTCTATCGAAAACTCAATAGTTACGTCCCCTTGTTAGAAATAGTCAATGCTTGTTCGTGACGGCATGTGACGAATATTTCCGTATAATACCACTTTTAAATATACATTATACGGTAGGTGTTCTCGTTTTTGGTGCAGTCGTCCGTCTGTTCTCAGGGAGCTGGCGTAACTTGAGCTCCAAAGCCTAAGAAATAAAAGTGTTGTTGTGTCACCCCCGATCAGGTGTACATGTACATTTTGTAGACCAGGGGCCGTTTCCTTTTGTAGCTCCCTAGGACTCGCCTACGCTGTGACGAGAGTGTGATTTGAGCAGAGTTAAAGTAAACTTGGAAGGAGAAGTGGGTCAGTGAGGGGCTCGAACCCAAGACCACAGGAACACTAGCACGATGCTCTAACCAACTGAGCTTACCGGTTGGCTGGTTCTTATGCATTTATGCATACCCACACACACTACACTCCTCCCCTCATTCAGGGTTCGAATTTAGACTCGCATACTCGCAAAATGCCAGCGACATTTGGAAATTGCGAGTGACTTTAATTCAAGCTCGCAAAATTCTGCGAGTGGCTTTTTCTAGACCACAAAATGTTAAAAGGAAAGTAGAATAAACATGAACTTAATTCCACTATGTAGTCGAGTGTAAACAGCCTATAAGTGGCATGTTTACACTGCCGGTATAAAGAAGACAGTACAGAGTCACGCTCTAGTAGGTTTTCAAAAATAGAACAAATACAGAAAAGGCCGAGTTTTATCTCGAATCTTTCCGGGATGCTCTGAGGCGTGCATAATACAAAGTAAATACGAATGATGTAATCACCTAGCTCAATCATTGGCTAAATTTAGCGCTTTTGCGCACTATAGGTAAACCCCATCATCCTTTGAATATATTTCCGCCCAACTGTCAAAATGAATAGACTTCGTTGATCGATATATTTCATGGTCCAAAGTATCCACGCTACATTTACTGTTGCTTTTTTATTTTAAATTTATTATTTTATTGTTTTTAATACTTAGAGACTTAATAAAATCTGTAGCGTGCTTGTCGAATGGGTATTAAATTACCCGATGGCGTGGGTAAATATACAAAGTGAACAATGTCAAAATATTGGACAGCTTTGTTATCAAAAAGCTGCCAGCATAAGACGAGTCTTTCCATACCCCCCAAATAGAATAAGCCATCAACAAGTTCTAGTAGTCGAGTCACTCAAGATTGATACTTTTTAATATTCATAATATGTCTTAGGTGTTAATTTCTACTTTAATTAGACAATATTATAAGGGAATAAAGCAAATAATAAAATTGCAAGTTGATTTGTCATTTTGCGAGTTGCCTCAAAATGCACTCGCAAAATTTTGCGAGTGCTCCTCAAAGTTAAATTCGAACCCTGTCATTTATCTTTTCAGCTGATGGAAGCACTACTGCCATTGACTGCTGCCACCATGAAAGTAAACTTTAAGGATAAGTGTGCCCGGTGTGGGGCTTGAACCCATGACATCCAGAACACTAGCAAGACATTCTTGCAAACTGAGCTAACCAGGCGGCTGGTTCTTACCAACACACAACAGAGCCAAAACACTTGTGTGGCTTCTAGCACAGCCCTTGAGCGATTGAGGTACCCGGCTGGCTGGTTGTAACCCAAACACTCTGGTTTTAACCCACGCACTCTGTTAACATTTAAAGCCGGTCCAGTTACTCGTCCCTTTATTCTGGACATGTTTGTGTTTTGATGAAAAATCAAGGAATTGTCACGGCCTTGTGTCATTGTCAAAATATGTTGAAAATAAAACCGATGATAAATGGGCGTGGTGTTGTTACTGAGTGACTTATGGCGGTTGTTTGGACGCCCAATATGCTAGTCGTGAATAATATGTTACGAGGATGTCAAACTCATATTTATTATTTAATTTTGACATTGAATAAATGTCCTTTTCACTCACTGTGGTTTATTATTCACGTCTCCTGTTTAGTTGAACTTGTCATGGCCAGCCCCTCTTTATTCAGTAGCAATACATAAAAGTATGATAGGAGCAGAGCTGACACACTGCTGGAATAGTAGTGAGACTTCTAGCATGGCACTAGAATGATTGAGCTACCAGGTGGCTGGTTTTACCCATGCACAAGGTTAATATTATAACCAATCCAGCTCATGGGTTTTTAACTCTTGAAACCTTGTCTGTGTTTTGATGTAAAATCAAGTTTTTTTCATAGCTTGGTGTTGTCACCGCTGGAAACCTCATTTAACCTGTTGGCCATAGCTGGAAAACATTCAGAATATTCCAATGAAACTTTGTCCACTTTTGTGGAGCCAGACACATTATGCAGATGTATGGCCAGGCCAATAACTGTTACTTAACAGTTTTTGAGTTATGGCCCTTGTTCATTTTTCATAATGTTTAATAATATGTTTTATAATTGCATGTTCAACAGGATTTGCATAATTTTATTCTTTATATAAACAGGTAAAACTGGTGGCATCTCCAGGTGTGTGACCAGTGACCGACAACCAGCCTGTGGCATTGCAGTGTGTGCGATGGCTTAGTAGCTCTAGGGACTCTGGACTAAGAAGAGTTAGTATCATTTTATTAATAATCAGTTATATGTTATTAAGTATGCTCCTTGAAGAATTTGTGAAGCATAAAGTCACTGCTTCATCCATTTTTATTGCTTCACTTGTCTGTGCTATTTCTGAGCATCATTGGATTGAATGGTCAAAGTGTCATTAGCTACAGGAGATGTTCATACATGCATCGTCAGCATTTTAAGACTCTGGTTATCTTACTTATAGATTATAGTCTAAATATAGCACCATTCTTGTCAGTCTTCCAGACTATTTTTTTGGCGTCTAATGCTTTTAATTCAACAAAACTTTATAAGACTTTGTTATTATTTAAAGCAAGAAGTATATTATTATACTACTGTAATGGTCACAAGCTCAACTCATAAACTTGAAGGCAAGATGCAAAAGGTCAATGTCAAGGTCACAGCACTAACTCTTGGATTTGAGCCTTGAAATTATGTCTATTCCATATAATCTATATCCATTGAAGGATTTTAATGAAACTTTGGTCTTATGAAATTGTTCTACTCATCAAGGCATCATAGCAGAATCAAAAAGCAGAATCCATTTTTGAATCTCCCAAAGTTAATGTCAAGGTCACACTACTAGGTCAGGGTTTTAAGCTTTAATTTCATGTCTGTTCAATATCTTATGAAATTGTTCTACTCATCAAGGCAATATAGCAGAATCCATCTTTGAAACTCCAATGGTCAATGTCATGGCCACAATACTAGATCAAGAGGTTGAGCATGTATATTGAGTCTCTTATCTTCTACACCCCATCTTAGATTGTGATGAATTTTTGATCATAATTATGATTTAATGGACCCTACCCAATATGCTTAACTGCTGGCCAACTTGTGTTTTACTGAAACGATCATTACCCTGTTAGTGCCATTCATAATTTCAGATGGCACGAGCTTATGACTACCATAAAGATAATGAAGGACATAGCGCTGACGAACCAGGTGCCGATGTTGAAGCAGTCCTTGGAGGTGTTTGTGTTCCGGCAGGAAAGCTGTGCTCACTCGTAACAAGTGTCTGGAGGCCTTCTGAATGGGAAACCTCAAAAATAGGGACCTTCATGTGAGTTGTTACGATTTCGCCCGTCAATGCATCCATCCGTGATTCTTGCACCAGGTTGCCAAGGGGTATATCAAAGTTTTAGTTAACAAATTACTAATGTGTAAAGTTTTCATCTTGAACCTTGTTGCCACTGGTAGACAACCACCTTCTTGTGTGACTGTAACTTGACCAGTAGGGGCAAATTGACTATAAACAAGTCCATATCATGACAAATTTCAATCAGGACCTATGTTATGTATTTATTCCAGGTACATGTATTATCTCATAAATTGTATATTATTTCTGTGAGCAAAGATAAGTTGGACTTAATATCTTGGAACAGTGTTTAAGTCATAAACAAAACCCTCGTAGCTTTGAATTACATGTACCTGTATGGGTAATGTCATCATTAAATTTGTACTTAAATCACATTAACAGGTTTACGGAGAAAAGAAATGTTTTTTTTCTGGCGAAGATGTGTTGTCTCCCCTGCAAGTGGCCTCCAATGCTGTCAAGTTGATGCCGGCACTTGTAACCATCTCGAGGCTGCTAGTGTTTTTTTTTCCAGGTATATATCAAGTACCTTCTTATACACATTACATTTTAACTGGATAACAAGTGAGTCAGATGACATAGTTGGTCTTTTTACGGCTATCACCCGCTGCTTTTGTAATGACTACATTGGAATTTGAGCAGGCTGAAAACGCCGCATCACTCATCTCAGTACGAGGCCAAGTAGTTCTCAAACTCATGATGGAAATTCTAAATAAATTAAGGTTGAACTTGTTTAAATTTGCATTATATTGACCAACAGTGAATGGATGTTATTTCAATATATAATAAAATATAAATGGCTAATCTTTAACCTGACATGTATTTTACCCACAGCAGGTCATGTATTGCCTGGATTGTGGATGAGATATTATAATTATAATTATAATCCAGATTTACAGAATCTGGAAGAGGAGAAGTGAATATACAGGGTAACACAGATTAAAAATTATGCTTTTTTAAGCCGGTACAAATATTATGACGTGAATGTGTGGATTCAAATCCTGATGCAACTCACAATGGATGTTTTATTAATCTCCACAAAGTAATCACATGAATACAGTTCTATGGAACACCAGTAGAAATCATTTATACAGTGTCATTAATAATTCTTCTGGCACAAGTGTTTTAGTATTTTAAGTTTGTACCACAAATTTAATGCCTTCTATATATAACTGTTCCTTAAAACATATATTTGTAACAAAAATTAAATGTCCTTACTTAGGTAACACACAAAGTCTTAAAAATTAATCTAATGGAACACCTTACAATTCGAAGTCCAGAATAAAAGTCGCCCATTAGGCTTTTATATCCAACATATTGTTGTTTTAAAAAGTTAAAAAATAACAGGAATCCTTGAAATGTCTCACTCAGGCTTATTTATCCAAACTTGTCTAGCTAAGCCTGTTGCATAAAAACTATCCAGAACATAAAATAACAAAGTTGCTAAAATCATAGGCAAAATGTAGAAACAAGAAACAGTTTGTTTAAGAATAAAGAACCATTATGAAACCCTTTAAATGTAAGAGATAATAAATGCAATGTATCAAATATTGTTACAATGTTATAAAGAATATTACTAAATTTCTTTTAAGATGTCATCATTTTCATACCAAACATTTCATGTTTCCTAATAATAAGAGGTTAACATCTGAACAACTAAAGAGACAATTAATATATCAATCTGACTTATGGGACAGAATCATTAAAAGATATTGAATAAAAGATAACAAATATTATGAACACAATTTGACACAAAAAATGCTTCATTAAATACAAAAACAAAATGCAATATCACGCAGCAATGAAACTTTTTAACAACCTATGGCTTCAAAATTCAAGTCTTAGGGAAAAAAAATAATTCCAAAAACAATTACAGTTTCGTTAAATGCAGTTTTACTCATATAGAATGCTTTAAACCTAACAGTTTAAATAAAAGTGATCTTTGCCCCCAGTAACCCCACAGGATATGGTACATTTAGGTATTTGTGTGTGTTTTTTCACAATTCTAAGGGGTCTTGGCACCATTTGCAAGGAGGTGACCATAGTACTTTAAATGCAAAACTGCAGCAAATGCCAAAAAAATATACATATTTATAGGTTATGATTCTAACTACTACCAAATTAGCTGTACCACATTTTATAAAAAAAAAAATAATTTACCAAAAAGGATGAATTGATATCGAAAACAATCATGGTCGTATGAAGCATACCATATCAATTTGAAAAAAAAGGTGCAGAAAACATGGTATTTCTACCTTATAAGACTATCGTTGATGCTTGTACTTCTTTTAGGACCCACCAGTCATTTAATATTTGTGTGTTTTCAGCTATAAAATGCACCATTACGATCTTGTAATCAGTAATTGATATTTATCATAAATGCATAATTATCAGTTAGAACTTATGTTTGTTGGTTTGGCTTTAAATAAGATAATCACTTAAAAGTGATAATTTGACTAATAATCTAAACATTTATATAAATATGAACACACAAAGTTGGCAAGATACAATTTATGAAAATATCCTAACTGTTGCTCTAGTTTTATCACTTTAAAATATGAAAGTATTGAAAGCTAACCTAGCAAAACTTCTAATTCCTATGAAATCCTACTGTTTTCATGAAGAGGAAGTTTGAACACTTCAGTGACTCTACAGCTAGATTTCTGACTAGCTCCTTAAAGATGCACTCTCACAGATTGAACGTTTTGACAATTTTTTTATTTTTTTGTTTTGGAACGAGCCAATTTTTGCGTAAATCAATGGAAACCAGGACTGCTGACAAAAAATTTGATTGCAGATTTCTATAATTAAGTTCATAGATTGATGTTTTATGCATTTTTTGTAAACCGTTAGTAACGGTTTAAGCCATAAAACATTAATTTTCGAACAGAAATATGAAAATCTGCGATCTAATTGTTTTTGTCAGCAATTTTTTATAACTGGTTTGCATATATTTACACACAAAAATTCTATCTCCAAGACAAAAAATAAAAAAGTTATAAAAATGGTATACCTATGAGAGTGGAGCTTTAATGAAAAGTTACTGAACAATCATGGAAAAATCCTTATTATCTAACTAGATGTACATGAGGAATTTCAGTATAGGTCAATGCCAGAAAGATACTGGGGGGTGATAAATGCAGAATTTGAAAAGTTATGACCCCACTCGGCAAGTATTGTGGATCTCCTATAGCATAATTCACCAGGATTTTACATTCTTAGCAAATCTATCTTTGACTTGTTTCCAAATAAGAACACAGTGGAATTGTAATTATTTAATTTGTTTTGTTTGTTTGTTCAAAATGTTTGTTTTTTGTTGGGATTTCTTCAGAAAATGGGTAATTTCAGAGGCTAATTACAGATAAAAAAGGGTCGCTAGGGAAGTACAATGTAGCCAGTGAGGTTCCTTCTATGAAAAAGGGTAAAAATGCCCTGGCTTTCACTATAGCTAATAATAATAGTTTAATGCTACAACTTCTAAAAGATTCATTTTGATTGAAAGAATTACTGATTTATCTTGACATTCATTTGCATCCTTAAAAACATTCTAGATACAAAAAAAGTTGCCTAAAATTAAAGCCACACTAGAAAAAACATCTTGCTGAATAATCTAAATTCAAAATCTTTAAAGACTTGGTGTAGGCAGATCAGGTCCACTACGGAGGCTCACAGAAGATAAATTTCTTGAAACAGCTCCTAGCAAGTTGTCAGCAGGGTAATCTTGATTGTTCTGCCCCCTTATGATTGGTTCGGCCTGCCAAGCTATGAAGGATATATATAGTGCATGTCATGGCAGGTGTATAGCAATATTTATGCTGTAATCTAAAGTATAGGAATAAAACAAAATAACAAACTCATTAGCAGGCGAGTTTCTTATGGCACCATGATGTGAAGTAGGTTTATCAGACAAGTTTTAAAGATTATATCACAAACATGTTGTTAACATATACACACCTTCATCATATACATTAAGTCAGAAGCACTTAGTGGAAGACCTATAGGGTTAGCCGTTTTTGGAAGGTGATTATTTTCAATAATCATCTCTGAAAATAATTACAGTAAAACTACGATCGCTCGAGGACATCGGGGTCCTAGCTTAAACCTCGAGGGAACCGATGTTTCGAACGACCCAAGTTTCAATTTTCCAGTCTGTTATGAAATATCTTTAGTGTTTTTTTTAAGTTTGAAGTCTTCAAACCGACTGTTTACTACGACACCGATTATGTGTTGCGTTAAGGAAATGGCACATATGTTCGAAGACTGTCGTATACGAAGTGTAAAAAAACAAACAATTATAGATGAATAAATAGTAATGTTTATTTTTACAAAAAGCACATTTTCTAAACAAGCAACATTTATATATGACAGTACATATTATGGCATTAGTAAGTTTTAAGATTCGCATAATTAAGGATTGATCATTGGCGCATATTGTCTGTCTTGCGAAACTGTTCAAACTTATAATTATTTTCTCAAATGCCCTTATCAACTATCATCGGTAATGTGTAAACAGTAAAGAATGGTTTTTCACACCTTATTAAATCTCCTTAAACTGTCATTGCAATTTTTACAACTTGCTAAAACACCTTTGTTTGTTTATTTTGGAACACGCGTTCGGGATAAAGTGTGAAATTATGACCTCGAGGGAGCCATAAGGTTTTGTGCATGATTTGTGTATTTCGGACCGGCTATTGTACTCGACTCCTCGACTTAATTAGGTTTCGATGCAGCGTCAGTATATTTCGTATGAAAATAGAAGGAAAAATATTTGGGACCATGTAAATGACAAACATTTGGCCTTTCTCAAGTCATTTACGTGTTCGATTCAATGGTTCCATAAAGTGTGTATAAAGCGGTATAAATCACATTCCAACAGTACTTTCAGTACTTTGATTTTCAGTGCATTATTGCCCAAAAACATTAACATTCTATCCAACAATGACTTCTAAAACATAATGCAAAAATATTTTAAAGTGACACTCTTATTCAAAATCAATACATACACATGTATAACAAACATCAATTTTGACTGATAAACCTACTAATAATGCAATTGTGGAAAATATTAATTACTGATTAAAAGATTGTAACAGTGTATTTAATAGCAGAAAGCACAAAACTATTACATGATTGGTGAATGCTAAAAGATTTACTGTGGTCTACTATAGTCTCACAAGGTAAAAATATCATGTTTTATGCTCATTTCTTTCAAATTAAACTTGGTATCCTTCATAAGAACCATTGTTTTCGACATTTGTTCATCCTTTTTGGAATATCAAAACAAAATTATTATTTGTGGTAAATCTTATTTGGGAGTAAGAGTGCATCTTTAAGGGCTTCTAAGAAAACAAACTTTGAAAACTACAAAATGATAAGGCCACAACAAATTGAACATTTGTTCATCATATTTGCCGCACCTAAAATTCGAAAAAACGAAAAAAAGAATTAAAAAAGTTTTTTGGCGCCCGCACATACTATTTGGCAGGGCATATTATTTTTTTGTTTGCTTCTGAATTTTGTCTATTTTCTAAATTTCTTTCAGTCAGAATTTACACCCGCAAGTCGACTTCACCTTTTTTTTGAAGGTATTTCCATGCTTTACATTCTTCGCGAGCAAACTTTCCTCATGTCAGGACAAAATCAGGTCTGGGTAACTGCAAAACAGCTGATATATGTTGACAGGGTTGCAGGTCAAAACGTCCCCTGGTCAAAACGTCCTATGGTCAAAACGCCCCCATTTTGGTCAGTCTTTTTTGTCGGGAATATTTTGCAGGACGCACTGTTGTTATTAATTCTGGGATCAATTTTCAGTTTACTTACAGTTTTACGTAATGTAAAATACACATTTTAAGTGAAAATCAGTGTCATTGTCAATGGATTATAGTCTTCAGTAAACAACAACAGTTTCACAGCATTGAAGGCAATAATTATTTATGTGTGTTAAGTAATTCATCAGTAGTGTTAAATAATAACTAAATCAAATTTTGAGTGCAAAACTTATATTAAAATACACGGACACACATTCTACAACCATTGAACATGTTTTCGTGAGTATTTTTTTTATAAATTCTAAAATGCATTTCTCAGTTTTCTTATACTTATAAATGTTATAAACAGATAAAAAATAGGACTTGTAAATGTATTAAAATGAGTCTGTTTTTACACCAGTACAGTATAAAAATACCATCAGTAAAATCAGAAAATAAAACCTTTTTTAAGGAAATAGACTGTTTTAATTTTCTCAATTCTTTGTTCTTATCCACTTATTTTCTTTGATTGATTTGTAGTATAGTGGCTTGTTATTAAAGTGGCCTGTTTCTTACGGGCATTAAAGCTATGGAGGCCGTCATGTTATTCATTTTCAAGGCACAGACCTATAAACGATAGGTTCTTTGTCAATGCAAGGTCTTGAAACGGAAAAATTCTTTATTCCGCCACCTGCACTTAATATTATGACTGGTGCCACATATGCGGATTTGTTTGATACTGCTTCAATTATACTGTCCCGCAATTCAATCCACAGTGTCTTTTTTTAGAAATGTTCTCGGTGTTATTTACATTTTCGATCTTCTGCCATGTCAGAGTCACTTCATTTTTATCATGTGCTTCAAGAGGTTCAAATTAGACCTGACCCAATATTTTGAAATGCTCAAATTATGAATTACTTGTACTAGTCTAAAATGTTTTTTTTTGTGATAGTAAGATAGATTAGTATGGAATGAATACAATAGTTTTCTTTTGGGTCTTTGAATAATTGCACGTTACTATGAGAAATGTTGTCTTTACAATATGTCCATGTTTAAATTGCTGATGCAATGAAAGTTAATAGTAAAGCACTGGATCTTATTGCCATTTGTTAAATATTGAGACAGATTTTCATGTATTACAATCAAAACCTTTCATTTATAGCTGAAAGCCTTTGTTTGCAATTAAAAAGCATTTCTTGACATAATTGTATGATAAATTTGGTAAGAAATGAGCATTTTTTATTTATTTTTTGCTTTGCGTTCGCCTCTGATTTGCCTTTGATTTTAAAAAAAGTTTTTTTGCTGTTGTTTTTTCGCTCACTCGCTCCTACTTTTTTTGGCAAAATCCGTAGAACAAATGATCAATTTGTTGTGGCCTTATAAGACCTTTTATATTCTCGAGTTAATGAAAAAGCTTTTATGGTTTTGCTGTACAAGACATCATAGAATTGAGAGGGTAAATAAATAAAAAAAAAAAATTTTGAAAATGAATAAAAGCTTGGTATCCCACCTTGTTCATTGGCATGCATGTTTGGAGTGTTTTGTCCAGTGGGATTCTGTCGACTTGCAATAACACTTGGTAAGGAGCTGGGTCCAATTTGGGGCTCGTTTTGGGGAGGACCTGCAAAACAAGCGGTTAATAATTGTATAAGTGTGTATGGTATTGCAATATCATTACATTATATATAATAATTAATTATTGAACTCATATTGAGTCAGTTATGAGGTAAGTCTCTTTGATAGTAAAAAAATTGTATTGAGTATAAATGAAGTTGAGTAAAAAAAATATGGAAAAAGACATATTCTACAACTATTGAACATGTTTTCGTGATTTTTTTGTTTGTTTTTGAATTGTAAAATGAATTTCTCAGTTATCATATACTTATGTTATAAACAGATAAAAAATAGGACTTGTAAATGTATTAAAATGAGTCTGTTTTTACACATACCAGTACAGTATAAAAATACCATCAGTAAAATCAGAAAATAAAACCTTTTTTAAGGAAATTAACTGTTTTAATTTTCTCAATCCTTTGTTCTTATCCACTTATTTTTAACCAGGTTTTCAACGAAAACCGGGTTATTAGAATGAGGTTGTCGTTGGGCGGGCGGACGGCCGGGCGGGCTGGCAGGCGGGCGGGCGTCAAACATTGGATTCTGTTCAATAACTTTAGTTAGCATTGATAGATATTGACGAAACTTGGTGTGTAAGTTGCTTATGTGAAGAGTATAATTAATATGGGCAATTTGTTGTTATATTTTTTTCACAGTTTTTGGTTGAGTGATATGTTATATCATAACATTATTATAAACATCTATACAACCTCTGTAGCAGTATAAATCACCTTCTAGTAGTACTTCCAGTACTTTGATTTTCAGTGTATTTTTGCCCCAATATGTTTTGCTGATGTTGTTATTTTGTACAAGACATCATTGAATTGAGTGGGTAAATAAATATTTTTTAATTTCGAAAAGGAATAAAAGATAAGTGCGAGGGTGTCTCAGGTTATCCCACCTTGCTCAATGGCACGCCTGGCAGTGTCTTGGATGTTTTGTCCAGCAGGATTAGGTTCTCTTGCAGTAAACCTTGGTCCATTTTGGGGCAAGTTTTGGGGAGCTCCTGCAAAACAATCGATTAATAATTGTATCAGTGTGTATGGAACTGCAATATCATTGCATTATTTAAAATAATTCTATATTATATTTTCAACTCATATTGAGTCAGTTATGAGAACTCTCTTTGATAGTTTGTGTTGAGTATACTGTAAATGAAGGTTTGAAAATAAAATTGATGAAAAGTTGAAGGAAAGAAAATAATATTGACATTGAGACACTCTTTCACACATTTTGTTTGTGTTCCTTATAATTAAAATTGGCAGGATTTTAAAGCTTGTCTGATTGATAACTGAACAATGCCTAGACCTTTGGTCATTAGACTCTACATGGAAGCTGGGCCTGACCAGTAGATGTCCCCTGTAGGTTTTGGGTGTCATTGGGTCAAAGGTCAAGGTCACAGTGACCTTGAATGATAAAAAGTTGTCCGAGTGCCAACTTGACAATGCCTGCACCCATGGCCCTCCAACTTGACTTGGAGGTTGGGCCTGTCCAGTAGATGCCCCTATTGATTTGGGGGTCATTGGGCCAAAGGTCAAGGTCACATTGACCTTGAAGGCAAATTCGACATTTCCTGGACCTTTGGTTATTAAACTTGACATAAAGGTTAGCCTGACCATTATTTGACCCTATTGATTTTGTGGGTCATCAGGCCGAAGGTCAAGGTCAAACTGACCTTATATGTGAAAAAGTAAACAAAGCTTCTCCCAGTGATACCTGAACAATACCTATAGATTTTGGGAATCATTGGGTCAAAGGTCAAGGTAACAGTGACCTTAAATGATAAAAAGTTGTCCGAGTGATAACTTGACAATGCCTGAACCCATGGCCCTCAAATTTGACTTGGAGGTTGGGCCTGACCAATAGATGACCCCTATTGATTTGTGGGGTCATCAGGCCAAAGGTCAAGGTCAGCAGTCTTATATCACTTGTTTGCAGATATTTACACAAAAAATTGACTCATTCCAAGACAAAAAATAAAAAAGTTCTCAAAATGGTATATCTGTGAGAATGCAGCTTTAAAGAGACACTCTTCTGGACATTTTGTTTGTCTTCCCTATAATTAATATGGGCAATTTGTTGTTATATTTTTTTCACAGTTTTTGGTTGAGTGATATGTTATATCATAACATTATTATAAACATCTATACAACCTCTGTAGCAGTATAAATCACCTTCCAGTAGTACTTCTAGTACTTTGATTTTCAGTGTATTTTTGCCCCAATATGTTTTGCTGATGTTGTTATTTTGTACAAGACATCATTGAATTGAGTGGGTAAATAAATATTTTTTTAATTTCGAAAAGGAATAAAAGATAAGTGCGAGGGTGTCACAGGTTATCCCACCTTGCTCAATGGCACGCCTGGCAGTGTCTTGGATGTTTTGTCCAGCAGGATTAGGTTCTCTTGAAGTAAACCATGGTCCATTTTGGGGCAGGTTTTGGGGAGCTCCTGCAAAACAATCGATTAATAATTGTATCAGTGTGTATGGAACTGCAATATCATTGCATTATTTACAATAATTCTATATTATATTTTCAACTCATATTGAGTCAGTTATGAGAACTCTCTTTGATAGTTTGTGTTGAGTATACCGTAAATGAAGTTTAGAAAATAAAATTGATGAAAAGTTGAAGGAAAGAAAATAATATTGACATTGAGACACTCTTTCGCACATTTTGTTTGTGTTCCTTATAATTAAAATTGGCAGGATTTTAAAGCTTGTCTGATTGATAACTGAACAATGCCTAGACCTTTGGTCATTAGACTCTACATGGAAGCTGGGCCTGACCAGTAGATGTCCCCTGTAGGTTTTGGGTGTCATTGGGTCAAAGGTCAAGGTCACAGTGACCTTGAATGATAAAAAGTTGTCCGAGTGCCAACTTGACAATGCCTGCACCCATGGCCCTCCAACTTGACTTGGAGGTTGGGCCTGACAAGTATATGACCCCTATTGATTTGGGGGTCATTGGGCCAAAGGTCAAGGTCACATTGACCGTGAAGGCAAATTTGACATTCTGTCTCAAAATAATTTCCAAAATAACATAATGCGAATTCTTTTAAGGGTGCCCTTCCAAAAAAACCACAAAGAAATGATTAATAAGCATTCTAAATATTGCCACAAGACAAGGTTTCTATGATTCTACAGATGATAGTCTTTAACAAGGGAGGTAATTACAATGTGATGACCATTAAAAAGGAGTTCCATATGAGTACTTGTTTTATCTTTGCCCGTGGGCAAGATAAGAATTTCTAGCATGGTTAAATTATTGGATCTACTTAGCTGAGGTGGGAGAAATGTTAAGCTGATGTTGTTATTTTGTACAAGACATCACAGAATTGGGTGGGCAAATATTAATATCATTTTAATTTTGAAAATGAATAAAAGATTAATGCGAGGGTGTTTCCCTCAGGTTATCCCACCTTGTTCAGTGGCATGTCCAGCGGGTTCACTTGAAGTAACACATCGTGTGGTGCTGGGTCTGTTTTGGAGAAGTCCTGCAAAATGATCGATGAATAATTGTATCAGTGTGTATGGAATTGCAATATCATTGCATTATATGTAATAATTAATTATTCAACTCATCTTGAGTCAGTTATTAGAACTCATTTTGATAGTATGTGTTGAGTATAAATAAAGTTGAGTAAAAGAATGATGAAGAAAAAGTTGAGGGATTGAAACATTGCTTCTTAAAGCTGCACTCTCACAGATTTACCGTTTTGACAACTTTTTTTATATTTTTGTCTTGGAACAAGCAAATTTTTGCGAAGATCCATGGAAACCAGTGATATAAGACTGCTGACAAAAAAATAAATCGCAGATTTTTATATTTAAGTTCAAAAATTGATGTTTTATGCATTTTTCTTAAACCGTTACTAAGCCATAAAACATTAATTTTCGAATGGAAATATGAAAAACTGCAATCTGATCTTTTGTCAGCCATCTTTTATCATTAGTTTGCAGATATTTACGCAAAAATTTGCTCTTTCCAAGACAAAAAATAAACAAAATGTAAAATTGGTATATCTGTGAGAGTGCAGCTTTAAAGAAGAGGCACTCTTCTGGACATTTTGTATGTGCTCCTTATAATTTATATGGGCAGTTGTTTATTTCATATTTTTTTGGTTGAGTGATATCGTTATAACATAACATTATTATAAATATCTATACAACCTGTGTTCAGAACTTGTACCCTCACAACTATCCTGTTGACAGAAAACAGTGCACCCATCTTATCAACCTGAAGTCCAAAAGGAAATAATATTAATGTAACAAACATGTGATTTTAAAATTTAATGGATTTCTTGTATCAATGGATTAATAGGACTTGAAGGATAAGAAATATGTTTTAAGTGAAATTCATTTAGGCCTTAAAAGCAGGTTACAAGTCATCAGTCATGAAATCTGCAATTTCATTGGCTGAGAATGTAGGTTGTAGTCTAATACTCAGGTTACATAAATATTATATTGGTACCTCAATAGTCAACTGTTATAGACATTTCATGTAGCAAGCCAAATATCATCCTGCTGTGGATCTTAACTTTTTATTTCTTTTTTAAAATTTTGAATTTTTTGGAATGCAATTTTTATTTCTAAACATTATGTTTTTCTTCCTTCTTTTACAATGTTTTACATTTGATAACTTCTATAAAGCAGTTTAATATGGGCCTTTAACATTTGCTGTGGTGAAAAAATCATGACTTTGTCTACATGGACAAAGCTTTTATTTGTCTTTGTAATTTGACTCCTTTGATACCTATTCATTACCTATAGCAAATAATATAATGACAGAAAATTAAATTTATTGGGTTTATGTATGTATATATTTATACAGGACTCATTGATTTCTTTGCCAATGCTTGATTAAATGGAATGGATATAGCCGGGTATGTTTTCAACTTTTTATCCAGGTTTTTAACAATAACATGCTTTGAGGATGGGGATGTCATTGGCAAGGGGGTGTACAGGCGGACAGGGGTCAAACATTGGTTTCTGTCCAACAACTTATGCTAAAATTGATGGAAAATCATGGAAAAAAATAGCTTGGGATTACTTTTGAAGCTGGGTGGGGTCAAGATCACTGTTAATAAAAATAGAAAAATTGTTTTAAAAAATAATATAATTTGAGAAAGAAGTGATCAATAGCGATTAAAGTAGGTACAGTCGAAACTTGATGGCTCGATATTTTAGGGACCGGCCAAAATACTTCGAGCCTCAAGATTGCTTACAGAATGTTATTTTTTTATTTGTTACAAAAAGTATTGTTTACCTCATTTGTTATTGGCTACGCTATCTATGTAACATGACTTAATCGATACTTAGAAAATATCATTTGATTTATTTTTATTTATTATAAAAATACATTTATGTGAAACAACAAACAAGCAATTTTAAACAGTGGGTAAAACAAACATAACTTATAAGTTATATCTTAATGCATTGAAATATATAGATATATAACAATTAGAGACAGAACTTAAAGTGATGGCATGTTTATTCAAACTGTTAAACCATTTAAATTTGATAATAATTACAATGCCAGTCAAGCAATTTTAATTGATTAGCACCTTGTGCTAAATAAAGCAATTAGCAAACAAATCAAGGTGTGAGATTCTTAACTGAACCCGCCAAAATGAAATCGACCCAAGCAAACATAACAAAGTGTGAAATTCTTTCTTGGGATCGCGAAAATGACTTCGAGCGTGGAGAAATATCGACCCTCAAGATATCGAGCCATCCAATCAAATTTTATATGAACAAAGAGTAAAAAAAATTGGTCCTTTTAATCTGGTTTGAGCCAACGAGGATATCGAGCCATGAGATATCGAGCCAACGAGTTTCGACTGTAGTTATAATTATGTGGAGAGCTAGCATAGGATTGATTTTGAGGGGGTGGGGTCAAGGTCACTGTTTAATAATCAAAATAGAAAAATGGTTTCCACCCAATAACTTAAGTAAGAATTGATGGATAGTGATGAAAGTTGGTGTGTAGGTAGCTTATGTGAAGAGCTAGCTTGTTCCAAATTACTTTAGGCTGCTATGTTTTCCTTACTCATCAAATAAATTAATTGGCTATAATTTTTGATTGCCCATATTAACAAACTGGTTTCGTCACATAATGGCATTCTAGTTTGTCTTTGAAATAAGGAAGAGTAAACCTTATATTCATTTACAGCTGACCTGTATGTAAGTATGGTGGCATATAACTGCCAATAGATAACCTGTAAATGTTTGTTAATTATTTTGTGTTAAACACTTCAAAGTAAATAGAAGTTAAAACCAGTTCAACAAAGTCCAGGCATATCAAGCCTCTGAATGGATCAACAAAGTTTGCAAGACTTATCACAGGGATTACTAGAAATTTTTATGACAGAGATCAGTTCTGCATCACTAGGTCCCAAGTTTTCTTTATTTGTTCCCAGTTTTAGAACAGTGATGCTTTTTATTATGTGCAGACCACATTTCAAATTTGTGCATATACAACAGATTTTACGTTGAACGAAAATTATGCTGGTGGTATTGGAAAATAAAAGCTGTTCCTTATCTTAAACATACAGCGGATTATCCACGTCAGAATGACATGTATTAATTATATTATCTGGCGAATACCAGGTCCTGATTACTTGTGTATTATCAAATAATCCAATGGATACCTCGTCATTATTACATGTAATTTATTAAAGTATCTGGCGGATACCACATCAGAACATGAATTCGATTAAATCTTCTGACATTTTGACACAAAAACAAATAAATAATGTTGACTTTTCAGAAAGAATGTGAATGCTTCTTTTGTAAAATTTGTTAAACTCCTTAATACCCCGAAACATGTCACCAAGAATGTATGTTTTATTCCCAAAATAGAACATTCCTCAAAACTAAATAAAACATGAACTTTTGAAAGTTTTTAATTTTGACCTTCCCCACTCACTTTTGCACTGTGGAAGGCCCTTAAGGGGAGTTTATGATGACCGTTATTAAAATAATGATGATTTGGACAAAAATAACAGCAAATGAATGTATAACAACACCGTTGAAAGGGTAAAGAATGGTGGCAGGAGTGTAAACAACATTATGTAAACAAGGAAAGGTTACAGCAGCATTTCACCATAAATGATGAGGTAATAACGCTGCGACGTCAGTAATATGCAATAAGACTTGGAGATGAACAACCACAGATTCTTATCATGTGCTCGGCATCAGAAAAATTACCAATTACTGCTATATAAAATCCAGGAATTCAGCAAACAAAAGCATTTAATTAGTGCAGGTCTTGCATGCTTGTGCTTATTTGGACAACTGCATCGAAGTAGACACAATTCAAAGGTTCTTTTTCCATCATGTATTAAAGATTTGGCACCCGGTAAAATACTTCATGATTTAAAAGTGGAAAATTGTTTCTTATGCTTTAAACTTTTAAGTTACAGAAAATCGAAAATCATGTCAATTCAGGTTTCAATGTCATTGATCAGAAGATTGAAATAGGTCATATTATGAGCATATTGGTAAGCAATTTGTATAAGCATTGTAAACACATAATTAGCTGTCAATATCATACCTACTTCAGATAATATTGATTGGTTTAAGTTAAAATGTATGCTTACTTTTGAAACGAAACAACCGGTCTTAACACGTCCGTGAAATGAATAAGCGTCCGTGACCTTGCATGGCTCGCGCTCTTTTTGTCTTCATTATTTGCTTTTTTAAGTTATTATTCAATATGATATTTGTTAAAGATCGAACTACTGAAATTTTATTTTTCTATAGATATATATTTTTTTTCAATCATGTATTGTTATTTTTTAAAGCATATATGCGGACCTCAGTTCTCTCTTCCGGTTCAATATTTTGGTTTCGGTTTCCTTATCATAATGCAATCTTGGAACCGATATAGATATTTTTAATTTTTCAGTGGAAAACATATAATGGTAATAGAAATTCAGGTTCCCATTGAGATCAAACTCTGTTTGGACTAGAATATGTAACATTAAAGGGACTGTCTCACAGATTATAAAATAGCGGAAAAAAAAAATATTGTCGAATAATGACATAAACTTGGCATCGATGTGTACAATGCATTGAAACTTGGAAGGCAATATTTTGTGTCAAATGAAGACTTTAAACAAAGATGACTTTACTATTTATTCACCATTAGAAATGAAACATAGCCCCGCCTTTGGTATTTTACTAGAGTTTAATTGAGAGTTTCGTTCCTTAAAACATTTTGACAAACATTTTCACAACATCACCACCTGATTGGGCTCTGTCAAATCATTGTTTTGGAAACAAGTTTGTAGAAGTGTTTTAGGAAACTAATCACCTAATCAAATTCCAGTAATAAAATGAAGGCACAGCTTTTAAGTAGGCATAGATGAGCATTTGTTTCATTTAAAAAGATGAAGAAAAAGAAAAGTTATCTGTGTTTTTAGTCATTATTCGAAGCAAAATGTTGCCTTCCGACATAGCATTTATGACTTAAGGTGGTATACTCACACTAATTACTGGCATAAAATATTACTTTAATTAATTAAAGTAGCTTTAAATAAAACAATTAATCTGTTAATTTATTGTAAGGTGTCCTAGATGGACCAGGCGGTTGGAGCCCGGAGGCCTTGTTGACCGGATCTTCTTTCAAGCTGCTTTTGCAGACACATCGTTGGCAACCACGGTACTTTCTTCCGCTACACTTCATACATACCATTCGACAATTGACTGACAAAATCTCGTTTTAATGAATATGCATGAGGCAGGAGAGACAACTTTTCCAATGAATTCCCATATAAGGTATACCAACCCTCGTGAAGAAACCGCCACTCTAATGCACCAGTCAATTGTAGCCACGGCCCCCCCAGGTCTGGGGGTATACCGGGGATAGCCAGGAAAATGGGCTGTGTTTTTACCTTTCAGGTGGCCCGGCAGTGCCAGGTGAATGCGGTGGTTTTGTCTTCGCGCAAAATATAGCGGGGAATTTGCCTTACCTAGGCCTCCTGTGGTGCGGGGGCATTTGGCGGGGATTTGACCATCAGTTCATTCCCGAAGGGCGGAGATTTTATCCGGGGTTGGCTGGACCGAAAATCAAAGTCCCCGCTATTCCCCAGACCTGGGGGGGGGGGTGCGTGGTTACAATTGACTGGTGCATAGTACTGAGCTACACATATCTATATATGCAATTATAACGTTTAGGAATGCTAAATAAAGTAAGAATTTAAAAGGCATACAACTCTTATAAAAAAAAATCCTTAAATTTCAGGACTGGTTTTCAGTTGACGGAGAACGAAGACTTAAAAGAGGCCCTGGGAGTGCTAGTTAAGAGGATCAGACTGGGAGGCCCCTCTAAGATGTTCTTCAACGCTGCCATCAAGTAGGTCTAGATGTAATGTTTAGGAGAGTGGATAATTATCTGGCCAAATGGGTTTGGAGGGTGTTGAAATGCATTTGAAGACTGATATCTAGTATGTCTCTTCTCTTGTCTGATAATTTTGTGCTTTCTCTACGCCTATACACTCATTACACATGACAGGATGTATGGTGATTTTAATTATAATTCCTTGATGAAACTAGTTAATATGATAATTAGACTGAACAACTTTTTATCAACACATTGGAACTTTTATTTAATGTTTTTGTTTGGTTTATGACAAATAAATAAATCACACAACCAGCAACAGCCATTTTAATTTTATTATTTATATAAATTTGCAATATCAAGACAATATTCTAAAAAGTAATGATCCACATGAATGTATAATCCAAATTTAGAACTCTACTAATAGCTGAAATATGTTGGTATTTATACAACATCAAGTGTCATAAATCCTGAAAAGTCATTATTTCGTGCAAATGCTCCATCCATAGTTAATTCTGTGGAAGGTTAATTAATCAAGACACATGAAAAACATATACTCCCTTAAGAAAATTAAAGCTCCGCCACATGTAAAATACAAATGCTCTGCTTGCCTGGCAAGTCACAGAACCCAAAATAAAAACATAAGTTCCTTCGTTCATGACAGGATGTATTAGGCAGCTTGTCCACAAAAATGTCCGTTAGCTTACGATGGCAAATTTACACAAATATCATCAAACTTGGCCACTCTGTTTATTGGCAGAATATTTTAGTCAAGTTTATATAACGAGCCATTTTAGGTCTCAGTTATCCTAAAGTAATGGCTATTGAATTGATTTTTTAACGTTTAAAGAATTGGGGACAGTGTCAGCTCTCATAAATTTGACAAATGTTCACCAAACTTCACCAAATTTTGTGTACTAATTATTGACAAACTACCTTGAACAAGTTTGTGTCCTAGGCGGGAAGTCCCAGTCATTTTAAAGTTATAACCTTGAAATGACAAAAACAAATAGTGAATTACTAGTGTCTGCTCTTTTACTTTAGAAAATCATCAAACATAGACGCCATGTTTCTGGTCTTGATATCTCAGCAAAGTTTGATATTGTCAAAATATATTTGCGTAATTTAATACCTAGCCAGAAAGTCTCAGTCCCTTTAGAGTTATGGCCTTCGAATTGACATAAACTGACTGTCTACCGTCCAACTTTCGCAAGTACATGCATATACACCAATCATTACCAAACTTGCAAGAAGTTTGTGTATCCTATGGAATACATAACATTTTTTCTGTACATCTGTTAAGTTTAATTTTGTCCTTGCAGGTTGGCAATGCAGTATGTGGCCACCTTTGCCAGCACAGCCCCTGATCTGCAAACTGCCGTCAACCTTCTGAAACTGCTTACAGCACTTGTGGAGAAAACTGATGACAAGGTACTCTACTGTAAACTTGACGAGAACAAGCATTGAGCTTGAAATATATGTACATTTCCCTCTGTTCAAGTTGATCTCTTAAAGGTAAAATGTAAGAGATTAGAAATATGAAAGACAGCTTAATGATTTCCAAGCAGACATATTTATTTCCATGCAGATTTGTTTTGTTCCACAGAATGTTTGTTCTTTGTTCCCCCACAATTATTGTGCATTTCTAATTCGGAGTTGGTATACTATTGCTTAACAAAAGTTTTGATTTTACATGATGTATATGATTAATTTGCGAGAATGCTATTTGCTTACAATCTATGATATTTACTTACAACTTAATGTTCATCATACCCCAGTGCTCCCGACGGAAGAGTTTCTGAAGCGAGAGTGGAAGGACTCTAATGGGGGAGAGCCAAAGTTCAATGAGTAGCTACAGTTCCTTATCAAGTGAGTTTCTCCCTGTGTACTTGCATCTTAGAGCAATTATGTATGTTATATTCCGGAAGAATATAGACCCCAACCAAAGAAAAACTAAACAGCTTCAGTGAATAAGATTGTGGCAGATAAGTGGAAGAAAAGTTAGGGCTTCATAGGAGTCACTCACTAAAATTCCTCCATTTACATGTATAAACGGCTGTTTTAACCATGGCTTTGATGCAGTGAAGAAACAATCAGAGATTGGTTATATATTTACAAATGCAGACTCCTACTCCTAGGTTATAATCTAATAACTAATGAAACTAAATTCTTGTCTGTTTATGTCAGCAAAAAACTTATGGAGTTCTTCTTTGATTACTTTACTTTCTTTGACATTTTTTTCAGACGTTTGATGGCAGAGGAAACCATGGCTCTTGCATCAAGGTAGGCAACTAAATCCTGGTGGAGAATCATGATTTTAATGGTTGTAATCTCCATCATACTTGGTGGAATTAATAGAAATCCACCATCTATTTGTTTCAACTCATTTGAAATGCCACTGAAAATAAGAACTTCTTTATAATTGCTGAAGGTGAGAGTGCTGCTGACTGAAATATTGTACAGTCACAAAAAGTGCTAATCTTAAATTATCCATTTCCTGCTGTGAACAGACACCAACAGAAACAGTTCATAGTTGATGGACAATGCTTCCTGTCTGACTTTCATCCAAGTCATTCATATTCACAGTATGGGCATCAGTTTGTGAACTTTCCTTGCGAAACAGTAACTGTATGCCGCTACTTGATCACATGTTCCGAGCACACATGCATGACATCCACTGGCTCCTGAAGAACCTCCAACAGAGCATGTGGGCTCTACATCATCTGTGTGGACACTCCAAGGTCAGAATGGGGGCTCTCCAGGGTTTTGGGTTCAGTCTGTAGTTGTGTATGGGTTTTGTTTTGCCTCACAGACAGGACATCAATGTGCTCCTTCAACAAAGCACCAGGGCTCTCCACCAATTGTATGAATACTGAGGTCAGTACAGGGGCTGTCTGGGTATGTGGTATTGTTTGTTGGTACTATCATGTGAAAGTTAAGATCAGGGTTCTCAGACAGAAAACCCCATGCTCCTAAAGAATCTCCAAACACAGCACCAGGGATCTCTGTCATAGCATTATGTGAGGTAGCTAAGTTCAGTACATGGGCTGGGAAGAAGTATAAAACAGTGAAGCAAAGAAATGGCTACCATTTGTGGTTAATTTAAACCTGTTAGTTCTTAGTGCAGTTAAGGAATTTTGAAAGTTGAATATATCATCAGACAAGTCATAAATATGTGTCTTTTTGGTTAGAAAACTTAGGGCCACTAGAAGAAATCTTAGGTTTTGAAATTGCATAGTCAAATATAAAACCTGTCATAATGGGGCATTGCAGCATTGGCGTCTTGTTGGAAATATAATTTGAACCTTATTGTGTGCAAGTCGGTAATAGATTGTGTTTGCTATATAATGTTTTTCTATTTATCAGTATTATATAAAGGCTAAAACTCTAGTTTTCATAATGTGTTGATCACTAACAGTAAAAAGATATAGGATATATATTTTAATACTAGTAAAATGGATGAATGGATTTATACATCAGCATATTTGACATTTGGACCAAAAAACAGAGACGGCACAGAGTCACGGGTAGTGTCAAAGGATCAGTAAAGCTTGTCTAGGGTTCAAAGAAAAGTTGGGTTTTTATTTGGTGTTAGTTTAAAATTTGGATATTTGGCACAAATAAGCTATGATTCGTGTCTGTTAGCTTGAAGATTGTGTGCTTGCAAGAAAATTATAAAGAATATATTCATTAATCGTCACCTTAGTGCAAGAACTCAAGATCTGTTTCTATTTCTATGTGCAGTTATTGAGTTATTGCACTAAGTTACGAAATGTTACTTGACTAAGGCAGGCGCGTAGCTATAGCTAGTTTGGGATTACTCAGATCGATGCCTGACAGCATATTAACCCCTTCACCCCATACCCCTGTTCAGTTAAATTTATTTCAAATTTGGGGGTTTTGGTATGACAAAAACTTTGACCTATCAAAATTTCATGACGCAACTGTGTATGTGCCCACAGTCAGCTACGCGCCGGTAAGTGATAAACTTGAGATAAATTTACCA
Organism: Mya arenaria; assembly: GCF_026914265.1. Classification (NCBI taxonomy): domain Eukaryota; kingdom Metazoa; phylum Mollusca; class Bivalvia; order Myida; family Myidae; genus Mya; species Mya arenaria. Next base: position 479,572 of record NC_069123.1, read on the forward strand.
GAATTTTTTTAACAATTTTCACAAAAGTGTATTATAACCATAGATTTTTATACCCCCAATAGTGGGCATATTAAAATCTTACCATCCGTCTGTCCATCAGTGTGTCCGGCTCAATAACTAGTGTCCGGGCTGTAACTTTCTCTTGTAAGGACAGATTTTAAAATAACTTGCCAAATGTGTTCAACATACCAAGACGACATGTTGTGTGCAAGACCCCTGTCCCTACCTCTAGGGTCAAGGTCACACTTAGTGTTTATTCACAAAAGAATGCTGCATATAAGGACATAGAGTATAGGTTGTTGTGTCCGGGCTATAACTTTTTCTTGTATGGACAGATTTTAAAATAACTTGCCACATGTGTTTGACATACCAAGACGACGTATCACGTGCAAGACCCATGTCCCTACCTCTAAGGTTAAAGATACGCTTAGGTGTTTATTCACAATGGAATGCTGAATAGAAGGACATAAGAGTGTAGGTTGTCAAGTATGGGTGGTATTTTTATGTTCAGAGGCAATTTAAAATTACTTGCCATATGTATTTGACATGTAAAGGCAATGTCACATTTGCAAGAGCAACTTTGTATTGTTGTCAAGCATACAGGAATATCAATCCCATGGTTAAGTTTTTTTGCACATTAAGGCGACATGTTATTATGAAATGCTGCATATATGCACATAGATGTCATAGCCGGGCAGTAATTTTGTCATGTATATGACAGATTTACAACAAAAACTTGGCACATGTGTTTGGCATATAAAGATTCTGTGTCGTAGACAAGATCCACATGCATACATCAAAGGTCAGTGTTTGATCTTTAACTTTTCATGTACCGACCTTGTTCATAGGTCAATGTCACATTCGGGGGCATTCGTCATATACTGTGACAGCTCTTGTTTTCTTTTAAAAGTCATGATATAACCGTTATGTCATATTTTTCAGGTTCTTCTATAAAGAATGTAGCTGTCAACCGTGCTGTTGATCAAGGATAGCACTGTCATTTTAGAGTAACTTCACAAGGTCACGTGATAATTCCCACAACACAACCATCAAGGAAGACTTCCCCCATCCTCTAACATGGAGGTTTTACACAGTACCAGCTCTGGCAAGCAACATAACAGGAGTGGAACTGAAAGCTTGGATATTCATTATGTAAGCAGTGGTGTTAAAAAATGTGTGGAGAGACTTTGAAAAATAAAGCAGTGCCATTTCAAAGAAAGGGAAAAACTTTACCTCTCAAAACCTCTCTAACTGTTGTTTTTAGAGATTGGAAGGAAAATTAACAAATATTGTTGATTTGTTTTTGACAAAAATATTATATTCAGTCCATCATAACCATGAAATGAAAAGAAAAAAATCCCATCACAGTTTTAAGAGTATAAGTCCCTTAGAAATCTTTGTCATTGATTAAAATCTAAATCTCCTTATGAAAATTTTATAATTTCTCAGTTATGGTACCTTTGCTTTGAAGTCTAAAACATGCACATGTACTTGTTTTCAGTGAAATTGGTTGTTGCTTACTTGCTATGTGGGCGAGCAGTGTCAAACTCATCTATGAAACTAAATAACTTTAGTTAGGGTTGACATATCTTGACCAGACTTTGTATATAGGATATTAAGGATATCTTTCATGGGATTGTGTTTTAGGCCCCAAGGTCACTGTTACTAAAAATATGGTTGAAACTGAATAACTTTAGATAGGGTTGACATATTTTGACTAAACTTGCTATTTAGGAAGAGTTTATGAAGACCTTTCATAGGATTGCGTTTGCTGCCCCTGGGTTCAAGGTCAAGGTCACTGTCACTAGAAAATGAAGCGGTTGAAACTGAATAACTTAACCTAGGTTTGACATATCTTGACTAAACTTGGTATTTGGAAGAGTTCATTGAAACCGTTCATACAGTTTTCTTTTGGGCACCTTGCGTAAAGATCTAGGTCACTGTTACTGAAAATGGAAAAACAGTTGAACCCGAATAAATTTAGTTAGGCTTGACATATCATGACTAAACTCAATATGTAGGAAGAGTTTATTGAGACCTTTCATTGGATTGCGTTAATGGCTCCTGGGGTCAAAGTCAAGGTCACTTTTACTAAAAATAGAAAAACGGTTGAAACTGATTCTCACAATGAAGGCTAAAGTTATTTTGTCATTGAAAACTTGGTTTCCTCGCAGTGTTTTTTTTGGTTAAATTATCATTTACAATCGGACTGCTTTATAAACTTGATGTTTTAAAGATGCACTCTTACTCCCAAGTAAGATTTTCAACAATTAATAGAATAGTTTTATATACCAAAAAGTATGAATAAGTATCTAAAACAATGGTTCTTATAAAGGATACCCAGTTTAATTTGAAAGAAAGTTGCAGAAAACATGCTATTTCTACCTTATGAGATGATAGTAGATCACAATAAATCTTTTAGCACTCACCAATCATTTAATATTTTTGTGTTTTCAGCTATTAAATACACAGTTACAATCTTAATTGTTAACAGTAATTAATATTTTCCATAGATGCCTTATTAAGTAAATAGAGAAAGATTTCTCACTCAAAATGTCAAGGTCACCTTCAGGTAAATAACGATGTTGGCAGTGACCTTTAGCTTAAAAATGGTTTCTGCTCAATAACTAAAGAATGCTTGTACCCAGAAACTTCATACTTGGTATGCTAGTCGGTCATGACTAGTAGATGACTCCTATTGATTTTGAGATTAGTAGGTCAAAGGTCAAGGTCACTGTGACCTTGATGTGAAGAAACGGTTTCCACTCAATAACTAAAGAACGCTTACAGCCAGGAACTTCATACTTGGTATGCCAGTTGATCATGACTAGTAGATGACCCCTATTGATTTTCAGGTCAAAGGTCAAGGTGACCTTGAGGTAAAATAACAGTTTCTGCTGATTTACTAAATGCAACTTTGGCCCAGGAACTTCATACTTGGTTTGCTAGTTGGTCTTGATTATTAGATGACCCCTATTGATTTTGAGGTCAGTAGGTCAAGGTCAAAGTGACCTTCAGGTAAAAAACAATTTGTTGGTCACCAGTCCGTACGTCACACTTCTTTCGGCTCAATTACTAATGAAAGCTTGGACCCAGAAACTTCATACTTGGACCCAGGAACTTCATACTTTGTATGCAGGTTGGTCATGACTAGTAATTGACCCCTATGTTTGTTTGTCTCCACTCCAAAAGTACAAATTTCATGTCCATCATTGATTATTTCTCACCTACGACCACACAATGGGGGAGACAAAATAGCAATCTCTAGTTATATCTGATATGAAAATTACCAAAAAAATAATGCCATAATCACATTTTAATTTATGTTCAGATTTGGCGTGCCGTCCTTGCTGTTGACTGTCTCCCACCTGCATTGAGCATCCACCTGCATTGAGCATCTACCTGCTTTGAGCATCAACCTGCTATGAACATCCACCTGTTTTGAGCATCAACTTGCTTTGAGCATCAACATGCTTAGAGCATCCACCTGCTTTGAACATTAACCTGCTTTGAGCATCAACCTGCTTTGAACATCAACCACAAGCAGTGTTTATACAATGTATTTCGTAATGATTGTTATGTTGAATAAAATGAAACGCTGGGAGATATAGTGCTTGGACCAATCCATATGACAGGCCATTGATACATCATTAAGTGGGGTAGTTGTTCAAAACATTCACACCGAATCAATGCGTATGTTTTATCTGCTTGTGCTCAGGGTGAACTATATTGTTGTAGCTGGGTTGTTGTTAGAACACTACCTGTTAAAGGGAGTCTGAGAATGATTGTCTTGATAAAATTTGGCTCAAAAACTAGGCCACATGGTCTCTCATGAAAACCCATGTAACACAATATAGACTTCATACCTTTCAAGACTTTTAAAATTAATGTATTGAATTTTTAAAAAATTCAAATATGAGTTTTAAGTCTATTTTAGTCGTATTTACACAAAAGAGATAATAAGTATTTCACTTTGTCAAATGTGAAAAAGCTACAAGCTGTATTTTTCCTTGGATTCATATAAAACTTGGTCAGGATGTTTATATATTTAACCTTGAACCTGGACGTTTTGATAAACAACTGTTAGATTTTTAAACAAAAAGTTATAGACTAGTAAACTTTTCATGAAAAAAACTGTTTCTTTTGGGAGAAAGAAAATGAGGCATCCATCAATGTCTTCCAGTGCATGCTACCTTTTCTTCTAAAAAGTAATGTAGGGTACCAGTCTATTCCGAACGTCTCATTTGTTTTCGGTCAAGCAGTTTATAAACGGTTGGCCCTTCAGTTTCCGCACAATTTGATTAAAATGTGTACTTATTTTGGAATCACGGCTACATAGATTTGAATTGTACGTATACTTTAAGTAAACCCTTATGATCATCAAACAACTTGACATGATTTTTCTAGTTTAGAGTTAGAATTCAAGGCTGCCACTAAGGACACTCTCTATAAGCCACAAAGCCCATCTTAGGGCCGCCACTAAAAATAGTCTCTATAAGCCACAAAGCACATCCTAGGGCTGCCACTAAGGATACAGTCTATAAGCCACAAAGCCCATCTTAGGGCCGCCACTAAAAATAGTCTCTATAAGCCTCAAAGCACATCCTAGGGCTGCCACTAAGGATACAGTCTATAAGCCACAAAGCCCATCTTAGGGCCGCCACTAAAAATAGTCTCTATAAGCCTCAAAGCACATCCTAGGGCTGCCACTAAGGGTACAGTCTATAAGCCTCAAAGCACATCCTAGGGCTGCCACTAAGGATACAGTCTATAAGCCTCAAAGCACATCCTAGGGCTGCCACTAAGGGTACAGTCTATAAGCCACAAAGCACATCCTAGGGCTGCCACTAAGGGTACAGTCTATAAGCCACAAAGCACATCCTAGGGCTGCCACTAAGGGTACAGTCTATAAGCCTCAAAGCACATCCTAGGGCTGCCACTAAGGGTACAGTCTATAAGCCTCAAAGCACATCCTAGGGCTGCCACTAAGGGTACAGTCTATAAGCCACAAAGCACATCCTAGGGCTGCCACTAAGGGTACAGTCTATAAGCCACAAAGCACATCCTAGGGCTGCCACTAAGGATACAGTCTATAAGCCACAAAGCACATCCTAGGGCTGCCACTAAGGGTACAGTCTATAAGCCACAAAGTACATCCTAGGGCTGCCACTAAGGGTACAGTCTATAAGCCACAAAGCACATCCTAGGGCTGCCACTAAGGGTACAGTCTATAAGCCTCAAAGCACATCCTAGGGCTGCCACTAAGGGTACAGTCTATAAGTCTCAAAGCACATCCTAGGGCTGCCACTAAGGGTACAGTCTATAAGCCTCAAAGCACATCCTAGGGCTGCCACTAAGGATACTGTCTATAAGCCTCAAAGCACATCCTAGGGCTGCCACTAAGGGTACAGTCTATAAGCCACAAAGCACATCCTAGGGCTGCCACTAAGGGTACAGTCTATTAGCCTCAAAGCACATCCTAGGGCTGCCACTAAGGGTACAGTCTATAAGCCTCAAAGCACATCCTAGGGCTGCCACTAAGGGTACAGTCTATAAGCCACAAAGCACATCCTAGGGCTGCCACTAAGGGTACAGTCTATAAGCCTCAAAGCACATCCTAGGGCTGCCACTAAGGGTACAGTCTATAAGCCTCAAAGCACATCCTAGGGCTGCCACTAAGGGTACAGTCTATAAGCCTCAAAGCACATCCTAGGGCTGCCACTAAGGGTACAGTCTATAAGCCTCAAAGCACATCCTAGGGCTGCCACTAAGGGTACAGTCTATAAGCCTCAAAGCACATCCTAGGGCTGCCACTAAGGGTACAGTCTATAAGCCTCAAAGCACATCCTAGGGCTGCCACTAAGGGTACAGTCTATAAGCCTCAAAGCACATCCTAGGGCTGCCACTAAGGGTACAGTCTATAAGCCACAAAGTACATCCTAGGGCTGCCACTAAGGATACAGTCTATAAGCCACAAAGCACATCCTAGGGCTGCCACTAAGGATACAGCCTAAGCCCAAAAACACATCTTAGGGCTGCTGATAAGGGTACAGCCTAAGCCCAAAAACACATCTTAGGGCTGCTGATAAGGGTACAGCCTAAGCCCAAAAACACATTTTAGGGCTGCAACTAAGGGTATAGTCAACACCCAAAAACACATCTTAGGGCTGCAACTAAAGGTATAGCCAACGCCCAAAAGCACATCTTAGGGCTGCAACTAAAGGTATAGCCAACGCCCAAAAGCACATCTTAGGGCTGCAACTAAAGGTATAGCCAACGCCCAAAAGCACATCTTAGGGCTGCAACTAAAGGTATTGCCAACGCCCAAGAGCACATCTTAGGGCTGCAACTAAAGGTATAGCCAAAGCCCAAAAGCACATCTTAGGGCTGCAACTAAAGGTATAGCCAAAGCCCAAAAGCACATCTTAGGGCTGCAACTAAAGGTATAGCCAAAGCCCAAAAGCACATCTTAGGGCTGCAACTAAAGGTATAGCCAAAGCCCAAAAGCACATCTTAGGGCTGCAACTAAAGGTAAAGCCAAAGCCCAAAAGCACATCTTAGGGCTGCAACTAAAGGTATAGCCTAAGCTCAAAAGCACATCTTAGGGCTGCAACTAAAGGTAAAGCCAAAGCCCAAAAGCACATCTTAGGGCTGCAACTAAAGGTATAGCCAAAGCCCAAAAGCACATCTTAGGGCTGCAACTAAAGGTATAGCCAAAGCCCAAAAGCACATCTTAGGGCTGCAACTAAAGGTATAGCCTAAGCCCAAAAGCACATCTTAGGGCTGCAACTAAAGGTATAGCCAAAGCCCAAAAGCACATCTTAGGGCTGCAGCTAAAGGTATAGCCAAAGCCCAAAAGCACATCTTAGGGCTGCAACTAAAGGTATAGCCTAAGCCCAAAAGCACATCTAAGGGCTGCAACTAAAGGTATAGCCTAAGCCCAAAAGCACATCTTAGGGCTGCAACTAAAGGTATAGCCAAAGCCCAAAAGCACATCTTAGGGCTGCAACTAAAGGTATAGCCTAAGCCCAAAAGCACATCTAAGGGCTGCAACTAAAGGTATAGCCAAAGCCCAAAAGCACATCTTAGGGCTGCAACTAAGGGTATAGCCAAAGCCCAAAAGCACATCTAAGGACAAGAGATTGATGTAATATAAAACGTTTACTCAATATGACTTATGTCGATCATGTCCACATGAACCTTACTGTTGAGGCTGTCTGTACCGGACTATAGGTTGATGAACCATTTTAAAAGATTGGATAAATATTACGAGGACGACAACGGCGCAGTGCCAATGGTGGCTATCCAGCAATTAATAACAGACATGGCAGCGTAAACACAACCCGACATGTCAACGACGACGACGCCATGTATGGTATCGGTACAGTCAGTGACGGTTAACGGCGCAACTACTTAAAGCACGTGTCATTGGGTGTTTATCATATTTAAAAAAAAAACTGCCAGAACTACCATTATCGTTAAATCCCCATATCAGGTAACTATTGTAGTGTTATGTTTTAGTGTCGATAGAAGTAATAGTAGTTTTTAGCCAATACTCAATAAGTATTAACCAATCAAATTAATCCCTCACATTTCCGCCTACATTGTTTACCTTTCAGCATACGCCATATTTAACCCGTGCATTACAATTACCATTTTTTGTAGTTATACTTTTCACATATCTTCAGGTAACTCCCCATTCGTATTGTTGATCCCTTTTACTATTATTATGATATTATGATTTTGTATTTGTATTTTGGAATAATAAGATAAGATTCATATTAAGTCGGCAAGATAGCAACAACTTCAACATAAACTCGTGTGAGCTTTTTAATCGACTGTGTCTGAACATACAATATAAGGTTTACCAATAGTATAAAAGCTGCAATGCCTTACAATAGTAAGAACATTTTCAAAACAAGTATACGACAATTTTATACAATGACTTGATGATAACAAGAACAGTTTTAAAACAGTGTAGTAGCACAGCTATGTGATATAATTCTTAAATAAAATATGTAAGGGTAGAGTGAATGATAGATGCCAAGCTATGGTGTCAATTGAATCTCTGTAAATAACTGTAATGGCAAATATTGCAAAAATGTTTGAGACCAAAGAGGTCAAATTTCCAAGATTTATAATGATATTTCATTATGTTGTACTGTTCAAGGTTAACAGTTAGCATAGTTATTCAGTTAACAAAACATATACTATGACAAAGCACACATTTACCCAAAAATATGCAATTATGCATCAGTCAATTGAAACCACGCCCCCCCCCCCCCTCCAGGTCCGGGGAATCGCGGGGACTTTGACTTTCTGTCAAGCCAAGCCCGGGTAAAATCCCCCCTTGCGCGGACGAACTGCTTGTAAAATCCCCGCCAAATGCCCAGGGACCCTAGGTCAGGCCCATTCCCCGCTATTTTTTGGCGCGAAGACAAAACCACCGCATTCACCCGGCACCGCTTGGAAGGTAAAAACACGGCCCATCTCCCAGGCTATCCCTGGTGTACCCCCGGACCTGGGGGGGAGGGGGCGTTGTTACAATTGACTGGTGCATTATATGTGTAGTAACGTCCGGATCTTGTCAACGAGTAGGCAGATGACTGTGGCTTTAAGTCAACTGACATGTGCCATGACAAAGAACAGACTACCCGATTTTTCTAATATCATGGTGTTTTTATGGCGAAAACCCCTTACACTATCTCCTTTAAAGGGACTCGCTCATGTTTTGTAAAATGTACTTTTTATGACGAAATAAAGTAAAGCAAATCATTAGGATCAGAGTGTTTAAACTAGAATACCGACACCTGGAATCCTTCAACAAATGTTGATATATGCTCAAATATTGTCTTTGAAGTGAATTATTTGGAATAGAGTTAGTAACGCGATTTAACAGAAGGCTGTTGCGTGATTGGTCGATTGTCATTATCTCGCAAAATGCTACCAATGTGTTCTATACAGGTTAAATTAGCGTTAGTTTATGCCTAAGTACTTGTGGGCAAGTGGTTCAAGTGCCAGTATTCTTCTTTTTTCATGACTGCACGCGTGTTGCTTCGCTCCCTACTGCCAACATGTTTTATTTTATACTTAATTGCGTGGTTTTTTTTCAATTTCGGTATCAAAGAGTAAATAATATTAGTATTTTTAGATGCCGTGAAAAAATATTGGTCCAAAACCATGAGCGAGTCACTTTAAGGAGAAAATAAAGATATTGAATTAAATTGACGTTTCAAAATTATTCACTGATCGAGAAGCAAAATTAATGACAAAAACGTTAAATTTTAATTTGAAATCGTGTAAAAAAATATGTTTAAATAATTGTAGTTAATTGATGTCAATATTTTATGGATCATGGAACTTTAAATTATATTTATAATAAAGTAGTTGTGGTTCAATATTCTAGTAAGTCAATTTCTCAAAGGACTTATAAGTAGACTCCAGCTACGCCCAAACAGGTAAAGAAATCACACTTGTCATGGTTTACACAATTGACCATAATTCCATTGTGTTTAATCAGCCCCGGGTAAATCATGAAGTTGTACGTTTATGTAAGGTGTGCATGTATATGCTGTTGAAGCTATTAAGTGTAGAAATGGATGACATATTTACAGGTATGTGGGCTTACGTTCATACTATTCTGTATTATTCTTGCAAACGTTTTTATTTCCAGTATTGAAGGACAAGATGGCCGAAACCTTGTCGACGTAAACATTTTTATTGAAGTTGTTTAAGTTGGACTAATTTATAAGCGTTTTTTTTGGCTATTCTTCAAATTCACCGTTTCATATGTGTACGTACATGTATTGCTTTTTACACGGATAGCATAAAAAAGTTGTGTATGTATGTTTCTATGGTTTCATAATAGGGCCTTGGTTCAAAATGGACGAAACTTCTTTTATTTGATGTGTAGTTATGTCTGTTTTGCGATTAGCCTAGAATTAAGAGGAAGAAAGCGACTGTGACGCAAGAAGTATTTGTTTAACACATGAATTGTCCGAGTTCTATTTGTTCAATAACATTGACCTATAGGGGCGGATCATTGGTAACACTATATTTATTCAGATATCTATTCCAATGAAAATATACATCTGAAGCAGTCACGAGAAATTCAAAACATTATAAGCGCTATAACATAATACCATAAGAGACGATTTGTTTATTTTATACTGCATACGCATTGAAATTTGATTTTATAACAAACTTGAGGCAAAGTTACGCCCCAACACGATGAAATAATCTGTGTATCAGCCACATGCGTTGATAATAACATTAATCAATATTAAATTTGTTAATGTATAAATTGACTGACGGCATGGCAAATCGCCCGAATAATGGCGGTTTTAGGTGGAGTTTTTTCCCTGTCATAAATGCATATGTTTAAGTGATATCCATTGATACATATCGGAAGGCGACCGGAAGTTGGGCGGTTCCCGTTTGATATTTACAGTTTGTCTTCCGGTGTGTGTCCGGTAAAGATAAGACGATGGAACCGTCGCTTTGAGGACCCGGGAACAACCCGTAAGCATGTAAATGGGATACTATTTCATTCCTTCTTGTTATGCGATATCATAGATAGTCGAACGGGTTAACGTCTGTGTGCCGTCCTTTTCTTAAGGCAGAGGTTAAGAGACCGCCGCCTCCGACGCCCCAGGACGACCCCGTACGCAGCATATGGACCCTAATGTTAGCTCAAATGTGGCAGACAACAGAGAAATCGAGCTGCCGGCGTTGGAAAAGTAAACAAACTGTACTTAAAACAATTAGGTTAAGATGATTTTTTCTCAATCCATCTGGTGTTTCCTTTTCAACTTTCCAAAATGCAGTGTTATTTACCTATATCATGTTTCTTAAACCTAGTTTGTTATATATATAATGCTAACTTTAGTGATTAAGAAACTTCTAAGAGGAGTTTAAATACTACAATAAGGAATGCGAACATACATTTTAGCAAAATTGTTGAATTACTTTAAAGCAGGGATTGAACCAGCGACCCTCTGATGCCGTGTCCGATATGCTTGCCACTCGACCATCGGGGCAACTGACGGTCCACCCTGACGCCATCATGAGGGTCGACGACGAGGTCGGCTGATACCGACTCGGCTATCGACGAGACGACCTTCGATGTCATCGCCAGTGGCAACGTCTCATTTTACGTCACACGTCGGGATGTCGATAAGGTCAAGTCTGTTGCGGGACCGTGAGTCTGCCTACGGGGCCGTGACAGGAAATTCCCCTGAATGTGAAGTACAAGGTAAGAAATTAGGCATGAAATACGTTTTAAACAATGAGTTCATTCTTTCGCAATGTCATCGACATTCATTTCATCAATAAGACGTTTAGCTTGTGCGAGTTTTCGAAGAAAACAAGTCGAGGCATAGTAATTTAAAATTGTTCGCATTGTCAGGAGCGTCCTCGCCTTGTCAAATCCTTAAACTTGGCCTATGTCATGAATGATATTGACATGAAACTTGGTACACATATTACCAATTAAATGGTCGAGTAATGCCCCTTTGTCCTCAGAATGTATTTTTTTAACTCACACTGTTCGAATTGTTCACACATAAAGCTAAACACTAACGCAACCAGTGAACATGTGAACATGTGTATCAAGACCCTTAACTTTTAATTAAGACAGAATTACGTTATTTTTCTTGATCGACTAAACACGTATCATATGCGCGTTGGCCACCAATCGTGATGATTATGCCCCCCTTCGAAGAAGAGGGGTATATTGCTTTGCACAGGCATGTCGGTATGTCGGTCGGTCGGTCGGTCGGTCGGTCCGTCGGTAGACCAAAGCTTGTCCGAGTGATATCTCAACAATTCCTGGACGTATGGTCATCAAACTTCACATGAAGGTTGGGCCTGACCAGTAGATGACCCCTATTGATTTTGGGGGTCATCAGGTCAAAGGTCAAGGTCACAGTGACCTTTAATGGTTAAATAATTTTAAAGCTTGTCCGAGTGATAACTCAACATTGCCTGCACCCATGGCCCTCAAACTTGACATGGAAATTGGGCCTGACCAGTAGATGACCCCTATTGTTTTTGGGGGTCATCAGGTCAAAGGTCAAGGTCAAAGTGACCTTGAATGATAAAGGGTTGTCCGATTGATAACGTGACAATGCCTGCACCCATGGCCCTCAAACTTGACTTGGAGGTTGGGCCTGACCAGTAGCTGACCCCTATTGTTTTTGGGGCTCATAAGGTCAAAGGTCAAGTTCACAGTGACCTTGAATGGTAAAAGGTTGTCCGAGTGATAACTCAACAATGCCTGCACCCATGGCCCGCATAATTGAATTGGAGGTTGGGCCTGACCAGTAGATGACCCCTATTGTTTTTGGGGGTCATCGGGCCAAAGGTCAAGGTCACAGTGACCTTGTATGGTAAAAGGTTGTCCGAGTGATAACTCAACAATGCCTGCACCCATGGCCCGCATAATTGAATTGGAGGTTGGGCCTGACCAGTAGATGACCCCTATTGTTTTGGGGGGTCATCGGGCCAAAGGTCAAGGTCACAGTGAACTTGAATGGTAAAAGGTTGTCCAAGTGATAACTTGACAATGCCTGCACCCATGGCCCTCAAACTTGACTTGGAGGTTGGGCCTGACCAGTAGAAGACCCTTATTGTTTTTGGGGGTCATCGGGCCAAAGGTCAAGGTCACAGTCACCTTGAATGGTTAGAGGTTTTCCGTTTGATAACTTGACAATGCCTGCACCCATAACCCCCAAACTTGACTTGGAGATTGGGCCTGACAAGTACATGACCCCTATTGTTTTTTGGCGTCATCTGGCCAAAGGTCAAGGTCACAGTCACCTTGAATGGTTAGAGGTTTTGTGATAACTTGACAATGCCTGCACCCATGGCCCTCAAACTTGACTTGGAGATTGGGCCTGACCAGTACATGACCCCTTATGTTTTGGGGGGTCATCAGGCCAAAGGTCAAGGTCACAGTGAACTTGAATGGTAAAAGGTTGTCCAAGTGATAACTTGACAATGCCTGCACCCATGGCCCTCAAACTTGACTTGGAGGGATGACCCCTATTGTTTTTGGGGGTTATTGGACCAAAGGCCAAGATCACATGTACCTTGAATGGTAAAAGGTTGTCCGAGTGATAACTCGACAATGCCTGCACCCATGGCCCTCAAACTTGACTTGGAGAATTGGCCTGACCAGGAGATAACCCCTATGGTTTTTGGGGGTCATCTGGCCAAAGGTCAAGGTCACAGTGACCTGGAATCGTAAAAGGTTGTCAGAGTGATATCTCGACAATGCCTGCACCCATGTCCCTCAAACTTGACTTGGAGGTTGGGTCTGGCCAGAAGATGGTCCCTATTGATTTTAGGGGTCATTGGGCCAAAGGTCAAGGTCACAGTGACCTGGAATAGTAAAAGGTTATCCGAGTGATAACTCGACATTGCCTGCACCCATGGCCCTCAAACTTGACTTGGAGGTTGGGCCTGGCCAGAAGATGGTCCCTATTGATTTTACGGGTCATTGGGCCAAACGTCAAGGTCACAGTGACCTTGAATGATAAAAGGTTGTCTGAGTGATAACTTGACAATGCCTGCACCCATGGCCCTCAAACTTGACATTTAGGTTTCTGGTGACCAGCTGATGACTCTGGATTTTGAGTTCATAGAGTCAAAGGTCATGGTCAAAACACACTCTATCCTCACACTTTAATGGTCATAATCTTAAAACTGCCTTAACAGCAACAAATCAGCTGTCATTTCGGTCCATGCATATTTCATTCAATTGTCCATATAATCCTGACAACATGGCGCTCAGGGGGGGCATAATGTTTGACAAACATCTCTTGTTTCATCATGTGATTAAGAATTATAATTTATGTAGCTAGAATCCTACTTGTCTTTCAGTGTAAGCGAAAATGAGATAATGAAGTAAAGCATATATGCATGTTTTACAGGTCTAGCGAGACGGTGTCCAGGCCGGACATCGAGGCCACGGAGGAGCTTTTGGAACTACATGTACCAAACGACGGTCCCTTGTGGTGTGATAGCCTACATGACGGAGTGTCCCGAATTGCGTAGCAGGTCTTTATCCAATGGCAAGAGCGAACAGGTAACATTGGGCGACCTGAGAAGAGCCATATGAAGGAAGCTGCAAACCGCGCTATAGCACAAATGCGTCCAGAAGAGCCAAACTCCCACGACTTTGAGGAACTTTTTTAAGCGCTTTGTTTTCTTTCTTATTCGAAGAAAACATTTTATTAATGCCATAGCTCGTCGTTCTCGGCGGCTTGCCAAAAGTTTCATATTTGCCAAAACTCCCCCGGGACAAAATCACCTTACCTTTTTTGCAAGGACGGACACAATTCCCCTATGATTTTAAACTATCGTTTCGGATGTTTCTCAGTAGAAATATCTTAAATGTAGTCACTTTATACGATGAATATGGTAATACTCTCTAAAAATGACAAGAAAATGTGAATCTCATAAGGTGGAATTGTTTTCAACGTATTCTTGAACGAATTTCAAACTGTGTCACGTGTGATCAAAACTTAAGTTTCACTGGAAGTAATGTATTTGATCCACTAGGTAAAAAATTAGATTTTAAGTTTGGAACCATAACGTGGTAATTATTGGCCAGATTATATTCAAACTTGGATTAAATGAGACCATTGATGAAAGCTCGCTGCATTTTTAAAGTCAAAAACTAGGTCACTAGGTCAAATCTTAGAACAAAAATCATGTCCGGAATTAATTATTGGTATGATGGGCACACTCTGTTCAAACTGTGGCAACTTGATGTAATATTGGGAAAAAAACTAGGTTAAATTTTAGAAAAACCTTGTGATCACTCTAGATGCTAAATTTTTGCAAGTGTTCTGGACCAATCTTCATGAAACTTAATAAGAATGTTTGCCTTGATAAAATATTGTACTTGTTTTCACCATATAGGCCAGCCGGTTCCTGGAGCAAGGCGGTCAAGTGTTCATTAATGGTGACCCATGTCTGATCCTAGACTACGTACATTGGGAGGCAGTGGCTCTCTGACCCCATGTTCCCTATGGTAAGTCTGCAGTATGTTCTTACGACCAATAACGGCATCGAATGGGGTTTTTTAATTAAAGAAATCCTAGCTCGATTGTTGGTGTTTTTATTGTACTTGAAAATGAATCAAGGTTATGTCTTTTACGTCATTGTGGTCGATCTCTTGACCTTAAACCTTGACTATTGCCAAATAAGTTCGACAAATGCACATGGCAATTAGTACTCCTGTTACTGGTGTCAATACCCAAGGATGTAGCAACAGCCATAACTGCAGTCACTGTTGAGTAATGGCCCTTGATTAGACTGAAAATAACTAGTGTGTAGCAACACACATAACTGCAATAACTGTTGAGTTACGGCCCTTGATTAGAATGACAATAACTAATGTGTAGCAACACCCATAACTGCAATGACTGTTGAGTTATGGCCCTTGATTAGACTGAAAATAACTAGTGTGTAGCAACACACATAACTGCAATAACTGTTGAGTTATGGCCCTTGATTAGACTGAAAATAACTAGTGTGTAGCAACACACATAACTGCAATAACTGTTGAGTTATGGCCCTTGATTAGACTGAAAATAACTAGTGTGTAGCAACACACATAACTGCAATAACTGTTGAGTTACGGCCCTTGATTAGAATGACAATAACTAATGTGTAGCAACACCCATAACTGCAATGACTGTTGAGTTATGGCCCTTGATTAGACTGAAAATACCTAGTGTGTCGCAACACCCATAACTGCAATGACTGTTGAGTTATGGCCCTTGATTAGACTGAAAATACCTAGTGTGTCACAACACCCATAACTGCAGTAACTGTTGAGTTATGGCCCTTGATAAGACTGACAATAACTAGTGCGTAGCAACACACATAACTGGAATGACTGTTGAGTTATGGCCCTTGATTAGACTGACAATAACTAGTGTGTAGCAACACACATAACTGTAAAAACTGTTGAGTTATAGCCCTTGATTAGACTGACAATAACTAATGTGTAACAACACACATAACTGTAAAAACTGTTGAGTTATGGCCCTTGGTAGGACTGACAATAACTAGTATGTAGCAACACTCATAACTGCAATAACTGTTGAGTTATGGCCCTTGATTAGAATGACAATAACTAATGTGTAGCAACACCCATAACTGCAATGACTGTTTAGTTATGTCCCTTAATAAGACAGACAATAACTAGTGTCTAGCAACACCAATAACTGCAATAACTGTTGAGTTATGACCCTTGATAAGACATCCAATAACTAGTGTGTAGCAACACACATAACTGCAATGACTGTTTAGTTATGTCCCTTAATAAGACAGACAATAACTAGTGTCTAGCAACACCAATAACTGCAATAACTGTTGAGTTATGACCCCTGATAAGACAGCCAATAACTAGTGTGTAGCAACACACATAACTGCAATGACTGTTTAGTTATGTCCCTTAATAAGACAGACAATAACTAGTGTCTAGCAACACCAATAACTGCAATAACTGTTGAGTTATGACCCTTGATAAGACAGCCAATAACTAGTGTGTAGCAACACACATAACTGCAATGACTGTTTAGTTATGTCCCTTAATAAGACAGACAATAACTAGTGTCTAGCAACACCAATAACTGCAATAACCGTTGAGTTATGGCCCTTGATAAGACTGACAATTACTAGTGTGTAGCAATACCCATTACTGCAATAACTGTTGAGTTATGGCTTTTGATAAGACTGACAATAACTAGTGTGTAGCAACACACATAACTGCAATAATTGTTGAGTTATGGCCCTTGATAAGACTGACAATAACTAGTGTGTAGCAACACACATAACTGCAAAGACTGTTGAGTTATGTTCCTTATTTCGACTTACAATAGCTAGTGTGTAGCAACACCCACAACTGCAATAACTGTTGAGTTATAGCCCTTGATAAGACTGACAATAACTAGTGTGTATCAACACCCATATCTGCAATAACTGTTGAATTATGTATCTTGATAAGACTGACAATAACTAGTGTGTAGCAATACCCATAACTACAATAAATGTTAAGTTATGGCCCTTGATTAGACAGACAATTACTAGTGTGTAGCAATACCCATAACTGCAATGACTGGTATGGCCTTGCTAAGACAGACAATAACTTGGGTGTAGCAACACACATAACTGCTATGACTGTTAAGTTATGGCCTTGCTAAGACTGACAATAACTAGTATGTAGCAACACCCACAACTGCAATAACTGTTAAGTTATGGCCCTTGATTAGATTGACAATAACTAGTGGGTAGCAACAACCATAACTGCAATAACTGTTGAGTTATGGCCCTTGATAAGACTGACAATAACTAGTGTGTAGCAACACACATAACTGCAATGACTGTTGAGTTATGTCCCTTGATAAGACTGACAATAACTTGTGTGTAGCAACACCCACAACTGCAATGACTGTTGAGTTATGTTCCTTGATAAGACTGACAATAACTAGTGTGTAGCAACACCCATAACTGCAATGACTGTTTAGTTATGTCCCTTGATAAGACTGACAATAACTAGTGTGTAGCAACACCCATAACTGCAATAACTGTTGAATTATGGCCCTTGATAAGACTGACAATAACTTGTGTGTAGCAACACCCATAACTGTAATACCTGTTAAGTTATGACCCTTGATAAGACTGACAATAACTAGTGTGTAGCAACACACATAACTGCAATAACTGTTGAGTTATGGCCCTATATAAGACTGACAATAACTAGTATGTAGCAACACCCATAACTGCAGTAATTGTTCAGTTATGGCCCTTAATTAGACTGAAAATAACTAGTGTGTAGCATCACCGATCTTTCTATCGTGAAAAATAGGACGGGCGTATTTTGCGGCAGTCGGCACTCTTATGTTTCGTAAGATATGTTTTAGAAATCACAATATATTCATGCGACTTCAATTATGAATGAATGAATGAATGAATGAATGAATGAATGAATGAATGAATGAATGAATGAATGAATGAATGAATGAATGAATGAATGAATGAATGAATGAATGAATGAATGAATGAATGAATGAATGAATGAATGAATGAATGAATGAATGAATGAATGAATGAATGAATGAATGAATGAATGAATGAATGAATGAATGAATGAATGAATGAATGAATGAATGAATGAATGAATGAATGAATGAATGAATGAATGAATGAATGAATGAATGAATGAATGAATGAATGAATGAATGAATGAATGAATGAATGAATGAATGAATGAATGAATGAATGAATGAATGAATGAATGAATGAATGAATGAATGAATGAATGAATGAATGAATGAATGAATGAATGAATGAATGAATGAATGAATGAATGAATGAATGAATGAATGAATGAATGAATGAATGAATGAATGAATGAATGAATGAATGAATGAATGAATGAATGAATGAATGAATGAATGAATGAATGAATGAATGAATGGATTGGATTGGAATAGAATGGACGAACGAACGAACGAATGTTGCATTGATTTATTATAGTTTGATGAGTAATTGTTTGTAAATAATTACTTAGTAAAATGATTATTTTATTTTGCAAAATTTGCATACTGTATGGTGCTTACTTACTTTTAAGACATACATCATAAGCGAACAGTTAGTATTCAATATAAGTGTTGCTATAGTTATATTTTGTATGTCCTGTCTTTCAGTGGAATATCGGCCTGCACGGCACAGTGGTCGATAGGAAGTGGACTCGAAATCGAATATCTGGTGCCATGCGACTGGTTCAAATGCTTTCCCGTGAGACGGAACTCGTACAGAGAAACCGTTGGAAACCCGAGATATATGGGGATAAAGTTTCTGATACCTATTTCGCACCGTGATGCAGAATTCGTACATAGATGTCGTTGGAGCCCGCGGATTGAGTTTACTTGGCATAACGATTTTTGAATGTAAATGAATGCTGCTTGTTTTTATGTTTTGTTGGGTAAAAAAAATGGAAATAAAAGATAAAACTATTTGTGATCTCAAATTGTTGTGACGTAGGTAATTTTTGTGTATTATTTTGCGCAGATTTTGATGACGTAGGCAGTTTTTTGTATCACGTGATCTCAAGTTGTGGTGACGTAGGCAATTTTTGTGTATTATTTTGCGCAGATTCCGATGACGTAGGAAGTTTTTGTGTATCACGTGATCTCAAGTTGTGGTGACGTAGGCAATTTTTGTGTATTATTTTGCGCAGATTCTGATGACGTAGGAAGTTTTTGTGTATCACGTGATCTCAAGTTGTGGTGACGTAGGCAATTTTTGTGTATTATTTTGCGCAGATTTTGATGACGTAGGCAGTTATTGTGTATCACGTGATCTCAAATTGTGATGACGTAGGCAATATTTGTGTATTATTTTGCGCATATTTTGATGACGTAGGCAATATTTATGTATCACGTGATCTCAAATTGTGGTGACGTAGGCAATATTTGTGTATTATTTTGCGCATATTTTGATGACGTAGGCAGTTTTTGTGTATCACGTGATCTCAAATTGTGATGACGTAGGCAATATTTGTGTATCACGTGATCTCAAATTGTGGTGACGTAGGCAATATTTGTGTATTATTTTGCGCAGATTTTGATGACGTAGGCAATATTTGTCTATCACGTGATCTCAAATTGTGACGTAGGCAATATTTGTGTATTATTTTACGCAGATTTTGATGACGCAGGCAGTTTTAGTGTATCACGTGATCTCAAATTGTGGTGACGTAGCCAATATTTGTGTATCAAGTGACCTTAAATTGTGGTGACGTAGGCAATATTTGTGTATTATTTTGCGCAGATTTTGATGACGTAGGCAATATTTGTCTATCACGTGATCTCAAATTGTTGTGACGTAGGCAATATTTGTGTATTATTTTACGCAGATTTTGATGACGCAGGCAGTTTTTGTGTATCACGTGATCTCAAATTCTGGTGACGTAGGCAAGTTATGTGTATAATTTAGAGCAGATTTTTGGGTTTAACCAACTGCAAATTCTGAAGACGTTTACAGATGTAATGTTGCAAAAAAAGATGTAGATCACGTGAGCGAATTAAGTATTCCCTATTTAAAACAAACAAAAACAAGGATTAAGTCGTTTTATTATGCAGCAATTTACATTCTATTCCGACGATGGCCTAAATGTTCGTATGGTGACAAGCGATTCGTCTGGAAGGGCGCTTTTGTCAGAGGCTTTGGCGACGCGATTTGCCCAGAGGAACGCAGTGGTACGATCATGATAACCAGCACCGGAACAGCCAACTGCTGGTGAAATTCTAGTGTTGCTACTCGAACCTGAAACAAATAAATTCCTTTAAAACAAAAAAACACTCCACCCGGTAAATAATTGGAACATAATTGGATACTGGTAACTTTGACCTTTTCTTTGTTGATCTATAACCTATGGGGTCAACAATAGGGATCTGCCGGTTATGACCAACCTACCTAACGAAGTTTGAGGACCGTGATCCAAGTGCCTTATTTAGATTGATCAGACAATGTGTTTGTATTAAGGTTGCCGTGGCCTGACAACCAGATTTAGCATTCTCTAATTAATAATCATCAATCGGAAAAAATTGGTCTACCGACCGACCCACATGTGGCCATTCTTCGAAGGGGTGGGGGCGCACTTATCAAAATAGTGCCCATACACATTCTGGTTTAAATGATTGACAAAGGATTCTCAAGTTGTTGTTCGCCGACAAGACCAATTTTCGGTAATTTCTATCATTAAAGGGCGATTACTCTTTCGTGATTGGAGCGATATGGCTGGTCATCAAACTTAGATATTATGCTTTCTTCTATTTTTTGTAACAGTGACCTTGATCCTAAGGGCCCCAAATACAATCCCATGGAAATCCTCCAAAAAACTCTACCTACATATCAACTTTGGTCACGGTATGTCAACCATAACTAAAGTTTTTCAGTACCAAACAGCATTCGGAGCTCCTCGGCCATTTTATCGAAAACAACCTCGGATGTATGCCGGTACATCTTTTGAAGTAGTTCGTAAAACTTTGAATTATATCATTAATTAAATGTAGTGTTTTAGAGTTGTATTTATTGATCTAAGTTTAAATTGATTGTCATTGAATTGTATTATTGCAAACATAATGAAGAATCCAAAGAGTTAAGTCACAAAGTTTAACTGCTAAATAAAAATACTACGCGATCTACTTGTAGCGGACTTAAACGTACCACTTTTTGAATATGTAAACCGTCCAAATACATCCGAGGTTGTTTTTGAAAATAAATGGCCGAGGAGTTCCGAATGTACCAAACAGTAATCTTTTTTTATTAACAGTAGCCTTGACCCTAGGGGGCCAAAAGGCAATCCAATGAAAGCTCTGCATAAACTTGTCCTATATACCAAGTTTGGTCACACTATGTCAATCCTTACTTGAGTTTTTCAGTACTAACCATATTTCTATTTTTAGCAACAGTGACCTTAACCTAAACCATACCTCTCGGAGCCCAAAATACAATCTCAGGAAAGGTGTCTAGAAACTCTTCTTATATACCATGTTTGGTCACAATATGTAGACCCTTACTTAAGTTATTCAATACCAACCCTTTTTCTACGAATAGTAACTTTGACCTTGACCTTGATCCTAGGGGCCTCAAACGCATTCTCATAAACGGTATCCTTAAACTCTTCGTATACCAAGTTTGGTAACAATATGTAGACCCTTACTTAAGTTATCCAATACCAACCCTTTTTCTATGAATAGTAACTTTGACATTGACCTTGAACCTTGGCGCCTCAAACGCATTCTCATAAAAGTTATCCATAAACTCTTCGTATACCAAGTTTGGTCTCTTTATGTCAAACCTAACTAAAGTTATTCGATACATAAGGTGACTTTGACGCTGACCTCCCACCTGCCCGCCCGAACAAAGACGCAAGTAATTCAAATAATTTGTTTTCCCATTATGAAAATGGGGTTAAGAATATAAAAATGTGCCTGTCAAAAAAAATTCAAAGAAAAAAAATCAATCAAGGGCCATTATTTGTATTTAGGGTTAAAATGAAGCTATGTGACCTTATTGTAAGATGGTCATCATTAATTGTGCGAAGTATTAAGTGCATTGAAAGAAGGGTATAGAAGTTCTTTTTTAAAATCCCAACTTGCCCTAAAACTTTAACCTGCCCTTTAACTTTAACCAAAGTTCCTAAGCCAATCAGGGGCCATTACTTGTATTAAGGATAATATGAAGTTATGTAACCTCATTGTGTGATGGTCCTGAACAACTGTGTGAAATATTAAGTCAGTTGAATGAAGGATATAAAAGTTATTAATAAATATCCCAAACTGCCCTAAAACTTTAACCTAAGTTCCATAGTCAATCAGGAGCCATAAGTTGTATAAAGGATAATATGGAGTTATCTAACCTCATTATGTGATGGCCCTGAACAACTGTGTGAAGTATTAAGTGATATGAATGAAGGGTATTGAAGTTATAAGTGAAAATCCCAACTTGCATTGAAACTTGAAGCGGACGCCGACACCGACGCCGGGGCGAGTAGTAAAGCCTTCCTTATTATTCGAACAGTCGAGCTAAAAATGCTATAGAAACCATCAATATTGACATCTTCAAAAGTTCTAATATAACACATAAATCTACTTTCCAAAAAAAATCACGAATTCATGAACGTACCAGACCTTATTTCATTATTGAACTCTCGAACTGCCTCTGCTGAAGATACCCTATGGCTCTCGCATCCAATGGCCCCACTTTTTTGCCGGCAGCCATGGACCCACCATGCTCCCTAATCCTACAAACAAAGTAATAGCTAACATTATTATAGTAGACATGCTAAGAAGATAATTTTACATTTTTTCTACTCTTCATAACACAACACGAATTTACGATATTTCACCATGCCCTAAAGATTCTCTTTAAATTCTGATTATATTCATGTAATATTAATTAAAAAAAATCATCCTGACGAATACACGTTCTTCCGGACCAAAACTCAGTATAAAGCACATTTTAAAACCGTAATATGAATTACGGATACATGTCAATTTTAATATTTTTTCGTTTACGTTTGATTTTCATATGTTCATATTATATGTATAAATCATCTATGTAATAAATGAAATTAATTCAAAACTGGAAAGGTAATGAAAATAGTTTATATTGCATCACATGCAGTGGCGTAGCTACATGTAGACCTTGTGGGCCTGGGCTTCAACTTCTTGAAAAATGACAAAATTTAAATAACCCAAAAATGCAATTAAATCTAATAGCTACTCAAACACTTTGAACAACTCAAAAGTTTGTTTTATATAACCAAAGTTTGGTGTTTATTTAAACTACGCACAGGGTGTATTGCTTGATTTTATTCGTAATCATTGCAAATATAATTAAGTGTGTGTAATGCACATATGAAAGTCCCCAAACTCACAGAGAACGATCGGGCCTACAAGTTTTTAAAGCCTAGCTACGCCCCTCACATGTACACTCGTTTGCGTGCTTCATGCTGTTGCGCTGAATATCGCTAACTTTAAAATAAGTCCACAGACTAACATGTATATCCCGTGAATAAAACACCTGAATGGCGCGCACAAACACGTTCACCGCTTAGATGTCCTAAAAGCACGGGAAACACGAGCCTTTTTCCCGCCAACTCAAATATTGTTAAGCCACATATGTAAACATACATGTAATACCGTACGGTACGAGAATAATTTTCAATAAGTGTTTGCCCTACATTGTCAGCCAATCAGGGGCGCTAGATTTTTAAAATGTTTCGTTTCTTATTTGTGAAGAATCGTTTTTTTTTTAAGACCGCTGGCTTTGGTTACTCAGTGTATATATACCACGTGATAAATAACGTCATATATGCTACGTCGGAAGGCAATATTTTGCTTAAAAGTCTTAACTCAAAGATAACTTTTGTTTCACAACACCATTTTAAATAAAACAAAGGGCAGTCTATGCCGCTTAAAGAGCCCCGCATTTGTTTTATTACCGAAATTTAATAAAGTCATTAGTTTCATCAAACACTTCGACAAACCTGTATCAAAAATAATGTTTTGACAGTGCTCCGTCAGACGGCCGTATTGTGAAAAAGTTTGTCGAAGTGTTTAAAGAAACTAAACTCTCAATTAAAATCTGGTAAAAGATCGAAGGCAGGGCTCCGTAAGCTGCGTAGACTGTTTCATTTAAAATGGTAAATAAAAAGTGAAGATATCTTTGTTTAAAGTCTTTTTTCAAATAAAAACATTGCTTTCCGACGTAGCATTTATGACGCAATTTATCACGTGGTATACACACACTGATGACGCAATTATCACGTGGTATACACACACTGATGACGCAATTATCACGTGGTATACACACACTGGTACTTATTCACGAAGAAATTACTGAATAAACTCTAACCTATACTTAGAGTAGGATCATCTTCGTCAAAACAGAATCAACTATTATACAGAGCTGACTCGCATATAATCTATCTAGGGCGTGATCGCGGACATTGGGGGTCGGGCCCCAATTTCTCGAAACTTTCTGAGTTCCTTATAACAGGATTAAGCTAAGCTCAATACTTCTTGTTTTGGTATAATTCTGAATAATATTTACATTTTTAAGATTTTTTTGTTTTTACTTTTTAGAGAAATTATCGTATGATAATCGCGTTAAACTGTTTTTCGTAAATTCAAGATTAAATAAGAACCAATGAACTTTCGAGAAATTGGGGGCTGGTCTTTAGTCCGAGGCGGGGAAGGTTATACATATTTCTCAGCTAGTAATATAATTACGTTACCGTCAGTTTTTAAACATGACACATTTCAAGAACTTGACGTAGCTGTCAGAGTCGCGGACATAAGGCCTCAGATGGGAAAGTAAATATAGTAGTATTGACGTGGTTAATACTAATGAAACGTTAATTTAAACGCGTTATCCTTTAACCCTTGTCAGTGTTCGGTACAAACTTTGCCTTCTGTTAAAATGCGTTACTGTGCCCGCAGCTTATTCCACTGTTGATAATCTCCCAGTAGGTATTTGGTGCAACTAGACGTGTCGGTAGACGGTGCGCACCCCCCCCCCCACCCTTCAAAGGTGATCAGGATCCGACAGACGTCAGCGAGTTTTTATAGCGGCCGGTGGATGAACATGCGTCGCGATATAGGGTGGTCGTAGGCCTAGTAGCGACAAAGCTCGTGTAGAAAGACAGGGCTCTTTTCGGTGCAGTTAGAACCGACAGACATCAGCGAGGTTGTACAGCGGCTGGTTGTTGAACTCGCGGAGGGATGTGACTGATTGTAGACCTTGTGGGATAAAAAGAGGTGTACAAAGACAAGGATGTCCAGGGACCGACAGACGTAAGTATAATGTGTTTCAGGAGCCGGTTGATGAACTGCGATAGAGGCTGGCAACGTACCTGGTGGTGCGATAGAAAGCATAGAACGACGAACTTCCCGTTATGGGAGGCCTGGGGGCGATTGATGAACTCTTACAGAAGTAGGAGCGGCCACGGACCTCTTGACACCACAGGAAACAGAGGAAAACAGGGTCCTGCTCATTGGAGATTAGGGAGCAGGCGGCGCAGGTCAGACAAGTGGTTAAGCTAGCTGGCATGTACATTTATAAATTGAAATATATAGGAAACTATAGTGGTAGCGTCTTACCTGAACAAGTTAGTAAAAGTATGTGGGGAGCACGGCTCGAGGCGCCGCAGGAAGGGTAGAAAGGCGGGACCCCTCTAAATTGTGACAGGAGGCGATTGATGAATTTGCACACAGATAATGGATGTTCGCAGGCCTTGTGGCGTCATTTGCCGTCATGGAAGTGGTGGCCATGGAGCGGGCAGCACTGGTCAGACCGGCGGCCTACCTGTATAGGATCACAGATAATTAAAAAGGCTTTCCCTATAAATTCGGCAGCTTATTAAAGTTTAAGGATCTTGGTAAATAAGTGTTAAAGGTAATACAGTTTGAGCATAATATGATATGAAACAAAAATGCCGTAGTAACCTTGTTTTGCCTACTTTGATTACGCAATATTACAGTGCCTTGTCTTAAATCATTTGACATAAATAACAATTTCACATTTTGCCTTCCCTGCGTTTATTGCGGCCCGCTATATTTAATACGTGGTGAGTAAAAGGTTTATTAATGGAGACTTAAGAACTCGGTTGAAAATATGCGTCTCTTTTTCCTAAAAAAATCAAGTACTTTTGAGTTGAAAATGTAGACAGTCATTTTTTCCCTTGAATACATGAGTTGTCGTTCTTACCATAATGATTGGCACATACTAAAGTGCTGACGAGTTAGCTGACGATATAGAAATAGAGTAGAGTTGCTGACCAATTGCTGACCATATAGACAAAGAAGGAAAAAAAAGTTTTGAAATTAAAGATTTTTTAAACAAAGTTGCAATATTAAAAACCAGTGACATCAATATCTGAGTTGTGGTTCTTTTGCTTTCAATGGTTTATACAAATGAACTAGTTCATGTATATGGAAAGGAATTACTTTAAACCCATTGACAGCTGTGCTTGTGCAAGAACTGTAACTTTGGTTTGCCTTATTTATGTCTTTTCCCGAGTAAGGCCTAAAAAAAAAATTGTTTGGTTAGGGTTACATCCTTAAAAAAAATAGGTAGGGTAGGTAGGCTTTTTATTTTTTTTTATTAGGTTTTATATAAGAAAATAATTTTCATCATTGGAGAATGGTGTTAAAGCTATCTTCTGTATAAGCATTTAAGGTTTAAACTTAATATTAAAAAGCAATTTAAAAAAAAACGAGATTTTTTTTTATTTATTTTTTTTTTTTAATTTTTCATTTTTTTTTTTTCAAATTGACTATAAAAACGGTAGGGTCGGCGCCTATTCCGTAGGTAGGGTCGGGTAACCCGAACCAAATGTATTTTTTTTAGGCCTAAGCAAGAGACATATTGATTTACTGCCGTCTGTCTGTCACAAAACTTTGTCCCTGTAAAACTTATAGTTGTACTGAAACCTGGAAGAAGTGTTTAATATAAACTGTAGTTGTGCATGGACTAATGTTTTACCAAAATAGGTCTCTTTGAATTCCTTCCTAGCCTTGACTCGACATCAGCCATCACCAACTTCAAAATATTTACATGGTAGATCTGTTTGTGGGCCCGCTGTAATACTTTGTATCACAGTTTTTCTTGTTGATCTTTATTGCTATCCCGTGCTTTATCCGTGTACCTGCGTGCCAATCGTAACAACTCGGCCAACTCCGGCAAGATTCGAGATAGACAATTCCTGTTGGATACTGGCCGAAGTTTGCCGATTGCCTGCGTGCATGCTCCTTCACACTTCGTCTCCTGTCCTTCCGCGTTCTTATGTCTTTCCGATGGCGAGTTAATCAATTCGCATTTCTCGCGTTTCTATGTCTTCCTCAGGTCTCTGCCCTTTCCCGTTATTTTTATGTTTCCTATTTTCAGCGTCTTCCCCACGTAAATATCACCCCACCCCATTCTCAAGGAGTCTCTCCTGCGTTCCTATGTTTTCCTAATGTCACTGTGTTTTAACTTTGGGCCGAAGTACGACACAATTCTGATGCTTAAAATATACTTGTTTTCCGAAGTGAAAACAAAAATTCCAAATTTCTGTTTTGAACTGATCTTTTTTACTTACTAGTATTTTATTATCAAGAGCTGTCACAGAGACAGCGCGCTCGACTATTCCGCCGCTTTTCAGTGTCAGGATTGAAAAGTTTTGGCGAAACATGCATGGATAACTGTATTAAGTCTCAATTCAATAAATCAAGTAGTTGGTGAGATATTAACCTATATGCTTACATGCAAAACCTTGACCAGAATTTCTAAGTCGAATAATAAAGGGCCAAAATTGATATTATATGCAAGATAGAGTTATCTAACTTGATTAATTCAGAAAGGTTGGGTGGTTGAGTACCATTGTATAAAGTCTCAATGCAATACATCAAATAGTTGCTGAGATATTAACAATATCTGTCATGTGTTTCCGTTCCGGATAGAAAAATCCGACCCGAGGGCACCTGCGTTGCCAGGTAACGAGGCTTGCCGAGTTACCGGCAACGCAGCGTGCCCTCGGGTCGGATTTTTCTATCCGGAACGGAAACACATGATAGATATTTTTTCTAGCATACATTAAATAACATATTTTGTGAAGAAAATATATAAAAAAGGCGCATTTATGTACATATCACCAAAAAGCGCGTGCGATGATGTTTACTGACGTCATGACGCGCAGTAATTTGTATTCACTGCATACGTCAATAAGTTCCTTCGACATTACGTCTTTTAAGGGTTATTTTTTTTTTTTTTTAAGTTTATTTTTGTTAAGTGAATGTTAATGGAACTCATCTATTTAAATTTCATAATTATGATTACATAACGTGTATTATAAAAGAAATTGAAATTATTACGTCACAGCGCGTGACTCATCTGGCATGGGGGGATGCCAGATGGAGTTTTCCAGCACGGCTGAATTCACCGGAAATGCCTATCCGGTGTGCTAGAATAACCTATGTGTGCTAACATGCAAAACCGTAACCAGAATTTCTAAGAATTTCTAAGTCGCATAATAAAGGGGCAAAAATTATATAATATGCTGAAAGTTATCTTACTTGATTAATTAAGAAGGTTGAATGGTTGGGAGCCTGTGTATAAGTTTCAATGTAATATTCGCTGAGGTATTGACTTAAAAGTAGTTACATGCAAAACCTTAACCAGAATTTCTAAGTCGAATAATAAAAGGCAATTATTTTGCATTACAAAATGCAAACTAGAGTTATCTAACATGGTTAATTAAGTAGGCTCGATGGTTGAGTACCATTGTATAAAGTCTCAATGCAATATATCAAGTAGTTGCTGAGATATTAACCTATGTGTGCTTACAGGCAAAACCTTTACCAGAATTTCTATGTCGAATAGTAAAGGCAATTATTTTGCATTAAATGCAAACTAGAGTTATCTTACTTAGTTTAGTAAGTAGGTTGGATGGTTGAGTACCATTATATCAAGTCTCAATGCAATACCTCAAGTAGTTGCTGAGATATTAACCTATGTGTGCTTACAGGCAAAACCTTGACCAGAATTTCTAAGTCAAATAATAAAGGCCCATATACATTATATTCAAAAAAGTGTTATCTAACTTCATTTATTTAGTAGGTTAGATAGTTGGGAATACATATCTGAAGTTCCAATGCAATACATGATATATTTGCTGAGATATTGACTTAAATGTGGTTACATGCAAAACCATAACCGGAATTTCTATGTCGAATCAAGAAGGGCCATTATTTGCACTAAATGCGAAATACAGTTATCTTACTTGGTTTACTTAAGTAGATTGGATGGTTAAGTACCAATGTATAAAGTCTGAATGCAATACCTCAAGTAGTCCTGAGATATTAACCTATGTGTGCTTACATGCAAAACCTAAGCCATAATTTCTAAGTCAAATAGTAATAGAGTAGTATAGCTCTCCTTATTCTTCGAATCGTCGAGCTAAAAATTGGAACCCTATATTTTAACTTATATTTTTCTCTATTCTGAAGCATTTGGTTTTTTACCATTCGTGTTCTTGGCAAAATTAAATTTCCCGATTTTAGTCAAAATGACGCATTGTCCCAATCAGAATTACCCTTGCACCATTCCCTCATGATGACAAAAAACTCGTGTGCCTTCCCTTACCTGCGGTAGCAGTCCTGCATCTCCGGTTCATCGTCTTACGAACAGCTCTATCGCCTACAGCAGCCTGTTTAGCACCGCCTGCCGCCGAGTTTCTCCACACTGTAACATAACGTCCGGTTAAATCACGCGATTATTAAAAACGAAGTGGAAACTTCGTAGAAAATGCCGCCCTTTGTTTCCGTATTTTCATTAAAAACATCTGTCAGCGATTACATCAACATTTTTAACATTTAATCGATCGTGTACTACATTGTATTACAAAGCATTTTTTCAATCATTTAACTAAGTATCATCTTGCCTAAGGCCTCTCCTATGCTTTCTGCAAACTCGTGGTTTACCCGCGTCCCTGGGCATTACATGTGTTCTTTTTTTTTTTTTTTTTTTTTTTGGGGGGGGGGTGGGGGTGGGGGGTGGTGGCTTCCCTACGTGTATGTGTAAACAGTCTTACCTGCGCCCATGTGCCTTCCATATGTCCACGTGCCTTCCCTGTGTCCCACAATCTTCTGTCTGTACATGTGCCTTTCCTGTGTTGCTGTGCCTGCGCCCCACTGCCTGGTGTATCCGTGCCCTGGATTCTCTGTGTCGCTGTGCATTCCCTGTATTATTGTGCCTTCCCAGTTTTCTTGTGTCGTCCATGTGCCCTACTGTGCATTCCCTATGTTACTGGGCCTTCTCTGTGTTTTGGTGCTTCCTTGTTTTCACGTGTTCAATGTGTCTATGTGCCTTCCTGTGCCTTCCATACCGGTGTGCCTTCCATGTGTCTTACCTTCGTTTCTGTGCCTTCCATTTGTGCATGTCCCTTTCATGTGTCTTGCCTACGTTTCTGATTTAATCTGGGATTGGCTGGACCGAAAGTCCCCGCTGTTCCACAGACCTAGGGGGGGAGGGGGCTGGGGGGTGGGGGGTTAAAATTGATAAGCATATGAAAATGAAAGAAAAATGTTTTATTTACCATGGTGACGCATAGGTGGCGCTGCCCAGTAATCAATTTCCCGAGACCAATGCCACCGCTTAATGAGTACCGTTGCCACACCCATTTTCCTCACCAATAACGCTGCATGCCGCTGCGTCACCGCTATAATGAGTAACGCTGGAACTCCCATCGTCCCCACTAATAACGCTGCATGCTGCTGCGTCTCACCGCCCTGTAACACAGCTTCCGGTTAGATCACGGCAAAAAGGAGAAAAGGATATATAACTAGAGTGACCGCAAGAAGCACAAGAAAGACAACTCAAATTGACAGTTAATTAATATTGTTAACTCACCTTGTTTAGACCACTAATTATACTGGGTTTGTAAAAATGAATAGTCAAGAGCATATGTCTCTGATAAGACCAAATCACATTAAATATTCACATTGCGATTAGCGCAATCGTGTTTTGTCGTATTGGTCGATCAAATTTTTATTTTCAAAGTCTATTTCCCATGCCGCCCCGCCAGATCAATCAGGGAATATGGTTGCTAATTCAAACTCGACCTCTTTTGACATGTTGATTGTAAAAGTAACAAACACAAACAACAGGTTGGCGTGAAATTAAATAAATGCAACATTATTTACCTGCATTCGTATTCCTATGAAAGTATGTCCAACATTCACACCATAAACTGCACAGAACCAAATGTCAATTTGATAAAAAAGTGTCCCTAAACTCTCGTTATTATGGCTAGTACACAGGTCTTACATGTGTAACAATGGCTGTGCATTATACCGTATAATCACGTGTTATTAAATCGTATACCATAGCAAAATGACCTGTTTGGGTGTAGCTTATTTCTTACTTGGAAAAAAACGTACAGTAAGTACGAATATTGAAAACCGTATTTGTAAAGTTAATTGTTGAATGCATTGAAGACCACTGAAACAATTAAATCCAAAAAAGGTAAGCTTAGTTTTTAAATCCCATCCCATCACAAAGTTGCCTGACCCCAAAAAAATGCTATTGAATCGTTTGCAGATATTTCGTTTGTGTACTTATGTTTCAATCTAATACGCGAATTGACTTGGTAAATATTGGATAAGAGTTGCTCATTTTAGAAGACTTGTATCTTTAGAAAAAAAATCAAATTTGCAAGGTTTGCAATTGAGAATAAAATATACATGTACGTACATATAATGCACCAGTCAATTGTTACCACGGCCCCTAGGTCCGGGGAATAGCTGGGACTTTGACTTTCGGTCCAGCCAACCCCGGGTAAAATCCCCGTCCTGCGGGGACGAACTGATGGTAAAATCTCCACCAAATGCCCCCGGGACCCCAGGTAAGGCCCATTCCACGCTATATTTTGCGCGAAGACAAAACCACCGCATTCACCCGGCACTGCGGGGCCACCTTAAAGGTAAAAACACCGCCCATTTCCCCGGCTATCCCCGGTATACCCCCGGACCTCGGGGAGCCGTGGTTACAATTGACTGGTGCATAAGTTGGACGATGAAAAAGCAAATGAAAAGATCGACTTTGCCGACGATGACGACGCTTGACAACGTGGTCCCATTTGCCCACAACACAAAAACCCTGGCGTGTTTTCCGTGCAGATTGATGATTAGAGATTACCAAACCAAATTTCAAACATATTATCAATTTATCATTTAATACGTGTGTGTCTACTTTCACTGTGGACACAGGTAAAAACTTAATATAGCACAGGTAAATGTGAAACTTTGGCGTCACTTAAATTGTAATACGGTGAATTCATCGGAATTCAACCAAATATGTTACGTGTATAATGAACAGATGCAAAAGTATACACCCTGTAAAAGATAAGGGTTAAAATGAATAAATGAAACATCAATTACTTGCCATTTTCCAGAAATTGTATCCAAAATTTCACTTTCACGCCATACACTGTCAAATGCATTTTCTTGGTATTGATACATTTTCACAGGTTTCTATGATCGTGTGCACTATACCGTATAATCTCGTGTAATTTAATCAAATCTCGTTGTTGACATTTACCTGACCTGTTGGAGTGCAGCTTTATATCACATTTAAACCGTGTACAACGAAACAAATTATTTTTAAAGTAATAAAGTTATTTGATAAGCAAAATTCAATGTAGTTTATTAAATCAATAATTTTAAGAAAAAACTGCTAATAATAAAAAAAATGATCAATTTAATTGTAAAATAAGAGAGTACCACAATGTAGATTTAAATAATACCATAACACTTAAAGCTACACCTGTAAAAAAATACTATTGAATTGTTTGCAGATGGATATAGTTTGAAGATATTTTGGTAGTGTACTAATTAATAGAGCTAATAAGCAAATTGGCTTTAATAGCTAGTTTGGTAAATATTAGATATTAGTTGTTCATATAAGAAAATTATGTCTTTCAACACTTTGTATCCAAGGTAGAAGTTGTCACTCTTGCGTGCTCATTGTCCAACTTACCTATATTATGGCTATATATATATGACAATGAGCACGTAAGAGTGCAAACTTTGTGGACAATGGACAACATATGAGACAAAAAGATTTTCAAACATTCCCAATTTAAGTATACCAAACATGTGAACCCCGGGGGATGGCCAGTAATGACCCCAGGGGCATAATCTGAACAACCATGGTAGCAGACCACTGTAGTATGCCTTATTCAAAATAGCAAGTGTCTGCATAGCTGGTTCAGACAAAAAAAATCAAACATTCCCAAGTATACCAAACCTATGAACCCCATGGGATGGCCAGTAATGACCCCAGGGGCATAATTTGAACAAACATTCACAAGCAATTGTTCTTAGATGGATGCGCGAACACAAAAAGATTTTGAAACATTTCCCAATTGAAGTACATCAAACCTATGAACCCTGGGGCGTGGCCAGTCAAGACCCCGTGGGCATAATTTGAACAAACATTCACAACCAATTTTGTTCAGATGAATGCGAGAACTAAAGACACTTTGGCCAGTAGAGCTAAAAAAACATCTCCTTTGGCCTTTCAACAAGAACAAGGTAAAGAATTCACAAAATCAACTGCAGAACCAAAAAAACAAGTTGTCTCCCTTTCATTCTAAACTCGACTACATGTAAACTTGGCTAAAAATAGACAAATTCGGTCATACAGACTTGACTAAAAATAGGTTAGCTAAAAATAGCAAACTTTCAAGTCCCATAATCTAGGCATGCAGGGGCGGATCTGGATGGTTTTCGAAAGGAACTAAGCAATGATGGATATCTAAATACTGTACAAGTTTTATTGAGATACAATCAAAACTGAAGACTGTATCGTGTTCACAAGCAATTGTTTACGGACGTACATACTACGTACACATTACCATCGCATAAGCTCTTCTGGCCTTTGGCCAGTAGAGCTAAAAACACAACTACGATATTCCAGACTGGAAAATATTCCGGTAAGCTATGATGGAGGGCAAACTGTAATTTTGAAAACCTTATGGTGGTTCTGTGGTGAGCATTTGTGACCAGCTGTATCAAAATCCTTTTTCTGTTGAGGACTTACAAGCACAGAAATTGCTATATAAAGTTAGGCCTTGAATTTTTTAGTACAAAAAAGTCTGCACTCAGCTCACTGTTAAACTTACTTCAAAATCCTTTATTCGTTAATAGAGCAAACACAAGAAATGAAATATGATATCTGACATTTAATTTAACCCATAAGTGTGGTATCAACCTTGTAAGTGCATAGATGGAGAATGCATTTTGCACATTGGCTCCATGTGGTGACATTTCACAAGTTGTACAAAGTTACACCAAAATAATTTGCTATGCTGAAGACAAGGAGCAAAACATAAAATGGAAGTCATTGACAAAGGTAAAACACAGTATAATTTTTCGACTTTTATTCAGAATCAAGCATAACATATTTCAACACAAGAAACATGAACAGTACAATGCCTGTTAAAGATATCAAGGGCGGTAACTCCCAAAAGTCTTTTCTGTACCAAGGGCAATAACTTTGAATTTCAAGAGACGTAGAAGTCACAGCATACAGAGCTAAAAATCTCAGTTCACAATTTCAAGAGCACTAACTCTATGTACCAAGAGTTTTTCCTCTTATATATAAAATGTCGAAAGCTTTACCAGTATTTTAACATTTCAATATCAATATTAATACAATTTACAAACCAAACACATACCACCGAATGGTACATGATAGCCACTGCTAACATGGTGTGCCAAAACACAGGGCAAGGTTAGTTGAAAAAAACATAATCCATATAAAAACAAGCCTTCAACTACTGTAAGGACAACTCAAAAATCCTGCAAAAGAAGTCTATGCAATCAAGGAAGCTTTCTTACGCTACATGAAAGACCTATGTGCAAAACAAGGAAGCCTTCTTAATCCAAGACCTACTTTCCTCGTTGAAAACAAACTTATCATCAACCATCTTAGTTAATAATAGAATAGCTAGCTCTAAAAACATAACAAAGAAGAATATAAAATAATGCACAAACATCATATTATATATGTTCTGAGTATACAACAAGAAAATCATTATGCAAAGTACAAAAATATTTAACCCAACCCAAAGTTGTTCACCTGAGATACTTAGGACAGAAAGAAGACGGAGAAATTATACACTCAAAAATTTAAGTTTAGGGAGACATAGAAAAATATACGAATTAACAATTCCTATCTCATATGCTGCAAGACAGTTATAACCAAGACATCTAAATAAGGGGTTTCATTGTTACTAATGAAAAACTACTACCTGAAACCTGCTTACAGTGGGTCAGTTTGTTGGTTGTTTTGTTGAAATGATTTCTTTCATTTTGAATGTATTTGTTTAATATATATTTGAAACTGCTTACCAGAGCTTGATACAAAGTCAATGAAAATGGTTGTAATAACTACAATGTAAGTTACTTGGTCTCCCATATAAAAACAGCATGAATTAGCCAATAACAGTACTGTAGGTTAGTTGTCTTGGACATTTTGCACAATATACAACAGGTCAAAAATATCAGCATAAGTATCAATCCTCAGGTGAGCTGATAATAATAAAGAATGGAAAAAAATCTTAGAAAACCACAGAATACCTAATAACTTGTTTTTATTTTAATATCATGAAATTTTCATATTTAATTTTCATAAATAATTTTTCAATTGTTTTAATCAACAAATGTCACGATTCTGGTTACATAACGGACCATCCACATTCCTTGTGTGAACAGAGTTTAACAA
The DNA here is from genome assembly GCF_026914265.1 of Mya arenaria. Lineage (NCBI taxonomy): Eukaryota > Metazoa > Mollusca > Bivalvia > Myida > Myidae > Mya > Mya arenaria. The sequence goes on from NC_069123.1 coordinate 515,428, forward strand.
CTTTAAGTACAAAAATACTACAAAACAGCACCTAGTGAGGAAAATCCATTTAATTATTCAGCAGATCAATAAAAAATTGAATAATGGTTACATATAGAAGCTCATTTTTTATTGCATAAAGAAGTGCATAACAGTAAATAGTAAAAAGAATAATGAAAAACTATAACAAAGAGATTACACAATAAAATTTAAAGGAAAAAAGTCATTTGCAAATGCGTTTTTTCAACAAGGTTTTGAGAAACAAAAACACCTCTACATACATGTATATAATAAAATAGAAAAAATGGGACATACCATGTTACCAGGGTTTATAATAATCTACAAAAATATATAAAATATGAGACCATTGAAGCAAATATTTACATAGCTGTTTGTTTAAAGAGTCATGTAGTTTATAATGTAACACACAACCACACAACCTGCATACAACCACCACACAACCACCACACTACATCCATACAGATACTGTACATGAGATGCCCTATAGTATCCAGCAATGATTCTGTTCTTTGAAAATATATACAAGACAAACATTTGGTTACACCAAAACGACCTAGAAATGGTAAGCTTATACATTTACACGAAAAGCATTATAAACTTAAAATAAGCCACGATCCAGTTAGAAAAAAATAACCCTTTGTCAGAATTCATATCATATTTTATTAACCTATTTTTAGAAGTTGTCTCTTATTTCATTATCTAGTATCAGAAGTCGAATCAAACTTCAGAAGTTGAATCAAATTTCATTTATCTAATATCAAGAAGTTGAATCAAATTTCATAACAATTTTGATTTTGTTTTTGTAAATTAGTACTGATAATTGACTTCATAATCCACTAAATTCCCATTAAAACAGTAAACCTTAGACAAAAGCCTTAGACAAGTTAAGTATGGTTAAAAACCATTTGTCGCATTTAGAAAAGAAATGTTGAAAGAAAAAAATATCTGTTAAATGCATTTTGTTTTCGTCTTAAACAATGATGGGAAAGAGATGATGAAATTAATGAGCAAAATTGCGGAATGTACAAAGCTTACCACATTGAAATTGAAATCCATCAAAAAAAATAAATTAATATGGAATCAATGCATCAACATAAAGAACCTGAAATTACTATCAAGCTCAAGCAAAAATGAGTATTTACAAACATGATAATGAATTTCACCTTGAACAATTAAAACATTATCACAAAATCATTTTTTGTCACACAAGGATTATAAAACGGACAAATATTTTCAAGTAAAAACACAAATTACTAATAATCACTCTATTCATGATTTTCCTGTTAATAATGTTTTGCCATTTAAGTAGTATTATCCAGTTCGATCATTTATAGAGATCTCTGGTACTTCAACAATTCGACTAGTGGTTTAAACTGAGCAAAAATGTTTGAAGAAAAATATCAATAAATGGGGAAGGCCAAATCCAATCAATTTTTATTTTTAACAGTTTTTGCCGCCCAAAAATAATATGAACTTTAACTGAACACAAAAAAGTAATGCTTTAAACAATCCATATCACAAATCATTTAAAAACCCACACGAAGATTACGGTACATAGTAATACACAATACAAAGAAATATTTACAAAAAAAACTTCAAACACAATTTAAGAAACACAATATCTGATTACCTTAAACCACTATCTATTTCGTATGAAGTAAGATAGCAATCAAAGACTACAAAACTATTTGAGTTATAAATACAACAGCAAACTACAGCATTCGTCAATTCTCTGTGGAAACAGCCAATAGCAACCATAACACTGTCTCGAAGTCAGTAAATGGTTTCACTAGTTGTCACCACAGTTGAAACGTCTTGGGTATATGATATATACAGATTTATTTCTGCGTATATAAGCTTGTAATAGCTAATAAACATTGACTTGCACCTAACTGTATCTAGCACTGATCCTCTGTATGTATGATTTGCCATTCTTTCTTTTTTTAGAACGTCCAACATATAGATATACATGATTATGTTTGGTTGAAATGGGTTAAATGTTTAAACAATTGTTGTCCCACAAAAAATGGAGGTTTTGACAATCTGATCATTATATTCGTGTTATATACTCTATCCGATTGGTATCCCACAAAAAATGTGGGTTTTGACAAACAGATGATTAATTTGGTGTCAAATTCTCTATAAATCTGTCATAGTCGTCAAAGAAATTCCCAAGTTGGTTGAGTCTCAAATTAATTGTGAGTCTGAAATTAATTGTGAGTCTGAAATTAATTCAAACTAAGTCTTGCCAGTTGTTGACCTTAGTTTCCGATCCGAGGAGTTTCATCAAACATTGACTAAGTCTTGAGTACACGGTTACAGGTAATGTCCAACGAGACATTTTATTCTTGGCATATGTATAGTTAACTCGCAGACGTTACAGTTGTCACAATCTGACCATTCGTAGAGATACACAAACATGTTCAAATCATTCCACAAATGAGACATGTGACCCCTCAACCAGAATGTAATCCTTTTCAACACATACATTCATTGTCTCTACTACCACTTCTACAACTAAGTCACATGGGCTCCCTGCTACCTCCTTACATCAATTATTGTTCCAAAGTCATGAACAGGTATGTGATTCTATCTCACAACTCTTCCTAAAGTCTTTGTTCAGAAGACAGGACAGTTGTTTTCAATGAAGACACAATGGGCACCAGTTATCTTTATGTACAAGACAATAAAGTTTGTTCAGGATGTGTAATGATAAGCCTTCTCCAGATTATCGGACATATGTTGTTGACATAGGATAGGTTTTGAAAGTCGATGATCAGAATACAGGTGACAGCACCAGACCCCTTCTCGCTACTCTCCTTCAAACTACTCTTGACCTCGTTACACTTCACCTCGCTACACTTCATTTCACTACACTTCACCTCGCTACTCTTCCTCTGCCTCACACAGGGCACCTGCCTCCTCAGCGAGGGCGTAATACTTGCTGGCCAGGCGTCCTTTCATCCCTTCCATAGCTGACTCGGCTGCCTGGTTGTACATCTCCGCTGGAATTATACAACAGAAGAAATGTAAGTACAACAAGAGTATTGCCAGTGGTTGTCCACGCTTGTCCACTCTTCTCAATCGGCCAAGGCATTAATCAACAATTATTTGAGCCATAGTTATGTGTAGCTCCAGAATAGGTACGCATTTACCCCAAAACAAATCTAATTGAAAACCATGAACAATCAAGGGATTTTGTGCATCAAAACCGTTTGTCAAAATGTCTAAAAAATGTAATTGATTGGTTTGTGTTTTTTTTTGTAATTGATTGGTTTGTGTTTTTTTTGTAATTGATTGGTTTGTGTTTTTTTTGTAATTGATTGGTTTGTGTTTTTTTTGTAATTGATTGGTTTGTGTTTTTTTTGTAATTGATTGGTTTGTGTTTTTTTTTGTAATTGATTGGTTTGTGTTGTTTTTTTGTAATTGATTGGTTTGTGTTTTTTTTGTAATTGATTGGTTTGTGTTTTTTTTGTAATTGATTGGTTTGTGTTTTTTTTGTAATTGATTGGTTTGTGTTTTTTTTGTAATTGATTGGTTTGTGTTTTTTTTGTAATTGATTGGTTTGTGTTTAAGTGCAAGCATGGTCAGTGAGGAATTAATTTTGAAGAGTGGGGCATAGCCAATTCAACTCCTTTTTCGGAAAAATTAACAACAAGGGAGTAAAAAATTAGAAGTTCTGGTAACAGGCCTGTACCAATACCTGTGTTTATTTCACAGTTAGAATGAAGAGGAACATTTATTCATCAAAATAGTTATACAAACGATGTGTTTGAAATAGGTCAAAATGACCCTTGATCAAACATTTCAACAAAATACAATGCAAATAATTTAACGATGAACAGACATATACATGTACATTGCGTTAACAAAATGCTTATTAGCATGTGTGCAAAGTTTCATGTGAATATTTTGAAAGTTATTCATGTTGGTGCCAACTTTAAAGACTGAAGCGTATGCATGATGATAACAAAGTCTCCAAAACTGATGATAATACCAAAATACATGTAACTGTGCAATCTGTTCAGGCCTTGTAAACACATATTTCATCATTTTGGAAATTATAATGTAAACAAACAATAGTTAATTAAGTTGAGTCATGCAAGTTTATTGAATTTTTATAAACAATTTGATTTTCATAAACAACTTAATAAACCCTATAACATTGTAAATTCATGTCTGCCATCTGGACAATTATGGCAAATTGTCTGCCTTCTAGGCAATTATGGTTAGCAGCGGATGGCGTATTGTCAAGTTATTATAAAAAATATACAAACAGAATCAATACCTGCACGTTCAGGCGATTTCTCGAGCCCATGTCCGCCTGCCAAGTACATTTCCGCCATGTTCGCCATAATTGTGAACGGAGGGTCGTACATGGTGGAATCGTACTCTCCACCCTCATCATTGTCATTCATTGAGGTCAAGGCCTCGTCATACCAGTGGATAGCATCTTCCCACGACATCTCCCTGCAATAGTTTCGTAGCGATTATTTAAAGTTATTCACTGATGGTATTTTTTTCACATGTAGCAGTCAACTTTCTCTTGTTCATACAGGACCAAGCATCCTCACAACTATGGATAGCATTTTGACTTGATATTGAATGCTGATGGTTTAAAAAAAAATCTTAACTTTCTTTATCTGATCATGAAGCAGTCAACAGTTATCTGATGTTTATGCTGATAAATGCTTTTTTTCAAAGAATATCTCTCTCTGGGAGAGCAAGGCTTAGAGAGTTTTAAATACATGTATCATATAACATGTGAAAACTTCATATTTACTCAAGGTTTTACTTCCCAAAAATGAAAAAAAATAATTATGGAACTATTTTTGTAAGAGTTCTCTCATTTTATTGTAACCGTATGTGCAGTCTGTTACATTATGTTGAACCATTTCACTTTGAGCACAACAAATGAACTGCTTTAATAGTCATAGTTATTCAGGGCTGTAGAAAAGGTGGTCCTTGGCACTAATTGAGGACTCGATGCAAGACAGACTTAAATCCTTCAGTTTCTTTGTGGAGTTGGGTCTGTTTTGCCTAAAACCCTCATATATGACACTCAGATTCTTCCTTGATCATTTGCCAATAGATGTTGCTTATTTAAGTGCAGGCACATGAGTTGATAATGATTCCCAGGTTTATGAAATTTCAACCTTTTCCTCAGACAAAAAAAATAAACAACTTTTAAAGCATCTCAATCTAAGAATGTCACCAAGTTCAATAATAAAGGCATTAGTACAGATTCCAACACCTGAAAATGTTAGCATTTGAAATGTTTTGAAATATTATGTCTGGATTTTTGATATACTGTCTAGTCAGCACTATTCTGCAGATTTCCACATCAACAATCTCAATAAATCATGGTTTTCAGATATCGCTGATGTGTTGATAAAATCTTGTTTACTTCAAACATCGCCTCACATATCTCATAATAAATAAACTGATAAAAATAATACTTTGATTTGTAGCCCAAATCAGCCGATATGCTGCCTTGTGTCAACATGTGATAAATGTCACCATAGCTGTCAAGTATTTACCTGTACTTATCAACATTAGATACGTCTCATGTTCCATATAGGTCAATTCACTTCCGTAAACACTGCGTAAATTATAACCTTGTTATACTCATAACTATATATGCAAAGTGTACATGTATAATTTTGATAGCTTCTACATAAGCAAGTAGTTCATTATTAACTTTCCTTCATATATTTTAAATAATCCAATAAAATATAAAAGATGTCTGTTCAAAATTGGTACCAACATAGTGAAAGCCTGCATTGACACCAGGATAGCAGTTTTAACAAAGTTTTAATATCTCAACTCAATAGGCCGGCTTTTCAGAACCTTGTTAAAGTTACCAACATTGTTAACATCATCGTTGTGAACTTCCAAATCTTTACTGCTCTGTAAGTTTTATGGATACCCTTGTGATCTGCAGTGTTTTAACAAGACTTTGGTTAACAGTTTCAGCTGAACTTGTTTTATATAAATATATTTGCAAAAAATCAAATATTTCACGTTTAAAAGTTAACAAAATCATATTGTAAACTTTAGCAAAGTCCTGAACAATTGACTCAATATTTGTATTACAGGCACCCCCACCCCCCCACCAAAGCACACACCCATTTACTTATAAAGGCTGAAAATATTTTGACCCCCCCCCCCCCCCCCCCCCATTCAAATCATCATCACAAAATACACACCTTCTCTTTCCAAGGTTCAGGCCAGTCGCAAACGCCTTAGCAACATAGATCATGGCTCCCCGATCTCCAGCGTCAGCTGCTTGCACCATGTAGTCAAAACCAAGCTCTACGTTGTCCTCATCTTCCTATAATTAATGTATATACATTTAGATGGCAAATAATAGGTTGTATAATAAGCACAGTAGCTAGATCCTCAGGTCTCACCATGCATTCCCGGTTAGATTCCCAGCCAGAGCTGAAGTGAGTGTGGTTTGTGGTCACCAAGTCAAACATGTGGTCTCTTCCAGGTACTCTGGGTGTAAACACATGCTCATTTCTCATAGTTAATCAAGTGCCATTAATCTGACGAGAACATTTCTTGAGTATTGCACTCCACATTATTTTAGCTGGGGGTATGGAAATTTATACTTATAACTCAATGTCATTGGGAACATATGTACAAAGTTTCATGTTCGCAACAATAAAACCGGGGGGGGGGGGGGGGGGGGGGGCTGTGTTAATACAACCCTTCTTTTTTCCACAAATGAGACTTAAACATTATTTAATGATAATCAGATGGCATAATAGAAAGGTGAGTTTTAACCACAAAAAGTTTCCGTACCGCAACAACACAGTTGATGAGAACGTCCCTCTCCATGCCGAGGTAGAGTTTTGCCATTGTCAGGATGGCCTCTAGCTCCCCGAGCTCAGCAGCGTGAATCTCGTGGAAGAGAGCTGAGTCCCAGTCAATGTCAGCATCTTTCTTGTCACAGAATCGACCGACCTCGTGATACTTTGCCATCTCGTGGTGAATCTGTAAAATTGCTTGAAATTTTATCATTCATGTTGACAGGTTTATCTTCATACTGTTAAACTATTCTGTGTTTTACTTGAAAGGAACAAATATAGCATTGGTAAGATGCCACAACCAATTAAACTAATGGTAGCAATAGCACAAATACTATGCCAACATCTTAATTTCGGTTTTAATTTGCAGAAGCAAAGAGCTAAATATGAGGTAAGCAGCCAGGGCATGGTTTCAACAATTGCCCTGCTTAAGAGTGCTCAAGTACGCTTGTAAATTTACAAGGTCAGATCTATCATATTCATAATACAATAAATGTCTTAATCATATTTTTATTATTAAAACGCAATTTAGGCCCAAAACAAGGTTAAGTCTGGAATTTGATGATCTTAAGCCTTACGATATTGAAAGGGGGCCCATGATGCATACCACAAGAAGTTTTGTTCATACAATAAATGCTAAAATTATATCACGAGAATGTCTTTAACATGGTTGATAAGGAAGTTTTGCAAACTTATAATAACAATGACACCACAGCTATGATAATATACCTCAACTTTTAAGTTTAAATAACAACAACAGACAAACTAATATTTTAACAAAAAGGTTACATCATACCTTCCCAAGTGCCGAATCATTGAATTTGCTGGTGAAGTTAGCCTTACGCAGGTCCTTCTCCAGAGCGACGCATGAGGGTCGGTGCCTCTGTTGTATCTGCAGTTGGAAGTTTCGGATGTCCTCCTCCTGTGGGGAAAAACAAGATTGTATATGTCAGAAAGATGGACAAACAAGGTAAAGTAAAAAGTTTGATCCTTGATTTTTCAATCAATGGAATCTTGAGGTGGGCTATTCCTGACAAGGGGCGTGCAGTAATGAGACTAAAGATATTCATTCTCTGATCTCAATTAGTATTTGAGAATTCAAAATTTCAATGGTAAATCTGAAAGCTTCACAAGTAAGTTTGAATGCGCGTTATTCTGTAAGTTTACTTGAAACTTGGATACATGTACATTGCATCTGATAAATATTCAATTTCCGACAACTGCCATAACACAAGAGTACATCGCACACAAACTCTTCGCCCACATGTATACATTTGATAAGTTGAATGATATTAAGTGGTTATCAAAGGAAACGCATCATTCAACTCCTGTTTTAATCCATTAGCATGCAGAAACAAAGCTTGCGTTCATTTAGTGGAGTCAACCAGGAAGGTCAAATAAGAGCATCATACAGGGACGAATCCAGGAATTCATATAAGAGGGGGCACACTTTAGGATCGCAGCTTATGGTGTTATGGTGAACACCCCCTGCCACAGGAGCAGGAACCCCCAAAATAACCTCTAAATATGATGGGGAGGGGGGGGGGAGTTTTGGGGTCCTTCCCTAAGATTAATTTGGGTGCACTAGTATAAAACATAATTTCTTTTTTTTTTGTATTTGACCAAACTGCTTGTTGCAATTGTTTTTGATTTTGCAGATTTAATTTTTTTTTTTTTTTAAAGACATTGTTTTGATTTGGATTTTTTTTGTTAAATACATATCAACAAAAAATTGTAGCCAACATGAAATCTATGAGATTATTTTTTTTTATCAAAATTTCTAACAACTTCTTTCAAGACATTTTAATGTCTGACTTTAACATTAATTGAAACTTTCATGCTATCAAATGATTACATATTGCAAAATTCAATTTCAGTAAACAAGTTAAAGAAATTGAATACATATATTAAATGATATTTGAATCTCGCCAAAATTGCCAATAGACTCAATTCAATGAATATCTAGGACAGTTAAGATTTTTCTATTTACAGCCTTGAAAATACAACAACTGTTTTTGCATGTTGGGAAATCTTGTTTATATTTGATATATCATATTAAGAAATTTTATCTTGTTGATATTTAATCTTCCATATTAATATGATTTATTTTCCGTATAGATTTCTTCAAGGAAGTAGTCCGATTCATTTATATATTTGTTTTCCTCATACGATTCAAGGGTGCACCAAAACAAATAAACTTATCATACTGTGCCAAAATGACATCACAGTTTTTTTTTGGTATTTCCTTACCAACAACGGAAAGTAGGTGTTTGTTTGTTTTATTATTTTATACAAAACAAAATATGATCACCAGTTAACGGAGGTAAAAAAACAACCTTAGGATCACAGGCAATTGTGTAAGTCGGACAGGAAGTCAAAGAAGTTTAGATAATCTTTCGGTTATGCACCAGTCAATTGTAACCACGCCCCCTCCCCCAGGTCCGGGGGCATACCGGGGATAGCGGGGGAAATGGGCTGTGTTTTTACCTTCCAGGTGGCCCCGCAGTTCGGAGTACGGGGGCCGTGGTTACAATTGACTGGAGCATTATGGTAAACAAAATAACACTAGCTTAGATAGCTATTTTCCGATATTAAAAAATGCATTATGTGAACAAACTATTAATCAAATGTGGCCTCAATGCATATGGTTTTTTTTTTTAAATATTTTTCAACTGGGTGCGTTAAACTCCCAACTGTGGTTAGTGGCTTGTCTGCACCCACACAGCAATGATTTGTTATCACCAATCCTCTCAAGTTTACAAAGAATGTTTATCCGGGGATAATAATTGAAAGTAATGAATTGTATGTGCCTATCATTAAACCATGGTTCAGTGAATATTAAGCCTCAATTTGCACACACAGCCAAAATAAACCTGAGCAGCTTAGTAGTTTACAAGATATAAATAATTACACCGAAGTTAGTCCATGACATTGGACACTTACAATTACACTTAAAGTTTCCTTCCTATATTTACATAATTATCCTTTATTTACATGACTGTAAAAACATGCCATTTTATAAGTTGTATTATTATGTTATATATATGCAAAATAAATAATTAATAATAAAGTAAAAAAATATAAATAATATATTTTCATGTGACCCATTTTTTGGTTACCAAAGTTGAAAGGCGGATTAGCTCAATGTTAATCTTAGACCTTTTTATTGCAGTGGTCAGATTTAGTATAAACCACAATCATCAACTTTTAGGATTAAGGGAAATATGGGGAATTCAATAGGAATGGAAAATAAACGGGAGACCCTTACAAAAGATTACCTCAGAGAGAGGGGCCAACAAACGCCTTTTTGGGGGCTGCAATGTTTGAAATACATTAAAAATGCCTCTAAAGAATTTTCAATGATTCTTAAGAATTTTCATTATATTAAATATAAATGTATATATCTTTTACGTAAAATAAGGTGAATATTAGTTAATATTTTTAATTAACTGTTCAGTTTATTTTTAGCATGGTGTGTGAAATCTTTCGATTCTAAATAATGGTTTTCTAAGGTTTAAAGTGGTGATATAGTCTCTAAAAATAGAATATTGCGTTACATGTGAACAATCTATGGTATATGTGACCAGTACCCTGTATGCATTGTACGTGAATGATGCAATATCGGATATTCTATCCCTTAGTTCACCTATTTATACAGTCAATAATCTAAAAATAACTCTGATATAATAGTGTACTCCAAAGTTAGAAAATCTATACACAGATGAGTCATCGTTTCTGCTTTCGATTTGATAAAACCATGTTTTAAGTATTTCCGTTCGCCCCCAAGTTAAATATCATAAAATATCATCCAGATCTGATAACATACTATTTCAAGTCTTGTAAATATTTCAAAGATATTGCCAAGATATTACAAATCTTGCCAGCTAGCTCAATCGCTCTATCGAAATCTACATCCTATTTATAAATACCAAGACAAAAAGTAAAAAGTGAAATTTCAAAATACACATATATAATGTGAACCTCTCAACATTTCCTTTCCACATTATTTCTCAATTTGAGTAGAAAGGAAAAGAAACAGACAATCAAATACACTTAAAAAGTATTATCAGAATCAAAAGCAAGCCTTGGCGAAAAAGTGTTAGTTTCAAACTATCAAGCCATCAACCAGTTGTTTACTTGTAGAATTCATTTACATTTAAATCCTTAAGTTTTGACGGAAACTCACAGGACATAAAATTTAAAAATATCTGTATGAAAATTCAACTATACATTTCGCTCAAATTAATTGGATTGACAGCATTTACATAAACTGAGCTAAAACTCATCTATCTCCCTCCAACTTAACAGTGACGTGTGTAAAGCAACATTTGCCTTCGAGTAATGATCAATCTTCCTTTTTCATCTTTTTTTGTGGCTCAATTGATCTTAACAGAACCTTGCACTTAAAAAATGCACTCTAACACTGAGCTCCCTGCTTCTATATATAGATGCTCATGAACCGTGAAAAACAGACACATGTATACATAAATTAAATAGGTCAAATTACATGATCATTCAAAACATGTGTTAGTAGCTTGAATGAATGCAAATAAGACCAAAAAGATTCTGCACAAGTGGTTGAGGGCTTATGTGAGGGGGTCACGCATGTTGAACATTTTTTTTTATCGTACCCTTTGATGCAGCAATGAATCTCGCCTCTCACCCTAGAATTTGTAAAAAACTAAAAGGCTTGCATTCATATTGATAAAAAGAAACTTCAAATATATACGGAAACAAAAAAAAAAATGATTGTATGGCAATTTATCCTTAAATTTTCATGACCTTTTCTATGGATAAAGCAAATTTTAAAAACAATCAGCCTCAGATCCAATTAAAAAATATCAGATGAATTTGCATTTAACCACTCTCTATCCAACTTAAAACCTTAAACGTAAGAAAACTTCTCCTGCTAAATAAAGACTGACTGTCATCAATGAATAAAGCAAACTTCAAATTCTAACCTGCGTTGAAGTAATTGAGCTCTCTGACTCGCTACAGTAGCGCACTCGCATTCTCTGATAGGCTGGACTGCGGATCGGTGACCCGGTCTCCAGTGACATTGGCTCCTCATCCAAGGGAGTTAACATCCCGTCAAATCCAGAATCACTCTGTGACGTGGATCGTTGACGTTTTAACACCAAGGTGATATCGATACTTTCTCCCGGAGATGGGGTTTGACAAAGTTCTTCATTTCCCCGCGCCATTGTGCAAGCCGCTACCATGGCCTGTAATGGAAACACATCACAATATATTTCTTGTACTATTTTGTTACATTACAGCAAGCTTCTTTCCAAATTTGTTTTGGTTGTTAATTTTACAGATAAAGTTAGCATTTAATATGTTGTTGATTTAATTTCATCAAAGTAGCCACCATTTTTCTGCCCTCCCCAAAGAAATGTCAAGTAAACAAGTGTTTACTGAAATACTATTTAAACAAGACTTAGTGTCTACTGAAATACAGTTTGAACAAGACTTAGTGTCTACTGAAATACAGTTAAAACAAGAGTTAAAACAAGTATCTAATGAAATGCTGCTTTAACCTACCGCCATCTTTTCATTGTCATTCTGCATCTTTGTCTCGTTCTCGGAGATATCGAACTGTGTCAAGCCCAAGCTATGACAGATATCATTGCAAACATGACTGTAGAAGAACAACGCCATGCCTTTCGCGCCAAGATTCCCGTCACCGTAATCTTTTCCATCAATTGTGTGGAGTTGGGGGTCAGTGTAGAGATCGCCCACGCCCTGAATGTCTACCACGATCATCTGGTGGCCGGACCGCTCAAACGTGAAGTGACTAAAAGCCTGAACAAAGATTCCTTGTTTTGATAACACTTTTAAAGATGTACTCTTACTCCCAAATCAGATTTACCACAATTAATGCAATTGTTTTAATATACCAAAAAGGATGAATAAATGTCAAAAACAATGGTTCTTATGAAGGATACCAAATTTAATTTGAAAGAAAGTTACAGAAAACATGGTATTTCTACCTTATGAGACAATAGTAGTTAACACTAAATCTTTTAGCACTCACCAATCATTTAATAATTGTGCGTTTAAAGCTAGTAAATAGAGGGTTACAATCTTGTTATCAGTTACTAATATTTTCAATAAAGGCGTAATTTAGTAAGAAGTTAAAGGTTTACCACTCAAAATATATGTTTGTTATACATGTGTATGTATTGATTTTGATTATGAGTGTCACTTTAATAATGACTATGAAATACAGACCCTGATAGAAAACGAAATCTTATCAAACATCAAAACTGACTGTAATTTACAGATGTTCTTAAGAGGAAGAAAATAGAAGCATCACTAACAAGGATTCTGCATTAGCCTTAAATTTTCCAACGCCAACAACAATATTGATCAAGCAATGACAATAGCCCATTTTGGGGTAAAACAATGATATTATTTAAATTATAATGACTCAACATAGCTATGTACAGTTCTGCGATGTTTTACTGCGACTTGATTTTCAAGGCAGATTATATTGATCCAGTAATATCACATGTTCATGAGATCACACCTAACTTGGAAAACAACCTGGTGATCAGCCATCAGTGACAGCTGTTTTAATTATGCTGCACGCTGATGACTAAATGTTTTTGTAATAAAACAGCGGTTTGCACTTTATAGCATTATTTAGAAGATAAACAAGTATGCATACTTATATAAAGTCTAATCACATGTTGAGATATGTTTTCGAGCATTATGGTGCGTAGATGTGTTAATACCTATGACACATATTAATCTCTAAACTGTGATAGCAATGACACATATTAATCTCTAAACTGTGATAGCAATGACAAATATTAATCTCTTAACTGTGATAGCAATGACAAATATTAATCTCTAAACTGTGATAGCAATGAAACATATTAATCTCTAAACTGTGATAGCAATGACAAATATTAATCTCTAAACTGTGATAGCAATGACAAATATTAATCTCTAAACTGTGATAGCAATGACACATATTAATCTCTAAACTGTGATAGCAATGACAAATATTAATCTCTAAACTGCACTAACTAGGATTGAAGCAATTATGTGACAATGGGCCGATTGTTTAGAATGTTGTTTAAGTTAACAACATTGTTAACATCCTCGTTGTTAACTTCCAAATCTTTACTGATCTTGAAAGTTAATGGTTAAATTTGTGATCAGCAGCATTTATAACAAGATTTGAGACAACTATTTCAGCTGTACTTGATTTATGGAAATTTATGAGCTCATAATCAAATATCTCACATTTAAAAGTTAACAACAATGTTGTTAATCATGTTGTTAACTTTAACAAAGTTTTGAACAATTGGCCCATAATTGGTCTTTTTTACTTCTCAAAGCCTCTGAAAACTAAAATTCAACACAGACTGCAATTATGTCTTACCTGTGGTGTATTTCTCAGCTTAGCGTCCACAAATCCTGAGTTTGAGTTATACTTGATATAGTTGCCCTCGATCAGATGCTCGCAATGGTACAGCGGTGAATCTGGTCGGTTCTTGAACTCAAGAATGTACATCTGGAATATGTCCACCTGAAAAAGAATGTGTGATTTTTAAGAATGTGCAATATTTCACTTCCATTTAAGCAGACTAGATGCACTTATCATTGTTTTGACTCTCTGCAGCTACATGTAGTGATTCTGGATATATTCAATTTTGACGGACATCATGGGGGCCATTTCCATAAAGATCTTAGTTGATTTCTAATCTTAGTTGTAAATTAAAATTATCTTGGTTTCATTTTTTGCTTGTGAATTAAACTTGAGCCAACATTGAAAATAAACAAGAAGTTGAGGAAATTAAAATGAAATGATGTCTTGCCATTTGGGAAACAGTCTTAGACAGTTTCTACCTAACATTTTGTTTAATTCTTACACATGCTACCCCTGGGATTTTGACATATATTTTCTTGCATTAAAAGTGGTATGTTATTTTCAGTAATTAGACAAAAGGAATGAGGCTATGCTTTACAATGTCATACATTAGGTACAGACCAAGATGATTTTGGTTGGAGATTTCTGATACCAAATGACTTGCAAATTTAGATATGATCATTCTCATTCATGCTTATAATTTCATTTATTTGGGCATCATCGGTAAAAAATTGTATTTTAAGACCAATGACTGTTTTTTTTTTAAATTTCACTCTATATAGTTGTCAGTCATAATACTGAAATTATTTTTTCTAAAATAGACCTTATTTACAAGTAATTCTTCCAGAAATACACTGATTTCTTCCGAAATCTTTAGATGTAATCAACAAAATACTTGCAATAGATTAACACACAAACATCTTATTACAAAATAGCAAAAAAAAGTACAAATGCCTCAGGTATTTTGCTATGTTATTGTTTATAACCATTGCAACATTACTGTCAATATGAATAATACTGGTAATAATTATAACAGACGAAGGTAATCATCATTAGTGTCGCGCTGTGTAAACCAACATAGCTCTCAACCCCCAACACACACACACACCAAAAAATATAGTGCGAAAAAATAGGACAAGCTTGTTTACGTCGGTAACATCACATGACAAAAATAGCGAGCCATCTGAGACGTTTCCAATATCAGCAATTGTCATTGGCAAAATCAGAAAAAAACAAATGCTGCTATCAGCAATATGGGACACAATGCCTTGATCAATTGAAGGGCAGCCATTGATCTGGTGTGTCAGCTAAGTAAGCCTTTTTCTGTGTCTGAAAAAATGATCTACGCACAGCAATGGAAAAGATATATTAATAGCAAGAGGGCGCTGACCTGTAAATAACTTATCTGATAGATTTTTAATCATTGTCTTGTTTATCATATCCCAATTCAAGGATCAATGCCTGATAAATATTTTCGGCAGAATTTGACAAAACAATAAATGTTTATAAAGAAAATTGACTCACTTAAATGGTGCTAATTAACGAGGCATGGCTTTAAGCAGTATTAGTTAATTTGTTTAAAACGATTGCATTAGCACATAAGTGCACATATAAATCACACTAATTGTGTTATGAATTAACAGGGGGTGTTCACAGGTTGTTGTTTTTTCAATGAGGCCTAAAAAAAAATTACATTTGGTTCGGGTTACCCGACCCTACCTACGGAATAGGCGCCGACCCTACCGTTTTTATAGTCAGTTTGAAAAAAAAATGAAAAACTAAAAAAAAAACAAAAAAAAAACAAGAGGGCCATGATGGCCCTGTATCGCTCACCTGTAGCTTTGCTAAATAAAGTGAACATTCTGACCTATTATCATAAAGATCCAATGAAAAGTATGGCCCCTACAAGGTTTTTTTACTATCTGACCTAGTGACCTAGTTATTGACCGCGGATGACCCAATGTGGAACTTGACCTAGATTTTATAAAGATGATCAGTCTGACCAAGTTTCATAAAGATTAGGCTAAAATTGTGACCTCTATTGTGTTCATAAGGTTTTTCTAATATCTGACCTAGTGACCTAGTTATTGACTGCGGATGACCCAATATCGAACATAACCCAGATTTTATAGAGATGATCATTCTGACCAAGTTGCATTAACATTAGGCTAAAATTGTGACCTCTATTGTGTTCACAAGGTTTTTCTACTAATTGACCTAGTGACCTAGTTATTGACCGCGGATGACCCAATATCGAACTTGACCTAGATTTTATAGAGATGATCATTCTGACCAAGTTACATTTAGATTAGGCTTAAGTTGTGACCTCTATTGTGTTCACAAGGTTTTTATACTAATTGACCTAGTGACCTAGTTATTGACCGCGAATGACCCAATATCGAACTTGACCTATATTTTTCTATAGATGATCATTCTGACCAAGTTGAATTGAGTTAAGCCTAAAATTGTGACCTCTATTGTGTTCACAAGGTTTTTCTACTAATTGACCTAGTGACCTATTTTTTGACCTGGGTTGACCCAATATGGAACTTGACCTAGCTTATGTTAAGATGATCATTCTGACCAAGTTTCATTAAGATAAGGCTAAAATTGTGACCTCTATTTTGTTCACAAGGTTTTTCTAATAATTGACCTAGTGACCTAGTTATTGACTGCGTATGACCCAATATCGAACTTGACCCAGATTTTATAGAGATGATCATTCTGACCAAGTTGCATTAAGATTAGCCTAAAATTGTGACCTCTATTGTGTTCACAAGGTTTTTGTACTAATTGACCTAGTGACCTAGTTATTGACCGCAGATGACCCAATATCGAACTTGACCTAGATTTTATAGAGATGATCATTCTGACCAAGTTGCATTGAGATTAGGCTAAAATTGTGACCTCTATTGTGTTCACAAGGTTTTTGTACTAATTGACCTAGTGACCTAGTTATTGACCGTGAATGACCCAATATCAAACTTGACCTACATTTTATAGCGATGATCATTCTGACCAAGTTGCATTGAGATTAGGCTAAAATTGTGACCTCTATTGTGTTCACAAGGTTTTTCTACTAATTGACCTAGTGACCTAGTTATTGACCGCGGATGACCCAATATCGAACTTGACCTAAATTTTATAGAGATGATCATTCTGACCAAGTTGCATTGAGATTAGGCTAAAATTGTGACCTCTAATGTGTTCACAAGGTATTTCTACTAATTGACCTACTGACCTAGTTTTTGACCCCAGATGACCCAATATCGAACTTGACCTAGATTTCATAGAGATGATCAGTCTGACCAAGTTTCATAAAGATTAGGTCAAAATTGTGACCTCTGTTGTGTTCACAAGGTTTTTCTAATAATTGACCTAGTGACCTAGTTATTGACTGCGGATGACCCAATATCGAACTTGACCTATATTTTATAGAGATGATTATTCTGACCAACTTGCATTGAGATTAGGCTAAAATTGTGACCTCTATTGTGTTCACAAGGTTTTTGTACTAATTGACCTAGTGACCTAGTTGTTGACCGCGGATGACCCAATATCGAACTTGACCTACATTTTATAGAGATGATCATTCTGACCAAGTTGCATTGAGATTAGGCTAAAATCGTGACCTCTATTGTGTTCACAAGGTTTTTCTAATAATTGACCTAGTGACCTAGTTATTGACTGTGTATGACCCAATATCGAACTTGACCCAGATTTTATAGAGATGATCATTCTGACCAAGTTGCATTAAGATTAGCCTAAAATTGTGACCTCTATTGTGTTCACAAGGTTTTTGTACTAATTGACCTAGTGACCTAGTTATTGACCGCAGATGACCCAATATCGAACTTGACCTAGATTTTATAGAGATGATCATTCTGACCAAGTTTCATAAAGATTAGGTCAAAATTGTGACCTCTATTGTGTTCACAAGCAATTGTGAACGGACGGACGGACGGACGGACGGACGGACGGACGGACGACGGACGAAGAGTGATCACAAAAGCTCACCTTGTCACTACGTGACAGGTGAGCTAAAAATATATATTTTTTTTAAAATTACTTTTTAATATTAAGTTTAAACCTTAAATGCTTGTACAGAAGATAGCTTTAACACCATTCTCCAATGATGAAAATTATATTCTTATATAAAACCTAATAAAAAAAAAAAAAAAAAAAAAAAAAGCCTACCTACCCTACCTATATTTTTTAAGGATGTAACCCTAACCAAACAATTTTTTTTTTAGGCCTGACAGAAACTAATTACCATTCCTAGAGCAAAATCAAATACTGCATGAGATTAAAGTGAAATTCAATGGACATGTGCTAAATGTTACAAATCCATTTCAATAAAAGACAGCAAGTAATTTAAGATTGCAAATGAAATTAGAATACAATGTGTGAATAGTTTTGCCCCTGGACTTAAAGCCAGACAAAATATCTCAGAAACAGACGGATGTTCAAACTTTTTTTATTTTATGTTTAAGCTACACAGCTATGAAGTGTTGACTGCACTCACTTCCTCCAAGGTATACTAGGGCCATTCTCTCCTGGGAACATAATTATGAGTTAAGTTTACGGCTACTAAGCTGATCAACTGGGTTCTCGCTAAGAGCTCCACTGTCCACAAAGTTACCCAAAACATTTGAGACTTCATTCTCACATAAATGCATGACCACAAGTCTATAAAGTTATGCGAAAAATATATATCTACCTTTTTGGGTGGATTGTGTCGGCTGTACTCTTCCCCCCACAATTTGGCGTCCATTTGCAGCTTCACGTCCTGGAAATAGACGTCCCGTTCCACTGCTTCCATGTAACGTTTCGCGACAAAGTTGTGAGTGTGGTTCCAACTTTCCGCACCCACATAGCTTGACAACTTCTTACTGCAATGTACAAGCATTTTGTTTTCATTATCAGAAGATCTCTTATTTTAAGAAATTTTAGTAACGAGCCAAGTTGTGTAAATTTTTAATTTTGAGCCTTGAGTACAGGGTTTGCGACTGCAGAAAGTTGCCCAAGATTTTTCATTCATCCCATTAATGTTGCCCAATACTTCAATCTGAGAATGGGCTGATAGTAATTTAATATTGTTATACATTACAGCTTCCCTATTTCATTTTTAACTGACATTCAGTGTTGTCCTGTTTTCTACATTTGTTATTGTTTAGCTAATGACGTTGTTGTCAGGGTTTTTTGTCTTACTTTTTTCCTGTTTTGTTAATGAACTCATTGTCAGGGTGTTTTGTCACCTTTTTTCCCCTGTTTGCTTATGAACTTGTTGTCAGAACGTTTTGTCTACTTTTTGTCCTGTTCGCTAATAAACTTGTTGTCAGGTATGTTGTCAGGGTGTTTTGTCTAATTTTTTTCCTGTCCTGCTAATGAAGTTAGTGTCAGGGTATGTTGTCAGGGTGTTTTGTCTACATGTACCTTTCCCTGTTTTGCTAACAATTCTGATTGCAGCAAAATTACATTAAAACAGATATTACACCCAACCATCATTTTCTCTTGCGGAGTTCATTTCCTGCCAAAGAATACAGTTACCTATGTCTTCCCAATATACTTGGAAATCTATCACTGTCAGCAATAAATATATATACCCTGTTTTTTTCTCACGTTCTAATAACATAGGTACGAATAACAGTCAACAATATTGAACCTGTAGAAAATAGTGGGTTGCAGAAAAAAATATCCTCAGAAAACTTTTCAACAGAAAATTATTCTTGCCTGGAGACAATCTCTAAGGGTACGGCATAAAACAAGCATCATAATAGTTTATGTGTTGTTCTGACAATGAAATTTACCTCAACCTTCATCTACTTATGTTTTTGTGAAAGTATGCACAGCCGAACACGTCCACAATATTACAAGATGTAAACTTCAAACAGGACAATTGAAGGTGTTGTTTTTCCTTCAGTTTTATATTTCATTTTATTAATGTAAAATATGTTCAAACTGCTTTCTTCTGCAGTCGGCATGTCTCGCCTTTCTTATGTTTAAAAACTTCACCTATTAAATAGCATTTAAAAAAAACTAATTAACTTAAACCATGAAATGCATTGTAGTTAATTTATGGAAAAACTTCCTGCATTTTAATAGTTGAAATGTGTGAATAAATGTGTCATAGGAAGTTAAACTGTAAAGACATGCTATCACTTGTGCAGTTCGCAGTAAGGTTTGAATAACAATCTATTTGTTGAAAGTCGACTTACATGTAAATGTCATTGAACTACATTGACGCAAATGCTGACGAAGTGCTCAGGTGTAAACAAGTGTGGAGGTAGATCCAGAATCCTTTGAAATTGACCCAGATTTGTAACTGGCTGACATTGCAGGTCATAGACGAGATAAATGAGTTCAACTTACAAACACAGTTAAAATAATTTTCTTTCAATATTACAGCAACATTGAACTAAAATTGTCATTAGAATTTTCGTTTTTTGGATGTTGTATGAAGGTAAATAACTGGAGAGCGATTCAGGACCCTGTGACCCAGATAGGTAACTGGCTGACATTGCAAGGCAAGATAAAAGATTTCTGCAAACACAGTTAAATATGCACTCTTACTCCCAAATAAGTAGTACAACAATTTATACAAATTTACTAAAAAGGATGAATAAATATCGAAAACAATGGTTTGAAGAATACTGTGTATAATTTAAAAGATAGGTGCAGAAAAAGAATTTCTAACTTATAAGATTATCATTGATTTCCGTAAATCTTTTAGGACCCACCAGTCATTTACTATTTGTGCGTTGTCAGCTATTTAATACACTGTTACAATCCTGCTCTCATAATTTATATATTCATATTAAATGCATTATTTAAAGCACTTAAATGTTTATCACTCAAAATTTATGTTTGTTATATTGATTATAAATATGAGTATAAGGCCTAAAAAAAACAACATTTGGTTCGGGTTACCAGACCCTACCTACGGAATAGGCGCCGACCCTACCGTTTTTATAGTCAGTTTGAAAAAAAATTGAAAAACTAAAAAAATAAATAAATATTTTTTTTCGTTTTTTTTTTTAATTGCTTTTCAATATGTAGTTTAAACCTTAAATGCTTATATAGAAGATAACTTTAACACCATTGTCCAATGATGAAAATGATATTCTTATATAAAGCCTAATAAAAAAAATAATAAAAATAAATAAAAAGCCTACCTACCCTACCTATTTTTGAAAAGGATGTTACCCTAACCAAACAAATTTTTTTTTAGGCCTCACTATAAAAACAATTTTCTTTCAATTTTACAGCGGCATCAAATTAAAATTGTCATTAAAATTTTCAATGTTTTGGGGTTTTGTTTTTAAATCCTCAATTGCAAACTTCAACAAACATTTGACTTGTAATTAAAATTATCAGTTATTTTATTCTTTTGAACTGAAGGAGCTTAATTAAAGAGCAAAAATTGGACCATAAATAATCTTTTTGCACTTGAAGTAAAAACTCGGTGAGATATTGGTTCATGTACCTCCAAAATAACCTCCAAAAATACCCGACAGGCAAAAACTCAGGCACAACAGCTAGCTAGTACATTGCAAAATCCCATTACTAGAAGTACACCTATACGCTTTTAATAGCTCTATTTAACATCTACTTATTCATGTTTACCTAGACACAAAATTGAGCTAATTTTAGATCTTGAGCACTCGAATGTTAGACTATGATATTGGCTGAAATGTACTAGATTCTATTTACCCAACAGACAGGGTCAAAATGTCACCCAATATTTACCCTTCATGGCGTTCAACCAGAAAATAAACAATATGTTGTTGAGAGCAAAAACCTCTGAAGCAATGAAAAATAATCATTGTTCTGAGTAATAAAACATGGGGCAAAATCCTAATATCATAACGGTCTATTGTATTAAAGGGACTTGCTCATGTTTTGACTCTTAAAATATTTTTTTCCGATAATGCATCTGAAAACACCCATATTATATTATAATTATATTACTGATATCGAAATTGCAGAAATAAAAACTATTAAAGTATTAAAAAACTGGTAATAGTGGGCAGTGAACCCACAAGAAAAAATAGAAAACTGAAAACTTATCCTGTGACTCGCCCATTAGGATTGATTCTAGCAGAATTTAAACCTTTCTTGACATTGGTAGCATCACATGATAATATCAATCAACTAATCATGCAACAGCCTTTAGTTGAACTCCATAACTAGTGCTTTTCAAATTGATGACTACAAAGACAATATTCTAGCATAATTATATCAACATTTGTTGAATGGTTCAAGCCGTCAGTATCTTAGTTTTAACAATCAAAATGATTTGCCACACTTTATTCGTAATAAAAAGAAATCTGTAAAAAGTGCATTTTACAAACCATGAAGTCCCTTTAACTTGGCAAGAGCATTGAATATGTCATTTGCAAGGAAAATATATACTCAATTTTAAAACTGCACTGCATGAAAATTGCAAAATGAAAAGGCTTGCCTCATTGCAATTATATAGAAAGCATTGAAGCCACATTTTCCCATGTTTGTTATAAATGTGAAGTGAAATCTGACTCATAATGCTGCACACAGGGAAACTTGAACAACAGCTGTGGAACCTATCCAAAGACGAGGCATTTTCATGCTTCTATCTGCCAGGTATTTGTGTTGTGCAGAAACAGTAAAACCAGTTTATGAACTGCAAGTGGAACAGTTACATGTAAACCTTGGTGTCGCAACAAATACCAGCCCACTACTAATACATAGTTTGTTTTGTTACCTGACAGACTCACAAAAATAGCTGCCTCCAAAACAAGTTTTCCAAGCTTCTTCGATGTTTTTTTCTTTCTTCTGTTCATTATAATATTTACAGGTTAGGAAGTAAAACCGAAAGTAGAAAAGAAAACTACCACCCACACCTGAAAGTATGGGTTGGGTAACACTAAACAAGCTATATTTTAATTGTGGCCTCCTTGTTATTATTATTATTGCAACTACTACAGCTGCTGCAGGTTTGCATTGTTGGCCTGTGATGGCACATTGTTGTTGTTGTTGTTATTGTTTAAGATTTGCTGGAACATGCATGTACCCCATGCATCCCACAGATGGCCTGTGATGACACATTGTTGTTGTTGTTGTTATTGTTTAAGATTTGCTGGAACATGCATGTATCCCATGCATCCCACAGAAGGCCTGTGATGGCACATTGTTGTTGTTGTTGTTGTTATTGTTTAAGATTTGCTGGAACATGCATGTACCCCATGCATCCCACAGATGGCCTGTGATGACACATTGTTGTTGTTGTTGTTATTGTTTAAGATTTGCTGGAACATGCATGTACCCCATGCATCCCACAGAAGGCCTGTGATGACACATTGTTGTTGTTGTTGTTATTGTTTAAGATTTGCTGGAACATGCATGTACCCCATGCATCCCACAGAAGGCCTGTGATGACACATTGTTGTTGTTGTTGTTATTGTTTAAGATTTGCTGGAACATGCATGTACCCCATGCATCCCACAGAAGGCCTGTGATGACACATTGTTGTTGTTGTTGTTATTGTTTAAGATTTGCTGGAACATGCATGTACCCCATGCATCCCACAGAAGGCCTGTGATGGCACATTGTTGTTGTTGTTGTTATTGTTTAAGATTTGCTGGAACATGCATGTACCCCATGCATCCCACAGAAGGCCTGTGATGGCACATTGTTGTTGTTGTTGTTATTGTTTAAGATTTGCTGGAACATGCATGTACCCCATGCATCCCACAGAAGGCCTGTGATGGCACATTGTTGTTGTTGTTTTTGTTTAAGATTTGCTGGAACATGCATGTATCCCATGCATCCCACAGAAGGCCTGTGATGGCACATTGTTGTTGTTGTTGTTATTGTTTAAGATTTGCTGGAACATGCATGTATCCCATGCATCCCACAGAAGGCCTGTGATGGCACATTGTTGTTGTTGTTGTTATTGTTTAAGATTTGCTGGAACATGCATGTATCCCATGTATCCCACAGAAGGCCTGTGATGGCACATTGTTGTTGTTGTTGTTGTTTAAGATTTGCTGGAACATGCATGTATCCCATGCATCCCACAGAAGGCCTGTGATGGCACATTGTTGTTGTTGTTGTTGTTGTTTAAGATTTGCTGGAACATGCATGTACCCCATGCATCCCACAGAAGGCCTGTGATGGCACATTGTTGTTGTTGTTGTTTTTGTTTAAGATTTGCTGGAACATGCATGTATCCCATGCATCCCACAGAAGGCCTGTGATGGCACATTGTTGTTGTTGTTGTTATTGTTTAAGATTTGCTGGAACATGCATGTATCCCATGTATCCCACAGAAGGCCTGTGATGGCACATTGTTGTTGTTGTTGTTATTGTTTAAGATTTGCTGGAACATGCATGTATCCCATGCATCCCACAGAAGGCCTGTGATGGCACATTGTTGTTGTTGTTGTTATTGTTTAAGATTTGCTGGAACATGCATGTATCCCATGCATCCCACAGAAGGCCTGTGATGGCACATTGTTGTTGTTGTTGTTATTGTTTAAGATTTGCTGGAACATGCATGTACCCCATGCATCCCACAGAAGGCCTGTGATGGCACATTGTTGTTGTTGTTGTTATTGTTTAAGATTTGCTGGAACATGCATGTATCCCATGTATCCCACAGAAGGCCTGTGATGGCACATTGTTGTTGTTGTTGTTATTGTTTAAGATTTGCTGGAACATGCATGTACCCCATGCATCCCACAGAAGGCCTGTGATGGCACATTGTTGTTGTTGTTTTTGTTTAAGATTTGCTGGAACATGCATGTATCCCATGTATCCCACAGAAGGCCTGTGATGGCACATTGTTGTTGTTGTTGTTGTTTAAGATTTGCTGGAACATGCATGTATCCCATGTATCCCACAGAAGGCCTGTGATGGCACATTGTTGTTGTTGTTGTTGTTTTTGTTTAAGATTTGCTGGAACATGCATGTATCCCATGCATCCCACAGAAGGCCTGTGATGGCACATTGTTGTTGTTGTTTTTGTTTAAGATTTGCTGGTACATGCATGTATGAGAAGATAATACTTTCTCCAGCAAAACTTTAGGCTGGTGTTTACGCTCTTACCCCTGAGAATACCTCCTGTAGCTCACAACGAATGAATGATTTAGTATAGCTTAAATAAAAGTACCAGATAGTAGGTTGGTAATCATATTTTGTCTGATTTATTATTACGATGGACATCGATGTAAGTTAAGTGATGTAAGTTTTTACTATCAATATATTAACCGACAATATTGAATGTTGGCCTGAGAGAAGCTTTCGAGGATTTCAAAAAAAACATGACAAGCGTCATGTCTCCAAAGCTTTGCAATATACCGGGATACCAGCAACCAGATCAGCAGTATATTGATTACCAATATCTATATAAGAGCATTGATAAATTATTGGTTCAGACTATTTTTAGAATTTGGCCAGAGCTGGCCTGGTTTCTTTAGCTCATTCCGCATTCAATATACGTGAAAAAATTGATGTGTTTTTATTTTTAAATTTATGCTGCCTAATACATTATGAGCTGTTTACTATCAATTTATAAAATATAGAACAGTCAAAATTAAGAAAAATCTTTTATGTGAAATTTAATTTGATTTTTGTAGAATGAAATAAACGTACTTTAAAATGACTCAGTACCACCAAACATTTCATGAAATATAACTGCTCACAATTTAATAACA
This sequence comes from Mya arenaria, assembly GCF_026914265.1. Lineage (NCBI taxonomy): Eukaryota > Metazoa > Mollusca > Bivalvia > Myida > Myidae > Mya > Mya arenaria. Next base: position 541,323 of record NC_069123.1, read on the forward strand.
TTCGGTTATTGCACTTCAGGATAAATAAACAGTAAAACAATTGCAAAACAATAAGAATAAAATATAATGGTTCACAAAGGGCAAACTGATATAATTTTATTGATAATTCTGCAACTTAACCGCAAAACTCCATTATTAAAATCAGCCGATCTCATTTAAGCCTACTTTATTAGAATGAAGTTTAAACTTCTGAACCTTTGCAACCCTTTATGATCAATATAAAACCTGATGTGCTCGACATAAACAGCCTGTTTTTCATCTGAGCATCAGGCTTGTTTACAATGATCAGTACTACTCATGGGACGATATTCTGACCTAGCCTGACCTCAATTGTCGCTATCTAGCACATTATTAACATGCTTCGGTTAACATATTGTTACTCATTATGTTGACTTACATTAACAGAAGACATGGCTAGGTCTGGTGTTATAGTGTACTTTAATGTTTTGGAGATAAAAATAATTTCAAACCAAAAGTAAAAGTTGCAGAATCAGTAATTTCTCTTGCCATGTCTTTTTATTTAATATTTGTTAAACAAATGTTTGAATGTTTATAGAAACCTTAAGATCAATAGTTACTCTCATATGAAACTAATCTATTTTTAGATCCTGGTAATACACTATTGTCGTTATGCTTTTGTTGTATGTATTAACACATTAAAATCTAGTATTAAACCTTAACACCCATTTAATTTAAATCAATTTTGATGGCAGCTAAAAGCTGACTGATGAATAATTCTCTTCTTTTTCCAGGGAAGATATAACCTGGTCGGTTACCGGAAATTTTCCCTTTTCCATAAATATTAATTATTCTTTTGTTAAACATTAGTAGAAAATATTCATCAGTAAAATGAAATGTAAGAATTTAAACTGAAACCCAAAATATGCAATATAAGAGAGAGAAAAATAACATTATCATAAGGTCGTTGTGCATTCTTGGATCCATGTCAACCAATGAAACATGTATCAAACATGTATCCGTACAAGGTACCTTCTGTTTTGTGAGAGATCATTACAAAGTGTCTCTCATGAGGCTCAGACCCATGACCTCTTAAGAGAGATCCTAAAACCTGTACACATGTACCACTAAATCACCTCAACCTTAGATTTGAATGCATGCAGAAAGACTTCAAGGATACTTACAGCCTGAAGCACTCTCTCATTGCACCTCTGTTGAAAGGCTGAAAAGAGAAAAGAAAACTGTTCAGACAGCGATGTCAAACATGATGACCTGTACTATATAAACAAACATGTGTTTAGTTCAAACAGTAGTAGTGTTTTGGATAAAGTTCTATGGAAATTAATAACTGACATCATACTAGCTGCTACATGTAAATTGTACCAGATCAAAAACATATTGCCAGAATTCTAATACTCAGAAAATTTAACCTAACTCAGAATTAAAATAATATACTGTTTGAGAGTTTGTAAGCATATCATACTATTATACAAACACAAAAAGGGGATTATTTCTAACCTCTCAAATTCAGGATTATTGTAGCACATGTAGTTATAATCCAAGCACAACTGCTAATGTTAAACATAATTCAATTTAACACATGAAAAGACTCAAACCTCATATATTACTATCTAAAATTAACTTGAAAGCCATTTTTAAACTAAATGTAAAGGCAAGATTCAATTTAAACACAGAACGCACCTTCTTCTCCATCTTCACTTTGACTTCATCCGTCAACCACGCTTTTCTGAGAGCATTGTAACGATGCCTGAAACAAACTTCCACTGGATATTCGTCCAAGTGAAACTTCTCCCAGGGGTCATCCATATGTCTCGCTTTCCTGATGGCATTTAACCAATTTCTTTGGGCTCTATTGATGTTGACTTTGAGATTTTCAAATGTGGCCAAAGCTCTGGACAATCTTCTCTGCCGAAGAGTAAGGAAAGCTTTAGACCTGTCATCACGACCTTTGTCTTCTTCGTCACTTTCATTTTCGTCTGAGGCGTCTCTGTTAGATTCGTTCTCACTGATACTACTATGCGTGTCTAACTCTGATTCTTCAAAGCTTCCACAGTCTGTCATAGGAAACAAAGCGATGTTCCCATCAAAGTCACAATCTTCGCTCTCTAACGATGACATCTTTGCTCGTTTGTTACTAACAACTTTTCACGCTCATCAATAATTATGATATGACAACAACTTCTCTCCAAACAATGGATAGGGAAATACTAGATGATTGCAGACTCGGACGTTACTTCCGAAATCCGACAATGATAACTCGTCAAGTTGAGGTAGGAATTTGAAACGGCCTTAAAAAAGAACCCTTGAGGAAAAGTCCCCGAAATTCGATTTCCTCTCCATTCTATAATAATCGCTAGCTTATTATTGCAGTTTCCAGATTGCGTAAATGCTTCTGTTCTGTAAAGAGAGAGCATAAAACAATAAGAACAAGAAACACACAAGGAAGTTGCAATGAATCATTTTGAATGTTCAAATAGTCTTCCTTTTCTGCAGGACATTTTGTGATGTTGACATCATTTAATTTCTTACGACGAAGACATTGTTTATTCATAAATAAAATGTGGCAGTCAATATAACAGATAATCAAAATCAATTCGATGACGTAATAATTTAAGAAAACTTTTAGAAAAGTAAAACATTCTTCAAGCATAAGGTCAAGAACAAAAATAGCCGGATTTCTGGAGTATTATCTCCAAACCAGGTCAACACAAATCGTATCAAAATGCTAAAAATAAGACTCATTTTACTGTGACAACACATATTAAGTGTCAACAATTCGACATTATGTATTCTTACCTCATTACAAGAACAAAATTCACCAAGTCTCTGGACAAATCTTCAAATTTTCGCACACGTTTCGCTCAATGTCGCCTTGTTTACAGCTCAGTCTCTCGAATGTTTTGATTTGGTGTGTATGCCGGTGCTCAGTACGCATGCGCAACCTTCCAACAACCCGGTGTGGAAATTTTTGGCAGGGGGGACTACTCGATTATGATGTGACGATCGTCGGTCCTAGTTACCCTATAAGAATTATGCCCCTTCTAATAATATTTGACAAGTTTCCATTCTTTTTAAGAAAACCATTTTATTTTTTACATTGACCTTGACCGTAAGAGCCCAAAACGCAATCGCGTCATAAATATATTTATAAACTCTTCCTAAATATGAAGTACGGTCAAGATAATATAATAAATAATCTGATGTCCTTACATATCTAAAGCCCCAATCCTTTCGACCCATCTGGCCTAAGATCAGTTTTGGACCTACGTCGGGTCAGGGCTTACCGGGGACAGTCTGGGACAGTCCTGCATGGTCCAGTATACCAGCATGGCAATTTTTAACTGTTTAAAATTTCTGTGGTTATCAGGGACAATCTGGTAGGATTTTTCAATCCTTGGTAATCAGGGACGGACCATGTAGCGACTGTTAGATTCTGGAAGGACCATAATTGGCACCATGTTGATTCTGGGCAATCCCGCACGTTGTGTTGGACACTGATAAACCAGGGGCAGTCTGCGTTGGGTCTGGGACAGTCTGTAGCTGATCTGGGATGGTCCGGGAGAACACCTTATTGGTGCAGGTAATTCCAGGGCAGTTGGTGGTCCTGCTGTGGTAATTCGTATTGATATGTTGTGGTGCCTTGATGGGTCCAGGCTGGTCCAATGTTTTGTAAACTGTTAAGGAACCTTCAACACAAATTCACCTCTTGATACGGGATGTTCTGTTTAATCCGGGGGTCCATATTGGGTTCGGTTTTAGTATGGCTGTAGCTTATGAGCTGACCCATGTTGTCTTTGCGACTTAATAAGAACACCTTAATTTGTGTTTTCTTCCCGAGAATCACATTCAGATCAACCTTTAGCTTTTTGTAAGAGTAATTTCATGATTGATGCATTTACTGTTGATATTAAGGACACATAATTATGTATCATGCTATTTTGCATTGACCGACCCAATAGCCCAGTGGTAGGGTGTCCCCTTTGGGTGTGGAAGGTCCAAGGTTCAATGTCTGAAGATTTCATACCGAAAGAGATTAAAATTGGTAGCTCTCTTGCCTGGAAATACAGGGTAGTACTAGGAATTCGGAGGAGAAATCAGCACTGGTTCAAATCCAGTGCTATACACAGTGGCTTGATGACATTAAAAGGCTCATTAAAGTCACAATAATTAATTTCAACTAGCCAAAATTATAGTTTATACATACTTGAACATGTATATAATCAATATAATACATTGCCATAAACATAAAATGAGATTTGACAAGTGTATTTTTTTTTCTTTTTCAAATCTCATTTTATGTTTATGGCAATGTATTATATTGATAACTTTAATGAGCATTTGTCATCAAGCCACTGTGGTGCTATAGCTATGCTTCACACCCTTCATATTAAAGAAACAATGGTCTGTTCGAAAAGGGTAAAATTATTGCAGAGGAATCTCCTTGTATCTCACTCTCAGTATCTTCAGCTCTGCTGAAATCTTGATGTTACGGGAAATTAGGGTCACTTTTAAAGAGACTATTTAACTATTTGTAAAATGAACTTTTTACAAACGTTATTTTATTACGAAATAAAGTGTGGCAAATCATAAAAATTGTTTAAACAAAGACACTGACATATATATGCTCAAATATTGCTTTGAAGTCCACGATTTTGAAATGCATTAATAAAGACTGTATTATGATTTGGTTGATTGACGTTATTACATGATGCTACCAATGTATTCAATAAATGTTCAAATATCTGTGAGCTGACTATGAGTCCTTGTGAGCCATGCAGTGGATATGGTATCAGTTTTATATTTTTTTCTTGGCACTTCCAGCGTGGGTTCAATTACAACTACATCCAGGTTCTTTTTTTATACTGCAATTGTATTTTTTTCTGCAATTTTGGTATAAAACAGTTAAATAATAATGATATAAGTATTTTCTTATGCATTAGGAATATAGCGGAAAAAATATTTTTAGGTGCCAAAACATGAGCAAGTGCCTTTAATTCATGCATACATGCCATATCCCCTGGCGGGGGGGAAATCCCCCGGAATTTCGATCCATCCCCTGGTCTCCCGGCGGGAGGTAAAAAGCCCCCGGAATTTATTTTTTTTTAGAGATTTTTCATCAGGCAATAATGACAAAGTGAAACCACAGTATGTGAATGAAACTGAATGTAAAGAAACAACTCCTCAAGGGTGAAATTACTGTTTAAAAAAAGGTTTGATAAATGCCAAAAGGAAACCTTAACAACAAGTAATCAATTAATTTGAAGTAATGATCAAAGGCAAGAAATATTACTATTTCGGAAAAGGAAGAAATTAATAGTATTCATTCCATTCTCTTAGTGTCTGAACGTCATCATAGCTGATAGTATTAAGCAGAATTTTTAAAAAGACTTTGGAGGAATGTAAATTTAATTTACAGTTTTACAGTATGAATTGTATCATAAGAATATGATGAATCATGACATAAAATAATTCTGTAAAATGAAAAAGTTAGAGGTTTTCATAGCAAAATATATGTGAATACATTTTTTCGTACTTGCGTCTAAAAATACTTTGAAATTTCCCCAACTTAAACCTGCTAAAAAAATCCCCCTAAATACTACCAAAATCCCCCTAAATTTCAGCCTTTCTGAACAAATCCCCCTGAATGGTCTCCAGAAAATATGGCGTGTATGAATTCATGTCACAAATGGCATTTAAATACTTAAACTAAAAAAAAAAAAATTGTAATGACCTCTACAAGTGACCTTGAACTTTAATTATAAGAAACATGTTCATCTTCCATGTGTAAATAGGAAAAAAAACATTTGAACAAGTTATTTTACCATCTGTAAACAGTCTTTACACAAACTAAATGCATCAGTAAAACCAGGAATGCATGAGGTTTGATCTTGAGACACGACCTTTACCTAGGGCTCTGGGTTAAGGGTAATGATATGTTTTGTAAAATTTCATGCCAAATTATTCTGAAACCCCGCACAGCTGAACAAAGATCAGCCAGAGGTACAAGATAATAACAATTACTGTAAAGAGAGATTTCAAACCAACAAGGCATTACAATTTTACAACACAGACACAAACAATTCTGCCAAGTCATCTAATAGTCATCCAAGTTCGTCTTTTTAACTTTTACTTAATACAAAGGACATGTGACAACCTAAAACTATAGATGAAGTTGTAAAGAAACATTTATAAAGTATCATTAATTATTTCTAAGGACTACTCTCAATCAATAATTCATTCTTTTATTCATCAAATAATTTTACAGGTATGTATCAGGCATCATGAACCATGTACATTAATGTCTTAACCAATAAAATAATAAAATGCTACAAAGTGTCTTTAAATAACTAATTTTGACAAAATAATAATTGTAAATCTTTATAAAAAAAGTTATTTTATACATACATGATTGTGTATGCAACAATTACCTCCAATTAAGCCTTTCAAATAGAAATTTTCCCATGAAAATAATATTTGCAGTATTGAGACTTCAATGGGTCTAAAACTCGGAGTTAAGATGTTGATGCATATGGGTCCTGGCGGTAAAAAAAAACACATAAAAAAATACTGAAAGCAATGATGTTCCACTTAATTTATTGTCATTGTAATTGTTAACTTTTCATCAATATAATACATATAATCATACTGTAATATTTTATTTAATATTAAAAAAAAATATTTAATAATTTATAAGTCAGAATTATTTTTTAATATAATTATTGTAATTGAATAATAATCCAAGTTAAGCTGCATATACACTTTTTTCTTCACAAAATACTTTTTGAGGAGAGATTTTCTGTTCAAATTACACATACATGAATATGTTTTGCTTTTCATTTTATAAACATAATGTTGAAAATATTTTTTTGTAAAATTATATTATCTGACACATCATACTACAGTAGGCCTAACAATTTCATAATACATGTATACATTTTGTTAAATGTGTTCAATGTTAAATGTGTCACAGGAACATGTGTATATACAATGTATACATGTTCCTGTGACAATACCACATTTACAATAATAATGTTAGGGTTATTTTTAAAAGTCACATGTAATTAAAGTAAAAAGTATTCCTTAAATACAAAAATCAAACAAATTTTAACAAAACAATAAGATTTTTACATAAATTTAAAATCAGAGGTATAAATAATTATAAATACAATAAATGAAAGATAATTATGATTTCAATTAAAAAATCTTTGAAAGCAAGTATGAAATCTATACAATTCTTATATCCATTTAGTCTGGCATGTTCATATATGTTCTCAAATCTCTTTCCCAGTTCTTGTCTTTCTTTATTTTCCTTTTTCTTTCTCTTTTACTCACAGTCGCTGCAGACATTACACGTTCTTGTGGCCTTTTCAGTGACTTAACAGCACTGGCGTCATTTGGACCAAAATGCGTTACTTTCGTTTTACTTTTTTTATCATCCCCACCAAGACATTTTCGATCACGTTTCAGTGAAGTTTTTACTGGATATTTCTGGCCTTGACCTTTCGACCCCAGTCCACTTTGACCATCCCAGCCAGATTTTTCCATCAGCTGGAAGCCAATGTTGTTCTTTTGTAACATAAAATGGTCAGTTTTGGGTTTTCGACCTATATTAAACAAATGAAGTGTTGAACTGTTGTGTTCCACTGGAGTTGAATCACTAAATTCACAACCACAAATATCACAGAAAAATGATGATCTTCTTTTTTTACTTTTCTTTGGTTTTTCCCTTTCCAATTTTTCAAGTTCCCTTAATAAGTTTGGACAGAGATCATCTACTGTTTTATTCTGAGAGTTTATCACATATCTGCTTGCACCGACAGAAAGAAGAAACTGTACAGCCTTAAAATGGCCGGCCACCCCAGCACACATAACAGCAGTCCAGCCATATTGGTCTTGAAAATTAACATCCACATGACCATCTCCAAGAAGTTTTTCCAATGCAGAAATGTCACCATTCTGTGAAAGAGTGAGTAACTTGTGATGTATTTTATGCAAATCTTTACCACAGTCTTCTAAAGGCTCAGGAAACTTCTTCAGTGATTCTTTCTTTAATTTTGAAGCATGTCGTTGATGTATGCCTAATTCAACGTATTCTGCTTCTTCCTTCACAACTGTCCTTGTTTCCTGTGCTTCCCTTCTGTGTTTTTTCGTTTTGTTTTCACTCCTGTGATTTTGAGCAGTCCCATTTTGTAAAGGCCTTTCTTTTTCCTTTACTGGTTCACAATGAAAGTCAGATTTTACAACATCTTCATAGAATGCTCTGATTTCTTCCCCATCTAGTTGTTTTTCACCTTGTCCCGATGTAGAAGGCTCACGGACTGGCTCTGGTGTGGAAGCAGCAGGAATGAAGTTGATCAGATGTCTGTACTCAGCCGACATCTTTTAATCAACAATGGCTGAAAGTTAAAAAATGAAAATCATAAATCATTAAGGTTTCTTGTAATTAAGATGTCAATCTACTAATAGACATCGACTAACAGTTTCAGTTTTCAAAATTTTATTTTAAATTAATTTATTATTGTTATACATCATTGAAAAGGTCTTTCAAATCTATTATCAATGTTTTTTATTTCATTAAAATTTTGTATGGCACTATAATTAAATCATAATATGAGACTGTGCCAAAATTTGCTGGTTTATCAATACTGATATTGATGAAAAGATAGACGAGCAACAGTAAAATGGCAATTGTATAAGACCTCTACCAAAATTTGGCTGTCTAGAATAAACCTTCATCAATACCAGTTTTGACATGTTTTGTTGGAAATTGAAGAAGAAATATAAAACTAATCAGTTACACATATGCAATAATAATTGCTTTTGAATTAATTTAAATAACCAAAAGTGAACTTTGGCATTGCTTAAATTATCAAAATGAAAAAAAGTGTCCTTTGGAAGAGCCAAATACTACAGCACAATCACTGTGGGGGAAGGGACACCAGATATAGCTCAAAAAGTGATAAATCGATAAGCGTTTGATTTTGACACATGAAAAGTTTTCTATCATTTTTTGTATTTTATGGTGATATATTTATAAAAATTAAAGAGTTTTGAATAACTTGATCCTGTGCAATATATGACTTTGATGGAAATGTGTCTCCTCTTTTGTATAATAGCCCAATTCTCGCCGAAATTTGCATGATCGCTCACAAGTGTTCATTTATGTGGTACGATTTCAAACATAAATCAACAAATTGAAAATAAGAATAAAAACTGAATCAAGCGATTTCATTGTAATTACATTATCTAGTAATGTGTAATATATCAATACGATATGTTTTGTTGTTATGGAGATATTCATACCTTTTGATGCCCTGGCGGTGTACTGGGGATAGATGAAGCAAATAAAGAACTGCATAGGGGGTAGCTATCAAGTGGACTTAGGATAGTAACGATGTATTCAGAATAACGATACTTTGATAATGATTACGGCCACTTTACCTATACAGGAGCTCGAGGGAAATAGTTTGATGTTGTCCATATCGAGGGGTGAGAGCAAAAAAAATGTTGCTGTTTTTGTATCTGTATGCCCTTCATACATACAGATTAGTTAACCATGATGTGTTTTTCACAAGCATCAACACTCGCAAATATCTAAATATTTAAAATACGCCGGTAATCTGATATATTGAGGAACACAAAACATATGGCCGTAGAATTTAGGTGGTGTTTTATATTCATATATATAGTATTGCTTTGTAAATCAAGTAGGTACGTTTTTGCACACAGAAAGTCATCAGTAGGGAATGAGATATTGTGATCAAATTTAGAACATGTGAAGCCTTTTTTCTGAGCTTGGGTCGATGTTGCTATTACTTAGAACAGATTAATGGTCTCTGCTCGTTCACTTCAGTGAGAATGTGTATTGTGACCAACCCTGATATTTAAACATCTTGCATATATACGTTCATTTAGGAGAGCATGGATCAAACTCATTGTTAACTAAAGTTTGCTCAATAATTCCTTATCAAATGGTACTCTCACTTTTTGCAAATTATGTGACTGGACCGAAAGTCAAAGACACCGCTATTCCCCAGACCTGGGGAAGGGGGGGGGGGATGGTTACAATTGACTTGTGCATAAACACGATGGTGAAAGGGATGCCAATAGTCACATTTCTTAAGAAAAATCATAATTCTAAATGGTAGATCAATCTTTAATCTGCACACTCCATGTTATAATATTAAATGTGAGTTCCATTCAATTCTAGTGCAATTAATCACTGAAAAGGCTGCTTTACCATTGCGATACAATATGTGGTGCTGTTTGAAATTAAACTTTTAGCATTTTACCAGTGCAGGGCTTGTGGGCTAAGTTTGATGTAATATATATGCTGACAGTAGCAGCTAAAAAGTAATTAGAGATCACTCGTTTTCTTTGTTCTAGATATTCGTCACAAGGGGAAATGATGTTATCAGGGGCATGCATAGTCCATATAGACAGCCGCTTCAGAGTCTTTGATAATTTTTGTGTTGGCGACTCTTCGCGTCCATATACCACTTGTTGTTTTCCTAGCCAAGATCCCGTAAAGATAACGCGCACCTGTTCCGGTTAAACTCCACTAATAAAATGCGCATTTGAAATCAGGTAGTCATCTTCAGTTAAGGGCATCAATATTTGATAAAAATGTGAACACATATAAATAAGGTTTTTTTAAAAGCTTTAATAAAACAAAAAAAAATATATATATATATACTAATCAGGAAAACAGTCGAAAAAAAATCAACCTTATGAATAATGTATAAAGAATATCAATGTCCCCACAGGGGAGGTCACTGAGTAGGATAAATATACTAATAGTGTAATAGTCTAATATTTTATTTTACACTGGTATAAATAAATCGACTTGTGGCGTTATAGGGAACACAATAAATATCCAAATGTTAAAAAACGTTCCCTAAACACGCATTATTGTGGCTAGGGCATGCACAAATTTGGGTGTGTGGCATTTTGTTAGAATCTTGTTGGCTTTCATAGGTTAGTTTGTATTTAATTCTTAGTTCTTTCAAACTATTAATGTTTTAAAAGCTGTTGATATTTAGGCTTAATATCTTGAAATTAGAAAGGAAAAAGCCTTGATTTACAATGTTTTTTATTCTGTTTATATAAATAAATTGATATCTAAATGATATGTGTTTTTATCTTGAACCAATAATTAAGATCTAACTCCAGATTTGTTTAAGTGAAAAACACATGCTAAGAACTAAAGATTGTTTATGCCATTTTTCATAAAATCCTTACTCAGTGTTGACAAAAAACGCAAAAACATCCATAACCAGTTGGGTTTCGGAATGAAATTAAGTACTCTATCAGAATATTTTTGTTAGATTTTCATAAAATGATGTAGTATAATACAAAAACAACTCACTTTTCATTGAGAAAATTCACATAGTTTGGAAAATGAACTGGTATTGACGAGAACGTATCGAAAATGAAATATTGAGATAATGGCAAAATTTAATAAAAGGGAGGTAACTTTTAGAAATACTTTTCTATCCAAAGTAGCAGACAATAGTTTTGTAATTCTCATCTTAGTTTATCATGACTGTCATATTAGGCTATTTCTCCATAAATGTCTCGGAACTTTTCAAAATAATTAAAATCATACCAAAACAAAAACATTGTTGCTAAGCTTAGACTTGTTTAGTTTTTCACATATGTACAATTGGTGTACATGCAGTAGTTAAAAGGTGGTTAACCAATACGTTTTCCATTGATATTTTTTAAGTGTTTTTTCTCAAATGTGATGAACGCAACATCTTCGGATATGTTCGGAGTTTAATTCATCGCATAACAATAAACATGCAAACTATTGATCTTGTTGTTGTTTGTATAGTGTCAGCAGGTAAGGTAAAATATAAATCAACATTTTAGAAAGTGATAATATATTTTAAACGTATTGTTGCAAAAGGTGTTTCAATTTTGCGTTTAAAAGTTATTTCAAGTGGTTGATCGTTTTCCTGCGTTATTGTGACGTTATTTGAAAAAAAATGTTTCCGGTTACAGTCGGGTCGTTTTCTTTACAGAATGGGTAAGAAAGGATTACTGAAAGGTTATCCTAAATGAAATTAGGTTTTTTTTACGTTTCTTGAATGCAATAATGAACTATTGGTGTAAATATAAGGAATGAATTGCGAGATTGATGTCACTGTCGGGGATATAAACACAATTAGGCTGGTCAAAGAACTAAGACCAGCCCAATTGCGTTCATACCCCGATAATGACATCGACCCCGCAATTCATTCCTTAAATATTTGACAATTTTACAAAAGTATAGGAAAAAAATATTATAAATAAAACAAAAATCAAACTTAGTTGAAATTAGTCGTCAAACAGGTTCTATAAAATACTGAAATATCTAAATTATACTACATGTATTTTGAAAACTGATAAATAAAAAGAAGTTTGGCTATTTCAACATTTTTGAAATTCATGCGTTACAAAAATGCAGTGTTTGAATGTTAAAATGCTGAACTTCAGGCTACCGCACTCCTTTCAAGTGATACCTTAAATTATATTTAAACACATACTCTATTTATATTTCTCATTTTATACTTCAATTACAGTTAAAAACACACATGTATATGTGTTTTTAATTAAGGACGCACGAATTGTATATTACTTTCTTGAAATAACTAACATAAAGCTGTACACAATCTTTTGCCATTGTATTCAAAATATGCATTTTAAAATAGCCCTAGGACAAATTGCCCATGTTGGTATATTGCCCCAGTGGTGCAAATTTATGCTGGGCATTTACAGACAGCTTTGTGTAATTGACGAATAACACGTCTTGTATCCAAACTCACACGTTAGTAATAAGTGTTTCTGAAATTAAATATTAACAATCGTTTAAACAGTCAAAGATCATACATGGAACAAGAAAATGAGAGCATGTGAAACAAGATCATTGAACTTAGATTTTAACACAGTGCAATAATTAAAACAAGACAAGCTCCATCAGTTTAGTAAAGACTCCAATGAAGCATCACACTTCGTCTCCACTACTCTGCAATGAATATTTTGCCAAAACAATATTGATGGGACAATGCACTTTTATTCTGTACACGAGTTTCGACAATTTATTACTCAACACTTATTATCTTAAACACCAGTATTCAGGCTATTTAATGTTAGTTACAATCCGCATTACGAAAACACGGTAAACTTGTCAACATTCTGGCGGGGTGGTCCGTCTTTAAGGTTGACCTGGAATGTCCGTATCTCCATCGGGTTGAGAGTGATATCCAGTGATCCTTTCAGTTTCTGTCGATTTTCAACTTTGTAGACGTTATTGTCTGTAAAAAAAGTATAAATTTACTAAATCAATCATTGACACAAGATACGTTTAAAGAAGTCATGTTGGACAGAGTAAAACATTAAATACATGAACTGAACAAATGCAGAAGACAATGATATGTAAATCAGACATTTTGTTTGCATGCTATTGTTTTGGGATCAAATTGTATGGGGTATTATCTAGTTATCTTACTATGTTGTTCAACTTATCCACGGTGTTTTAGTATAAATGTTGACAATACACGTTCAATTTTTTAAAGAAGAATTATGCAAAAAGGATAGTATTAAGAGAAATGCGTTGACATGTCTGAGATTATGCGAGCTAGTGCCAACTCATCTTACACTAACCGTTCCTTAGTGGTAGCACCAACATTTATTATTTATGCACGTGTAGTCTGTCTGTGTTGTTTGCATGTGTTATGTCCCTCGTTCAGTGCCGTCTGTCTGTGTTCTGTGTACGTTTTATGTATCTCATTCAGTGTCGTCTGTCTATGTTGTTTGCATGTTTTATGTATCTTATTCAGTGTCGTCTGTCTGTGTTGTTTACACGTTTTATTTCCCTCATTCAGTGTCGTCTGTCTGTGTTCTGTGCACGTTGTATGTATCTCGTTCAGTGTCGTCTGTCTGTGTTGTTTGCATGTGTTATGTTCCTCATTCAGTGTCGTCTGTCTGTGTTGTTTGCATGTGTTATGTTCCTCATTCAGTGTCGTCTGTCTGTGTTGTTTGCATGTGTTATGTTCCTCATTCAGTGTCGTCTGTCTGTGTTGTTTGCATGTTTTATGTATCTCATTCAGTGTCGTCTGTCTGTGTTGTTTGCATGTGTTATGTTCCTCATTCAGTGTCGTCTGTCTGTGTTGTTTGCATGTTTTATGTATCTCATTCAGTGTCGTCTGCCTATGTTGTTTGCATGTTTTATGTACTAGTATCTCATTCAGTGTCGTCTGTCTATGTTGCTTGCATGTTTTATGTATCTCGTTCAGTGTCGTCTGTCTGTGTTGTTTGCATGTTTTATGTATATCGTTCAGTGTCGCTTGACCTTGTGCCTCTAAAAGGGGTTTTGCGTCACTGATTTATGACTGCTCGGCTACAAACTTACTTTTATCAGTAACAAGGTCACCGTCCACGGTATTCCAGCTTAGCCTTTGGAGGTCAGCAATGGCAAGATTTGCTCCCAGGGTTAATTCCTCAATACTTGCAATGTTAAATGTTACAAAAAGGTCCTGAAAATATCAACAACCAGGATAGGTCAGGGAATTGTATCTTGCTTTTAATGTTTAGACAAGGTAGAACAAATATAACTTTACTATAAGATTACACGAACGATGTATTATCCATCAATCATTGTATTATTACTAGAAGCTTTAACAGCCATGTTGAAATCAATGCTATGACCTTTCAAAAGTTACTATCTGCAATAAATAATTGCCATTTCCAGGCAGAATCAAATGTATGGTCCAAGAAGGATCACCATTTTGTTGCAAATCCAATATGAGTACTTTGGCAGAACAGAACTAACCTGTAGATTAACTGTAACAGGCAAGGACAACTGTGGGTCTTCTCCATTCTCGTAGAAATGTTCTAGTCTAATCAGGTAAGGCTGAGTCTGAGACGGGGATAATGTGGGACCACCCCACTGCTCCAAGGTCAACATATGGATGTTGGCCGGAAGCTCCTGCTTCAGACCGGACCACTATCATAAAACAAGATAATATTGCATGGCTAATTTATAAAGCTCTGCATCAAATGAAAATACAAGGAACTTCTGAAAAGTCTCCTTTGATGTTGAAGGACCACCTGCTTTAAAAGGTCACCTGCCTTATCGGGCCACTCCAAAATCACCCATACGGTTTTTACTATATTATGTATGTATTTTGATTTGACATTCTCTGTGAAATGAGAATGACTTCATCCAGAGTGGGTCACTCTGTACATAACTGTATGAAACAACTGAAATAGTACATTCTAAAAACACATTGGAAACTGAAACTTGGCCCCGTTTTAATCTCGATTTGTCATATAGATCAATGCTTTGTTTCATCGAATATTAACTTTAACACCTGAACATAAATTGGAACTTAACTTATTAGACCTATCCTATTACATGGTTCAGAAGTCTGGGTTTTTTTAAAAACGATTGCCAATTGAAAGAATACACACCCAATTCATAAAATATGTACTTTCGGTTAAAACAACAACACAAAATGACTTTGTATATGCATTGACGGGCAGATCAGATGTACTGTCGCAATGCATTTTGATTATTATTAAATACTGGCTTAAAGTTTTAAGTATGCCGAATGATAAATATGTAAG
Source organism: Mya arenaria (assembly GCF_026914265.1). Classification (NCBI taxonomy): domain Eukaryota; kingdom Metazoa; phylum Mollusca; class Bivalvia; order Myida; family Myidae; genus Mya; species Mya arenaria. The sequence goes on from NC_069123.1 coordinate 556,914, forward strand.
AACGATCTATAATGTAATTATTTTTTATAATTCCCAAATGAAACAAACTGGGCAGTATATGTTAAAACATTATTGAGTAATATGGGTTTCATCACGTCTGGAATGCTCAAGGAGTTGGTGATAATTCAAGTTTTGTGTCATTTTTTAAGCAAAGAATACGAGACGTTTATGTTCAAAACTTAAACCGCAGATTGTCAGACTCCGCAAGAGCTTGATTATATAGAAACATTTCTAATTTTGAATTAAAACCCAATCTTAAATGTGTTAATGTACAGACATTCAGAACTGCTTTAAGCCAGTTTAAATTATCGTCGCATCGGTTGAATATAAAAGTTGGTAAGTGGAATAACACAATTTTGGAACAAAGACTTTGCCCACATTGTAATGTCTTACAAGACGAATTACATTTCTTGATTGAATTCAGCCTGTATACAAATATTAGATCGAAATATTTTCCAAGATATTATCGTACTCATTCAAATATGTTTAAAACCATAGAGTTGCTTAATTAACAGATCATACTGATTTGTTAAAGAATCTTTCTATTTTCGTGTATAAAGCATTTGCTCAGAAAAAAAATTCATTACTTTACATGATACATGATCATTATATGTTTTAGTACCAGCCGCTAAATAGTTGTATAAGGATTTGTATGTAATAATTCTTTTGATCAACATTTGCTACTATTTGTGTTACTGTAAAATATCTCTACTAGTTAAAAACATATATAAACCGCCAATCAAGTGTTAAATAATGGAATGATCATGTACTATCATAGTCTTCTTCATTGATGTATATAATAAATTTATGTGTGATATTATGTGTGAAAATGAACTTGTGTTCTGTTCTGTTCTGTTTTCTCTACCATGGAAGTTACTTTTATTTAACAATGTAAAACACACTTTATTCTTTTTGTTTAATTCATATACTCAACTAATATATGCGGTATGCTTTGTCACCTACCATTGTGTTGTAGAACATGGAATAATCCTGGTAGTTCATGTCGGTTTTGGTGAAAGCAGTTATGGGTGTAAGGTATGTTCTCAGACCGAATTCTCGGTGAAACTTTGCTGCATCTGATATCTGACCGAAGTGGACATACATCTTGCCTGGACGTTTTTGTATAAAGAACAATGTTTATCAACGCGTAACGTTTCTTGCAATAAGGAAATAGGTCGGATCATAATTCTAAATGTAAGCCTATTTTTATCATTGCCAACAATAGTATTTAATTTGACATTGAAGAAATTATTTACCTCTTATGATGAGTCCCTGTTTGTCAGAGCCCGTTTCATTCATGGGTTCCCCTACACCAAGACTGTCATCATACAGCAGTCTACGGTGAACCTGGCAATATATGTTATTTTTTGTTAGAAACAAAATCCTTTGTATTTTATGCTAAATTCTTTATAAACTTCCTTCATTAATGATGTATTAGTTCATTTTATTCAGTGACATTGCAGGAAATATTAACTAGTATAGGTTTAAATGTGTTGAAATACTTACCATGAGTTCCAGCTGTCCATCTTGTATACTAGCTCCGCCCTGTGACCTATCAGTCAAAACTGTGAACTGCATGCCACTACTCTCATCCTGATTAAAATTGTACAAGTTTTGTGGTACATGTATTTTACAAACAGGTTTTTTTGCCCTTTTGTAGGGGCCGCATTCCCAAAGCAAACTAAGTTATAGTTTTCCCAATCAACAGAAAAATTCCAATCACAAATGAATATATATTTTTATAATCACCATCCTTAAAAGAGAGAATGTACATTGTACATGTTGACTGACTATTATTTTAACAATTGTAACGCAAACTCAGTCTTTTTTCCTGGAAGTAACAAATAAAAGCGTGACGTCGAACTTTGTCCCCATTTTGAGTAGTGTCCTTTTCCCGAAATATATGGAAAAAACTGACTTGTCTTTCATCTTAAACTATTGTATTGTCTATAGTCTTAGTATGCGCAATTATATTATTTAGTAAATCGTAAAATATGTATATGTTCACCTGTTAAGCTCATATAACCTCTATAGCATGTTTTAAAGTGTATATTACCCTGAGGAAGATCCTGCTATTGACAGGGTAATAGTTACCCGCCACAGACTCTGTTTGGTTAAGGTTCCATGTCTTTCGAAAGTTCCGACTAAAAATTGAAGCAAAAGAAACATTTTTTATCGCCGTGTCGAATTAAATACTTAATTAAAATTCGCAACGTTTATTTTTTAAATTATCAATATAAATTAATTTAAGTAATATAAAGTATCTCAATAAAATTTCAACTTATTTGCCAGTAAATCGTATCCATACTTACACTCGTTTGATGATCTCTCTGCCATTGGCGTCTGTGTAAAACGTGGCGTCACTTTTCATTCCAGTGTTAACTCTTACAACCACTTCCTTACCCATCTTGTCCCTGAAGTTTGAAACAATATTTTGTGTGTCAACAACAATATGGTTATCCAGTCTCCTGTTTTTCTAAATTTATGAGAATTTGAAGAGAGATTGCATAATTGTTTATCACAGTAGTGAGATCCTCTTTGGTTTTGTAGTCCATCCTAAACACAATACTATTTTCACCTTTTCATGTATAAGTATTAGGTAATAACTATACATTTTACTTAAAACAAATTGGTATTTATGATTATTTAACATGACAACGAACTCTTCTTTAATGTGGTTAATCATTCTAAAGACAGTATTGTATTCACCGCTTTATTTAATGATGCACTCTTACTCCCAAATAAGGTTTACCACAATTCATTATATATTTTTTATATTCCAAAACGGATGAATAAATGTCCAAAACAATGGTTTTTATGAAACATGCCGAGTTTAATTTGAAAGAAATAAGTATAAAAACGATGTTTCTACCTTATGAGACTAAAGTAGATCACAGTAAATGTTTTAGCATTCACCAATCATTTAGTATTTTTGCGCTTTCTGCTATTAAATACACGGTTACAATCTTGTTATTCGTAAATAATATTTTCCATTTATGCATTATTTAGTAGGTAGTTAAAGGTTTATCAGTCAAAATTGATGTTTGTTACACATGTGTATGAATTGATTTTGAATAAGAGTGATACTTTAAGAGATATTTTACTAACACTATTGTTATTGGTCCAACTGTCCATTCCACCTCTAAATACGGCTCATCTTTGTACTGTCTGGTCACTTGAGTGACCCAAGGGCTGAACTCAGTGTGTACTTCATTCACTAGGGGACCCTGAGAATAAAAAAATAAGATGACAAAAACATAGAGTAATGTAGGAAATTTGTGTCCTTATGAATGAAAAAGACAATTAAATTGAGTTAAACATGTTCTTAAATAAACTATTGAGATTGAGATATCAATAAACTTTTTGAGATTTTGCACCTTCTATTAAGTAATATTAAAGAAGTGTTTCGACGCCTGTTAACTTACGTCAACAGTTACAACAGTTGGAGGGTCAGTCCAGGTTTGAGGGGTGGTTCCATTAGGTCTGAAAATGTAAGCTCCTGAAGACTGAAATTTCCCTTGGCTACAGTTTCCAGCCATTCCGTGGTAGTACACAATGTCGCTTCTGGCGTCCACAGATTGTCCAGTGTGTAGATCTGTTAATTTATCCCAATTGCCGTTGCTATCAAACTTCAGAGACATGTGCTGAAAAATGCCAAACGTATGTTTAGTACACATATTGAAGAAAAAAATACGCAACAAGTAATTCATATGTGTGACACTCTTATTCAAGGTAATAAAACAAATATTCTGAATAATCACGATATACATACCTTATTTTTAATAGCAAAAGGCTCACCACTAAACCGTCTTACGTTTGTCGTTTTTCTAAGCATATGTGTACCTTAAACAAATAACACGTTCATTCACCCATTGAAGGAAACGAACTAAGCATATTTATATACATATACACATGCATTTTTACCACTGATTTTGTAGTTGGACTGGTCCTTACTTTATGCATTGCATTATTTGCCCCTTTTTCTACTTCTAATAAGGAAATCGCCTTTCCAGTAAAATGCATATACATTGTCAAAAGAAACAGTAGAAACTTACCTTCTGACATCTTAATCATGTACGTGCTATAGCCAAGAGCTGGTATCTCAACTCGAAAAACGAGCTCATTTTTCGCCATGTACCCTTTTCTCTCCGGAATATTCTGAGTCCTTTTAAACACTGGTATCATCTGTGGTGATTATAATAGTATTCATACAAACGTTAAACCAGACATACGCTCTTAAACCATTTAACAGCAGACTGGCCGTGTGATTGTAATTGAATACATTATTTAGGAACCTTCATTCAAATCAATTTCTGGGGCCATATTATAATATTTTAGTTATTGGGGCTTTATTTTATGTTTTAGTTATTGGGGCCATATTATTATATTTCAGTTATAAGGGCCATAATATTATATTTCAGTCATAAGGGCTATATTATTTTATTGCAGTTATTGGGGCCATATTATTATATTACAGTTATTGGAGCCACATTATCATATTTCAGTTATTGGGACCATATTATTATATTATAGTTAATGGGGCCCTATTATCACAATGCGTACGACATATTAGCGTTGATATTGATAAATACGTATTAAGATGAAGTATTCCAGATATATAGTCAGTTTAATGAATTAAATTAAAAGTTTTGCCTGAAAAAAAAAACACAAAAAACTATGAACTGACAAATACAACTATTGCATGGGGAGAAATGAAGTCTTGCATCTCAGAAATATCGATTTAAAAAAACGATTGTACGATACAAAGAAACTGACCTGTGTTTCAATGGCCTCTCCAGAAGGTCCCAATACAGAATAGGCTGAGCCAATCACTGGAAGACGAACCCAGTGATTTATCGAGTGACTCAATGGGTTGTAGACTATCATCACAAACTGCATATACAACAACCTTGATTAGTCTTCAATGTAATCGATTTAATACACCAGATATAATGATAGATAGATAGATTTAAGCAACAGCAAAATGAATGCATATTTATCATACAAATGATATTTATCATTAGATATCAAAGTTTTTTTTGTTTTTGTTGCTTTTTTAAACCTTACGTGTTGATGTGTTTTTGTTAGTTATTTTTATCATACCAAGATTTTCATCAATTTGTACGTACCTGTCGATCTTGTTCAGTAATACTACAAGCCGAAATGTTCAGCAAATCGCAAAAGAAAACCCCATAAATCCCTCCGAACCCTTTGGTACCAATTGCCCCATTGCATCGTTCACAACTTTCTGAAAAATACAGTACACGATGTACATTCTAGTTTTATTTTTTATTTTTTACCGTATTACCGTACTCGCGACAAGAATATATTTATAAGTTTTATAAGTTTTCAAAAAATCAAGTATTTCATGATATTGTCGAATGTTTTACATGTTTTAAATTCTTCATACAATACCGTACGGTAAATCTTTTATCTAATTTTATTAAAAAATCTAATAATTTGTTCTCGAAATATCATGATAATACCTGGCATTCAGATCTACCATTAGCCAGCCTCATGGCGTAGTCATAGGCAACCTGCTGTTTCTCTGTACCCCTTAAAATTAAGCAGACACACTTTCTTCGTTAGAATTTGGTATTCAAACTCAGATATACAAAGTGATTACTTTAATCAAAATGTTGAGGAAATGAAGTTATACATTTTGTGTAGGAAGACTTACGAGACAGCATCATGGTGCTGAGCGACGCCCATTGCTTCCCCTGTAACAGCATTTGAAATCAGCAGTAAAATGAAAACTACAGTGACAAGACCACATTTAGAGACAAAATGCTATGGACTTTAGAACACATAATGTAGTGTTTGTCTAATCAATTTGTATGACAGTTGTGATTAGCTTGAACTTGCTGTGCATGAAAAATGCTAAATGCAATCCATACTAAGAACTTGGATCTTTAATGAACTGTTATGGAAGTCTGGTGTCAATCTGGCCAAGGCGTCAAGTTGTCTGCAGGCCTGAATAATCAAAAGATACAACTTCAAGTTACAGTATTTAGTTATTTATCGTTAGCGGTATTATTAAACTACACGTATGCTTCATAGAAAATCTGAATAAAAAAATAATATATTTTTATTTGCAATTAAAACAGTCTTGGCATCATTTTTATCGTTTTACATGAGATTTTTGTTACTTTTCTTATCTTTTCGTAGTTGGATTCTTTGATATTTATATTTTTAATGTGTCTTAAACAATATCTAGAGAGGCTTAAACTTAAAACACTTACCTGTAAAAACGCATTGGTTTCCCTGATATAGCCTTTAAGTGCAGCCCTACTGGTAAAATACCCCGTCATGAAGCTGTGTTCTCGGTATGCATAAGGGTAGAAATCGTCTGACTTGGTCGGCCATGTTTTGTTGGCGCGGTTTAGTTGGTATGTATAACATGAGGGCGTCGAATAGAGAAGGTTTACTTTGGAGTTATCTGTTGTTTGCTGTTTATAATTCAAAACATTTTTCTTTGCTATTAATACGATTATTTTTACAACAAAAGTAGTCTTTTGAACTAAAGTAAATTATGATGAGTTCCCAACTGTAATTCTACACTTAATGAGTGATATCTACTTAATTCTAAACTCCAGTATTCCAAAATGATTTTTATTCCTAACCAGTTACTTTTCACAAAAACGCTCGATCAGAAACACGTGAACTTGGATAGCTGCATACATACCCGCTTGTTGGTGTAATGGATGAGCTTGTCAAGGTTCTTGTACCAATGATGGGCATTCTGGTATTCAAAGTCAGAGCCCATCGTCATCATTATATGGTTTGTTTTGTAATATTTCGCCTGTGGAAAAGATTATCAGAAAATTGCGGTTTATTTTTGTTCATACAATTGCATAAATATACACTTGGTTTTAATAATAAAATTAAATAATGCTTTTAAAACGTCTCCTCTGGATCATTTATTCGAAATGTTTGAGATTATTTATGTCAAACCTTATTACAACAGGAATATAGCACATTACGTACTTGACAACAACTGAGATTGGAAAAAACATTACAAGATAATTATCTAAATTTTAATTTCGAGTTTTTTTTTATATTAATACATTATAATGGAAAGAAAAAATAATAAAACATTTGTTCTATGTATAGTTATTTGGACTATTTAATAAGGAAAAACAACTACAAGTGTTTCTTGTTCTACAGTACCTGATCCTTGGCAGCCTTGAGAAAATCATCCACCTTCTTATCAACATTGTAGTCATGGAGACGGGGGTCATCCTGAAACACACTTTATTCTTGACTCTATCATTGGTACATGACCTAACATACTGTACATATTGTACTGTTCTTACAGAACTGTTCATGTGCATTTCTTTATAACAGTATGTTCTTCACACAATAATCTGTCTTCATATCCAGCGTGAAGCAATGCAGATAGTATTGATAATATGATTTAAATAAGATTGGCACTTAACACATACACATTTTTTTTATTTACCATATTAAAATCATTACTTAATGCTTTTATTTCATTCAAATTACATTACAGTATATTCATTTAACGGATTCAAAGGGCGGTTCCAGGATTTGACGTTAGACGGGGAGTTACTTAGGGGAGTAAGTTTTTGTACAATGATTACAGGATGTTTAAAAAATGGGCAAGCTGTTTCCGATATGAATAGACAGTTATTCAAAGCTTAAGATAGAGATGTTTAAAGCTTCAGTGTGAGGAAAATTGATTTATTCATCCTATCATGGATAACAAATTGGTTAAGCAATAAGATGGCTACGATCATTAAATTTCGGGTTATAGATAGATAAATTTATTCGTGCATATATATGTCATAGTAACAAACCAAATATCTCATAAAGTTATAACACAGACTGATTAACAAAGTATAAGTGATGATATCTATACTAAAGCACAACATCATTAGAATGCTTTGGATACATACGTGCGTAAATAAAGATTTAATTCAATGTGACAAATATATAACACAGGATAACCCATTAAAGTTATTCAACTTATTTCCAGTGGGGTAATGGGGTTGATTTTGGTGTTACTTATAAGGGATAAACACAGGTGGAAGCACACACACAAAGCAAACGTATGGATGTTCCTGATTGTACGGAACTTGTTTGTAAAGCATGCACAACATACACACACACATGGTTCATTGGCAGCCCTCCGAGTATCTCCGAGTATCTTACCATAAATGGTTCATCAGAACTATATTGATTAAAGTCAAATCCACCGGGTGGCTGGTAAAGATTATATAAAACACCAGTGAATAGATCAGACTTCTCTCCTAGAAAAGATTGCAGTTATATTTATTATATTGTACACATAAAAAATACGCCGGTGTAACGTTGTAAAGTGACCCCCATAGAATAATGACCCCCCGGTCATTATTTTATATAAAATAATGACCCCCGGTCATTATTTTATATAAAATATTGACCGGGGGGTCATTATATTATGACTGGGGGGTCATTATATTATGACTCCTCACACGTAGAAAAATGACCCCTCACGTAGAAATGTGACCCCCTATAGAATAAGGACCCCCCCCCCCCAATCCAAACCTTGACCTAACCTATCTAAGGTACACTTGCACAACATAATTATCTTCATCCATAGACATCGGAGGAGAGATGGCACCCGTCCGTGCATGCGTCCATACTGCACGTTTTTTTTTGACCGCAGTTAGATGGAATTGATCCAAGCTTCAGGGATTACCACTACCGATGCCTATTTGTGTGGAAAGAAAAAATGGTTAAAGTCTCCGACCGAGAATCACTTGCCCCTCACCGTTGTGAGTTCGACGCCTACCAGGGTCGTGTATGGGTGACAGGCATACAAACTGTGCGCTGCTCAGTTTATCATTTAAAACATAGGCGATGGACTGCATAGGAACGTTCCATCAACAAAATACGCAACTACTTGTTGTAATTTACGGCCTGTTTGAATATCAACAATCAAAAATATTTATAATCACATAACTAGCTAGTTTTCAGGGGGCGAGGGTGGCTGGATTTCAATCTAGTATCGTTGGACTTCTTACCAGAACTCGTCTAATCCTGATCTGATGTAACATACTTCGATAGCTTCCTCGCCTAAGAATCGAATCTGTGCAACTGGATTAGGAGTCAACTATATAAACCTCTCTGCGATTGAAATTAAATAATTATTAATTATACAAGCAGAATCACTGTAAGTGCACTGTAAGTGACAAGTGTTTGTTAGTGATTTGAATCATTTTCGTAGTCATCAAAGTTGTATAGTGATTAAACGTCCCACACAGATTAATGGAACTAGCAATGATGAATGACTTAAAAATATTATCCCTTTTTTCTTTTCATGACCATTCGAAAAGTGGTTTTAGAAATCATTTAGCACAAAAAGGATAAGCAATTCATGCAAAAGATCTGAGTTACAGGTTAATTACAGCAACCTCTTATTATCATAAATGTTCTTTCTTCCCCAGGACTGTGTACCATTGGAACAACCTACCACTTACTGTTGCCCTCCTCCCTACCCCTGAGCAGTTCAGTGCAGCTATATTTAAGAAATGAACGCCTTCTCGCGTCGGTTCACGATTATATGAATACAACAAGTCTCGTGCATAGTTCGTAAACCCCGAAGGGGTTTACGTTAACTATGCACGCTACTTGTTGTATTCATATACCCGTTGAACTATAGCGAGAAGGCGTTCATTTCTTATATTTATATTATCATTTATATTATTTCTACTTATATCAAAAGAATAATAGTCGATTTATTGGATTATCTTCTAAGAAAATCGATTGCATCTTATTAACACGACGATCGCGTCCGTTATTCGGAAGAGCGGTGGCCAGCCCATATGACGTCACGGAGACTTGTTTATTTCGTATGTGCCAATCAGATTGCGTGACGAAATATCTCGCTCATTTTTTGAAGGAATTTAACATTAACTTGAGATATATTTTAACCTTAATTAGAAGACGTGTCGCGCACACCACCCAGATCCGCTCGTCAAAGGTCAAGGTCACACTTGGAGTCGGCGCAAAATCCGTGTCCGGAGCATAACTTCTATATGGATGGAGGGATTTTAATATAATTTGGCATAAATGTTCTCCATGGCAAGGCGGTGTGTCGCGCGAAAAAATTATGTCTCTGTGGCAAAGGTCAAGGTCACACTTAGAGGTCAAATGTCAAATAACAAGTTCAAGGTTACATAGACCTTAAAACTGAAAACGGTTTCCGCTCAATAACTTAATTATTGTTCAACCTTCAGCTGCCAAACCTGATAGGATGATCACCCATATTGAGTAAATGACCCCTATTGTTTTTGGGGTCACAATATCAAAGGTCAAGGTCATTATCATTCTTTCATCTTCACAAATGTCCATTATGAATCTTTCTGTGAAAATTTAAACCTACAAAGCGGGCTCGACATCTGCCCGTGGGCATGCAGAATGTATTTCTAGTTAACCCTTTTAAACATTCTTTTAAATCTTTTTAAACTACTCTTTAAACCTTCTTGCGATTTTGACGCGCAACCATGTCTACGTCCCCGGGGGTGTTTGACATTACCGGAAGACAGACAGACAGACGGACGGACGGACAAACGGACAGACGGACGGACATACTTCTAATTTTGACCTAATATGACTCAGTTTTAAACTCACTCGAATTAACTAGCATTCTGACCAAATTTTATAAAGATTCATATAAAAATGTGGCCTCTAGAGTGTTTTTACTTTTGTGTGAATATAGATACGGGTCTTGGTAGCATTATCGTTGAATTTGCTAGATCTGATTTTATCACATGACATCGCTTGTTTTTCATGTAATATAATCATTACGAATTTCTTTATATTTAACACGTGTAATATAACTTTGACGTGACTCATTTCCGCCAATACATTCCATATAGAAAAAAGGCGTGAAAAGCGTGCGTACTCATAGCGTTAAAAAGGGTTTATTTTATATGTTTTATTTTTATGTTTTAAGTCATGTGATAAAACGAATCTCACATTCGTTGTCAAAAAATATAATATTTTATTAAACTCGTTCAAGAAAATGTTATAAAGCTCGCCCGAGGCTCGCTATGTAACATTTTCTTGAGCTCGTTTAATAAAATCTTATATCATATGACAACTCATGTGAGATCCTATATATCCGTGGTTCGGGAGTGTTGTTCGGTATATAATAAGGACAATTTCATAAACGAAAGGACTTTTTATTTAAAACTGTATGGAATATAGAGGCGAATCCAACAAAACGTCCCAGGGTGTTGACCTGTGCTTTGGTAAAACTACATGTCACATATGTTTATATCTTAAGCTATTATTTTAGTTAGTAAATCACACAAGGTATATTTAGCACGCATTGTTATGCTCATCAGATGCAATATGTTAAACCAAATTTAGCATAAATTGTATCGTTCTCCACTGAGTTGTTGATTTATTCTTGCACGTGTCACTTATCAATTAAGTATGTTTTCGACATCGCTCCAGTCACATACTATATTGAAAATATTTGCATCCACCTCGTCAGATAACCCACGCAGCCCTTCTACATTGTAAGGCGTGTTAGTAAAAGCCTTCACATATACAGTCTTTACACTTTTGTCAAGTTTTAATAGCAAGGCTTCGTCTGCGTAACAATTCACTAAAGCAGCATCTAATATGTCATCACTTATAAGGGCGTGGTATCTTTCTGGAATGTGGTTCCGAATTCGTTTGTATGGCTTTCTTGAGAACTCTTCGCCATCTACCTCTAGCACCGGGACAAAATGGTCGCTGGAATTCTGAATGTACACTGCTCGACCCCTTAAATTACCACCAATGAGGCCTAACGGTTTGTATTCTAACCAACGCCACTGTTCCTTACTGCCATACTGTGAATAAACATACACAACGCTTCTGGTGAGAGTTGCAAAAGCAAATATCTCCACTTCTGTTCCCCAAGTGTTTTCGGAGGCCATCATTGACGTGTCTAGATATCTGGAAACCGAATCACGTGTAATGCCTTTCATTAGAGTTTCGTTTTCTTTCATGAAGTCAACAATCGCTTGCCTTATCAAGCTATGGTGTGTTTGTACGCCAAAAACTAAATAACTGAATGTTCTAAACAAACAATTGCCATCCCCACGCATGTTTACAGTTTTAGTAGGTTTGGCGTCTCGTCGTATATATTTGTCTGGACCGGATGCATACGTGTTTTTGACTGCCGACTTAAATACACTCGAGATTTGTTCCTGCCATTCTTGATTAGATGGTCTGAATTGAAATGGTTGGGGTTCTTGATTAGTAGATTCTGTAGAATTGGTAGGTTGTGTTGCAACATCTTCTCGCGATACTCTTCTCTTTTTTGGAGGGAGATTGCAGTCGTCAGATTTATCGTTTCTTTTTGCAGGTCTTTCAAACGCTTTCTCGTTTGCTTGGGTTCCTGTTTCTTTGTTTATTAGACTGTGGTCATCTTTTGGACCTTCAGTTGGTCGCTTTTCTGTGTTATCTGTAGCAGCATCGTCATTACTCTGCCTATAGCGATTCAGTCTGTTCCCACTTACACTTGTTTTCATTCCTTCTAGGAAATAAGTGCCTTTTCCAGTTACTTTTGTTATTTTGAATGGTCCTTTCCATTTTAGACCCAATTTCCCTCCTTTTCTCGTCAATTTTCTGGTGTTATGAAGAAGGACTTGGTCGCCGACTTCAAAACCTGCTGTATCGTCTTTAGGTAGTGAAGAATCGTAATATTTCTTCTGCTTCGATTGTGCCGTTTTAATATTGGACGATGCTTCTTTTCTGTTGCACGACAGTTTAATGAACGAGTCTATTCTTTCCTTTAGTGACAATTCAGAGTCTTGGTTATCATCCGATTGCATTGCTAAGTCTAGTTCTATTGGTAAGCGTGCGTGCCTTCCAAACACAAGATAGAATGGTGTTTGTTTCGTCGACTCATGTTTAGACGTTCTATAGGCAAACAGTACGTATGGTAACTTAATGTCCCAATTTTTCTGCGACAAATCTACACTGTGCACAAGCATATCGCACAAAGTCCTGTTAAATCTTTCAGTATGTCCTCCTGTTTGTGGGTGATATGCTGATGCAATTCTATGTTCTATCCCAAACTGCTTGCAAAACTTTTCATTCAAGTCGTTGCAGAATTCTCTCCCCTGATCCGTTATTAATACGCTGGGGCAACCATGTGTCGTGACAAACTTTGTGAATACTGATAGTACAGTTTCAGATGACTTGTCTGGAATCCCTTCTGCCTCTACCCATTTTGTCAAATATTCTGTTATAACGACAATGTACTTGTTTCCTGAAATGTATAAATGTAAGCATTTTACAATACTTATTTTAATCAACGATGCATTGTCAAAGACAATACTAGTATATCCCCAGCCGATAGATGTTTCTTTTCAAGTTTGAGTTTGCATAGAAACTAGAATTTCATTCTGCATGTCTACGGGCCAGCATCGCAGTTTTAAGATGTTGCATAAAAATTCCCTCATGCATATAGGATATCCTCTAGAAAAGCACTTCTAATGACCTCTGTTATCTTTACCTTTAACTGGAGACCTGGTTGATGCGTGCGACACTAGATCTCATGGTAGTTAACATTTGTGTGAAGTTATAGTAAAAAAAATCTCTTCATGCAGTTACCAGATATGCCCTGCACAAGCATTTATCAGTGATCTCTAAGAAGACCTTTACCTTTGACCCATAAACCCAGTTCATGCGCGCAGAACTAGAACTCATGGAGGTGATCACTTGTGTGAAGTTTTTACAGAAATTCCTCCATTTTCATTCAAATTGGAGTTATGGTCCGTAAAAATCAGGACGGACACATGCACGCACATATAGCGAACATCAAAACCTGGCGACTAAGGGTCGAGTTCACCGAAGGTGGGCTCGACAAAAATGGAAGGAAAATAAAAAAGCACTACTCTGTTTCTTAATAATATCTTTCTCAAGTTTACAGTTGATATGTTCTATACAAACTACTTTAAGAAAAAAATCCCCCATTCATTTCGCTTGAAAATTGCAAATTGCTAGTCAAATGCTATAACTCTTAAAAAAAATAATTGAAATCTGGCCAATAGTCTTCAAGAAATAGCCCGGAAACAAAATTTGGACGGACGGACAGACGGGACAGACGGACGGAGGGCAATCCTATCTCGGTTACACCGGTAGGGGAGTTCCATAAAAAAATTCAATGTACTTTTGGAGATATAGTGGAATCCAGTTAGGTTAAAGATGTGTTGAATGTTTTTTAAAGCAGACAGACAGACGGACGCAAAAACGAAAAAAATAAATAAATAAAAAGACGTGCATAATCTCCATATTGCCCTTTATCACTATTCCAAGTTTCATGAATTTTTTTTAAGTATTTTGAAGATATCGCGGGATCCAGATTTTCGGACGGACGGACGGACAGACGGACGGACGGACAGACTGACGGAGGGCATTCCTATAGTCCTCGTAGGGGACTAATAAGCCTGATCATATTTGACTGACAGGTCATAAACAGCTGGTACATTGACATATCAGCTGGCAACCGTCGACGGCGTTTAAGTTACAGAACTATCAAAATTTAATTTAATAAACTATGGTTTTCCCGTAAAAATACAGAACTATCAAAATTTAATTTAATAAACTATGGTTTTCCCGTAAAAATACGACATATATTTACAGTGCTTAAAAAGAAATGCAGTTGCTTTCGCACATGGCCCTGTTTCACATGGGCGGTCGCTTTGCTTGTAACTAATCGTAAACTGCGTAAAATCTATTTCAGTTTACCACCACTCAACAGGTGCATTACCGATACGTCTCTACCGCTCCAGTAACTAAAAATCTCAAGTTAAACTGACTACAATGTATTACAACGTTTCAAATGAGTACGGTGGTACAGAGGTGAAATACCCAGTAGGTTGTTTTCCACCATCATTTAGCATTAACTTCACCGTCAAACCACGTGAAGACTGGACATGGTGATTTTATCAATATAAGTATATTGTAACTTAGCAAACTGATCCTTATAGAAATATGAGTCGCATCATTACTTTTATGCATAATAGTGACTAAAAATGAGCAGTGCAACCGTTGGTACTATGTGAAGGGCGTTTTCTATGTGTAGGGGAGATGTAAAATTATGACCCCCAGTCACAGTTTATGACCGGGGGCACAATATTATGACTCTGCCTCACACAGAAAATAACCCTCATATAGTGGTTTGTGTGAGACTCATTTTCCTATGTGTGGAGGAGTCGTAATATTATGACCCCCGGTCACAGTATTATGACCCCCCGGTCATAGTATTATGACCCCCGGTCACAGTATTATGACCCCCGGTCATAGTATTATGACCCCCGGTCATAGTATTATGACCCCCAGTCATAGTATTATTACGGGGGTCATAACATTATTATGCCCTGTGGTGCCGCATAGCGGTGTTGCCGCATAAAGGTGGTCGGACTCGTTTATGCGGTGATTTTCAACGCATATAGAGGGTGACCACCTTTATGCGGCGACATGCCACGCATAAAACAACTAGATATGTGTCCATAGGACACTGGTGCACCCCTACATGATGCTTAGTAACATGTTATATCATTTGATCTTTAGCGCATATTAAGTTTGTCTTAAAAAGGTTGTTGTGCTCAAGCATGAAGAAAACTAATAAATAAATAGCAAAGTTTTAGTCACTTTTGGGAAATTTCAAACTTTAAAGTCCCATAAGGCTTTTATTTTTATGTTAAAAATGGGTTTAACATTTGTCTAAATAGGGAATGTCAACAATAAAACGTAAAGAAACACTCACTTTTAATTATCCTACATGTAAACATATAGTAAAAAGAATTAAGGGAGGTAATAAAATATTTTGTTTTCCTTATAATGCTTATTGGATATACAAATCTGTTAAAAAGCTTTAAGAAAACAGTTATTTCTTATATAATTTAACTTGAAAAATATATAATTTCTTTAGTATACTTTAGTCACAAAAATAGTGGCAGCCACTCCAAACACAAAGGCCTTATGAGGCTTTAAATTTGAAGGTCAAGGTCATTCAGAGGCCAAGGTTATCTTCATATTAATTTTTTGAAGGTCCAGTTCAAAGCTTTGTTGTGTTCAAATATGAAATTAATAAGTATATTAATACCAAAATTATTACTTCACAAATATTTCCTTATATAATGTATAGTGAATAAAACAACAAAGGGCCATAATTCTGCTAAGACTAAACGCAGCAAAAATTCCTGTCTGTACGATCATCAACATATTAAGGTTGATCATCTGTGAAAGTTTGAACAAAATCCCCCAAGCGGTGTAGGAGGAGTTGCGTTCACAATTTTTTTTCCATATATAATGTATAGTGAATAAAACATCAAAAGGCCATAATTTTGCTAAAACCAATCACAGCCAAAATTCCTGTCTTTACGATCATCTACACATTAAGGTTGATCATCTGTGAAAGTTTGAACAAAATCCACCAAGCGGTGTAGGAGAAGTTGCGTTCACAATTTTTTTCCCTATATAATGTATAGTGAATAAAATATGCCCCCACTTAAGATGGAATGACCTTCGGAACTTAAGACTTTTTCAGAGGAAGAGAGAGTGAGTACATAAAACTAGATCCTGGTCTGGTTGAAACTTCATAGAAGTAACTAGTAATTATCGTTTATGTTTTAATGGGTTTCTTTATGCGGCGAAAGGGGGCCTTTCTGCCGCCTAAACATGCCCTCTGCATGCGTTGAAAATCGCCGCATAATTTTGTTTGACCATCTTTATGCAGCAACACCGCTATGCGGCACCACAATGCCCCGACATATATTGTCTACGAGTCAAAGTCACCAGGGTCTACCAAAGCAGCCCAACAAACCGACAGACAAAACTTACCCTGATAAGAGGTTTCTAGAGGACCTATAAGGTCCATGCCCACTTGCTTGAAAGCCTCGGCGGGAACTGTGATAGGTCGCAGTGGCTTCTTTGCTTTCTTCAGGTTCACCTTTCTTTGACAGTTGTCGCAGTTCTGTATAAACGTGTGTACATCTTCGAAACATCCTTTCCAGTAAAACCTAGTCGAAATCTTTTCCCATCTGAAACAAAGCAAACATAACTATTAGTCCAGATAAGTTACCAAAATACAGTCAACCTTGCCTTAGCGACTCACTGATTTAGACAACTTCCTGCCGTATACGACCCTGTTTACGACCGCCTGACGTAAAAAAATCTATATAAAGTCACTGACTGAATTAAAAGACTCCCTGTCTGACGCCACAAACGACCGTAATGTTTGCACCCCGTGATGATAATATGGCTTAATTAAACGAATTTCATGCATTTTTCAGTCATTAACATATAGCGCTTCGGATCTTGGATTTCTTACCAGCGTGTTAACTTTACTGTGTGCTATGGCAAAAATGTTTATTTTTCTCTTTTATTATCTGAGTTAAGTCAATTTAACCATAACTTCTAATATGTCCAAAATTGGACGATCTGTGGATGCACGAGTTCATTTTATATAATCCGTACGAACAACTTTTCTTGTGAGAAAATCGAATTGGAGCTACCAACCTAATTAAAATTTCGAAATTTCAAAATCCCTGCTCCTTTTAGTATTACCAAACAATAATAAAATATGATGGAAATATAATCTCATATAAACCTATCCATTACCCGATGAATAAACGCGGGATTTGAAAACTCAACCGATGTGCAGTAATATGATATCACGGCAGACAAAATGGCTTGCAAAACAAGTAAAAAGGAATTAGACAAATAATAATGCAAATACGTATACATATTCTAAATAGGGAATATCTTATATCAATTTAAATACCATAATCCAAGAAAAAGACAGGCATCAGGATTTACAAGAACAAATAATAAATTGAAACACTTGACGTTAGTGGACCTGAATTAAAAGACTCCCAGTCATACGTGACCTTTTTGTTAAGGTCTCACGGAAAGTCACCTATTACAAGTTTCACTGTAGTATCATTACTAAAAATAAAGCTAGCCATGGATGCACCTGAGACAAGTTGAAATCCAATACATGTTGTTCTAAATGTTCTAAATGACGATAGAATTATTAGAATTAGTTTTGAGTTTACATAAGCAACTTTCAATGACTGTGGCGTAGTGGTATAATGGAAGAATGCGGAACACTACACATGTTATGATCATGGGTTCGATCCTCATAAGTGCACAGATACAACCTTTTCCTTTTCGGCGGAATTCAAATACTTTCCTGGCATTCTTATAGTTTACTTGGAGGATACTGTCTACTTATTATGTGTACTCGGACCTTATTTGAATTATACATGCAAAATCGAGATAAGTGAGGTTCTCGTGATTTAGATTTTTACATAACATTACTAAATACAAACTATGTAATTCTTTCCAAAAATGAAATAACAAGAGCTGTCACTGTAAGAGACAAATGCCCCCCTAGCACATTGACCTTAATTTGACCTTTGACCTTGAAGGATGACCTTGACCTTGAAATGTTTGAACTCAAAATTTGCAATTCTGTGAAGTTTGATTCAAATCCATTCAATAGTAAAGAAGTTATGGCTGAGACACGAAAAAATTGAACTTTGACCTTTAAGTGTGACCTTGACCTTGGACCTGGGGGACCCGAGAGTTGGATGCGACACACCGTCTCATGGTGCTTTACAATTCTGTGAAGTTTGATTCAAATCCATTCAATAGTAAAGAAGTTATGGCCAAGACACGAAAGATTTGAACTTTGACCTTTAAGTGTGACCTTGACCTTGGACCTGGGGAACTGAGAGTTGGACGCGACACACCTTCTCATGGTGCTTTACAATTCTGTGAAGTTTGATTCGAATCCATTCAACAGTTAAGAAGTTATGACGAAGACACGAAACGGGACGGACGGACGGACGAACGAACGAACGGACGAACGGACAGACAGTGCAATCACTATATGCCTCCCACTTTGTGGGGGGGGGGGGGCATAAAAAAAACTTCCTCACTTGAGGTTCGAACCCACAACCGCTATCGTCATAGATCTGAACGATACCACTGGGCCAGCGACTCTATATGAGAAATTAATATCTGTAATTTCATTAAGTACAGAGCATTTTAGAGGACAATTAAATTAAAGTGAATATGCTAATGCATCAAGTAAATAAAATACTTATCAAAACAATAACATTTACCTGGAGTCATCCGATCATTACACCCCTATTTATTGACAATAAACTCGTATCTCATAATCAGCTTTTTTAAACGGACTATACTTTAATATTGCACACTGCATATCAAAATAAACCAGTATCATTTACTATTGGCATGAAAAGCGGACAATATATAGACAAAACACTTTATTTCAGTTTTATCTAATAATGGAATGATCCAAAGACCTGTTCACCTATATTATAAACTTTAAAATCAAGTACCGTTATATATTCTTTACCTTTTTCAGTATAATGGTTTTGTCAGCGAAAACCAAAATATTGCGTTCGGACTGTTCTCACAATATATTTACAGTTATTATAATCGAAAATTAATCATAACTGATACAAAGATCTAGAGCTTAATGTTAGTTTGTAAAACGACTCATCTGATACGCCTTATTTATACATACATGACTGTTTTAAAGCATGAAATAACTTTGAGAGTATCCCCTGCCTGTCGGTTGTTCGCTCTCAGTGTCCGTGTCCGTCATAATCCGTACAAGTCTAATAACAAGATAGTTGTCTCGTTATAACGAGATACTTAGTCGTTTTTACGAGATATTTATCTCGTTATTACGAGTTCAGTCACGTTTTGACGCTTTTGTTATTCAGCTTTCGTACTAATTTAAATAATCTTAAATGTCATATCTAACACAGGCTCACAGGAATCACAAGTTCCTTTTTGGTCATGATAATGAAATCATTATATCAAACTTACGTTTTTGAAACTCCCAAATGTCCTCCGTGATCTGATGCATGCATGCTCTGAATGATGTCATCTGTCTTCCCTTTCTTAACAACTTGCAAACGTTTTGATGAGCTGGTTTTCTTATAATACAACCCGTCATCAAAAATAAAAGGTTTGCACTTTCTACGAAAATTCCTCTTTTTGTTCTTGTCTTTTACAGAAACGGGATACTTCCCATTTTTTACAAACTCTACAACATCTGTGTAATCTTTCTCGTCCATGCTGCAAGGTTGGACTGACTGCTTACCACAGACCTTTATATATACACGCGTTTACGTAGAACTGCTTTCGGTGTCGCTGTCGTTTTCTTTGATGTTGAACGAGCGGCTTTTCTGAGGTAAATCAAAGGAACTATTTTTAGAAATGATGCAGTCTGCATAAAACATAAAAAACACCGCTCAGTGACATCATGGACTTTGATGTAAGTCATGGCACGAACAGTGACTGCTTAAATAGCTCCTCAAAGCCTTGCATTTTTAACACATTCGTTTTAAGCAATGCCTCCACGGTATGAACAAAGGCTATCTAACGTCAGATGAAGTAGAACAATGTTGTCTTTGAAGTTGAATCATATACAGCTACGTTAAAGCGACTTATGTATATTGTATTACATTGATGATAATTTAAATGAAATTCAAATGGAAGCAATTTTATATTTCATTTCAATAGATGTAGACACAGCAGCTTCTGCAGCAGTAACATGCAGCGGCTCCAGAAGCAAAAACAACAACAACAAATATAAAAGCCATAGAAACACGACAGTGACTTGAATTGATATAGATATGTTAGTAACAGGCTAAGTGGGGGGGGGGGGGTCAATATTTTACAGATAAAATCGGGGGGTCATTATTTTATAAGGGGAGTCAGTATTTTATAGAAAATGGTCATTATTTTATATAAAATAATGACCGGGGGGTCATTATTCTATGGGGGTCACTTTACAACGTTACACCGGCAGCCACACGTACCAGCATTAATCAATTAATAGTTCAGAGAATGGTGAAATACATACACTAATTGCCAAGATTTTAATTCCATAATATAAACATTATTTACAAAAGCACGATCTTGAATCATATACCTAAGTTATCAGGACTTCCATGCCACAGCATCTCCATTGTCGTTGTGTTTAGGCGATGATTCTTGTCTTGATAATCAAGGCGACCAAAGAACAGCCCGTCAAATCCAAACTGTAGTGAAAAAAGTTATGTTGATTAACCGTCGTAGACAGATGAAGCTCTTCTCCCTGTTGACACTAATCTTAAAAACAGGATTTTAGTGAATGGATATTTTCAAAAAGTTTTCTTTTACTTCATTACAAAGAATATTCTTGTAGGACAGCACGAATGATTATACAAATATATCCTGCTCCTTTTCACATCTACATTGATATCTTACATTTTCAAAAAAAATGTTTTTCGACTAGTGTTTGCAATGCAAGCTTTCCAAAACACGACACTTATCATGTGTTGCTATCACCTGTGCGAACAGAGAAGCCTGCTCTCTCGAATGACCGAAAGGATCAACCTGCCAGCCAATACGAGGCCTCCCACATTCCCCAAAGTTTTGTCGGAGGAACTCAAAGCCCAGGGCATGCTGGTCTATAATAGCGTTATAGTGAGTGGAAGCCTCGTCATTCATGCACCAACCTCCCAGGATAAATTCGAGCTGGCCTGGGGTAAATGATTTGTTTTAATTTCAAAATAAATAACCATCAGATAAGTCTGTACATAAATAAATAGCAATTATGGTTATTTTTAGTTCAGCATATACTTAAATTGTATAAAAATACAAATATATTCTAGAGAAATGTTAATAGTTTAACACTGACAAGATATCTTAGGACGATCGAGTTTTCTGAAGCATAAACTTAACTTGGTCCAAAATAGTATATATGCAATATCGGTTTGGTCGCAATTCTTGATTCGGAACGTGAATATACTGTGGATTATATTTGATTATAAATGTACCGGAATTTACAAGCCCCTTTACGACCGTTTTCATATTGTCTTCTTGTTCCCGCCACCAGCGAGCGAAAAACGCAATCTCCACGTAGATGAAACGCTTGCTCGGGTCGTTCACAAGCTCGGGTATGACGGAGTCAAGGACGTATTGGACACCAGCATTTTGGATGTCGTTGCGCGCTTTATATGATGAAAATACTGCATTATTGAATTACATTGAGACAAGTAAACAAATGCATTAGTATGAACAATACCGGTGTATCACTGCTTGAAATTAAATACAATTTACTAGTAACATTTAAAAAATGATCGAAGTGGTATTAAAAGGCAGTGAACTCATAGATGCAAGTAAACTTATTACTTATCAACATAGTATTCACCAAAACTGAAATTATTTACAAACATGTTAGACCATTTACGTGTGTACTGCCGTCTGATAACTGAACAAAACAAATGGTATCTTATATATATCTCAATTTATCTAATAAGAACGATTAAGATGTTCTCATTGCTAACTCAACGCATGTCAATAATACATTTCTACTGATAAAAAGGTTATCATACTTAAGCTACTGAAGTAGGGACTTCAATGATGAGTCCAGTGGCCAAAAAATAACTATGAACAAATTTTAAAACCAAAGCACACAAAGCGACTTTTTATGATTGAAACACTCCAGTCTTGCTTCAAAAATACAAAGAAACTAACGTCAAAATTCAAATTTAAAGTCTTTAAAACATTTAACATATTTACCTCCATAGTAGTACTGATCTACAGTTTTCAGCCAACCAACATCATCATGAGTATGAGGAACTAGGTGGACATTGATCATATCATCCTTTACGGCATTGCAGCTCTGAATTGTGAGTAGTTTGTATACATACATGGGCATTGCATCATACAAAGAAAACCACAGGGACGAACCCACCAAACAAGAACAGTCAAGAGTTAAGCAGTGAGCTTGTTTAAAGACATACGATCAAATGCCATTAGACAATAAACGCAACAAAACTGCAACAAGACAGCAGACAAAGATTGTTTCGAAAATATTATGGACTTTTTTAAAACGTGGGATTGCAAAAGGAGCTATGACTGACAGCAAAACAATGGTTATTTTAACGTAAAGGATTAAATAGCTTGCACATATTTTGCATATACACTTAGATGTCCTCTTCAAAACAGATGCATTGAAAGAACGAATCAACTTACAACATATCCGCATTGTTTTTCTTCGGGTGTTGGAATTGCTCGACACAAACAAAGCAGAAAAGAAACCACGAATGTAGTCCGATGCATTTTCGTCTACTTTACCTAAAAAAAAATCACATATATCACATACTGTACAAGTATGAAGATTTTAAATTAACTAGTACGAAGTTTATCAGACATGATAAACTCGCTATGAACCAGCAGTTTTAAACACGTATATTCGTATTGTCCGAGCTTTATATTATTTTCTTGTATATCATTACATACATGTATTACTGCTAATTAAAATGTTACTGCATTTATAACCCGAGTTATTGAAATTATACACGAGCGCTTCCTGCGAATGTTTAACTTCAGTTACGAGGGTAGTGGACGAAGTGAAAATTTGATATTTTCAACTTTTTCCCTTTTTTTAGCCCACGTTTACCTCAAAATCATATGTTAGAGTGAACAGGGCTGGGAAGCAATTTCAACGAAGTCAATATGGCGCACTTGTTTTTTTTAAAAAAAACCTGCGATTAACTCTCATTTTATATCCTTTTGAGGCATATGATTAAATGAAAAATTGTTGGTTTCAGTGTTGGATCGCTATATAGTTCACCTCGTGAACAAAACAAGTAAATCATCACACTTGTGGCTACGCCACTCATGAAATATAGCTTTTGGTGCTCACTCGGTAACAACTCAACGATGATACAACTAGTTATAGTCAGCAATAATGATTGTCTTATCTTTTAAAATGTCTTATGCTATCTGCCATGAATCTGCAAATACCCAAAATCGTATATATATATATACTCAAAGGCGTCTATATTTATATGGACTACATGTACAACAAAAATGTAGATCTCCCTTAAGCATTTGACCTTGTTGATCGATATTCTTTTACAAAAATTGCGAATTTATCCCTTTTCTAATTCAAGCCTTCTGCTTATGACTTCATATTTACTTCATCGAAGACAATGCGTACAAGTTGATGGTAAGACATTTACATTTAAAAGTGATGTTCCGCAAGGATCCATTCTCGGTCCTACTCTCTTCTGCATTTACCTCTTTGCTGAATATTCAAATTTGCATGCATCTTGATATAGTGTGGTCGAAATTCAACAATATTTGCAGAATGATTTGGATACAGTTGCTCCTTGGTGCTCTAACAACTATATATGTGTTAATTCTTCTCGACAAGTCTAAATGCATAGTTATTTAGATTCTAGTTGTTACAAATCTAAACAAATCCCTACATTATCGTTGGTAATGAAGAATAAAACGTTTGAACATGTCTCTAGCTATATGGTTATTATTATCATTATTATTATTATTATTATTATTATTATTATTATTATTATTATTATTATAACTAGCAAAGGACCCATGTACTGCTACTTTCGCTGTCTGCAGACGCCACACCTCGACCACTCACTCGACCAGACATGTACAGTAGTACTACAAAAAACACTTCAACAATATATATACTAGTAACAGCTGCTGCTCCACTTCTCTACATAATGCACTTCTTAGGCATGTAGTTGCAACCAAACAAGTCTGACTTTGTTAGGGGAGACCACTGCATAGAAATAAATTCTTTGGAAAACAATTGGCTGCTCCTTAGGTGTCATGTGATGTTGATCATGTGATATTGTCTGCAATAATCGGACAAGATGTCGATGTTTGCCTTTGTTACTTGCTGTTTACTTTGTTTATGCCATGCGATTCCTACATCAAAAGAGGCAAAATGTGGATATGATGTTAGTGGATATATGTGTATATTTTAGATTGTACGATCGCTTCATGATTTAATTCAATACTGCGAAGCTTATTAAATGTCATATATGTTCGCGACTCTCCGTTTCCTGGGTAATAAATACTGTACCTATATATCATCGTTTACATGCACATTACAAAGAAAATAAAAAAAACATTAATTTGAAACAACAACTGTTTATTTTTTTATTAAATTTAAAATGTTTAATTGTCTTGGTCAACAAATTATTGATCTTGTGTTACAACTAGTTAGGCGCTTAGCCATGATAATCATGGCTCATTCGGAGCGCCGATGTATTTGGACGGTTTACATACTCAAAAAGTGGTATGTTTAAGGCCGCTGCAAGTAGATCGCGTAGTAATTTTATTCGCGTAGTAATTTTTTTTGGCAGTTAAACTTTATGACTTAACTCTTGGGAATCTTAATTATGTTTGCATTACTACACTTCATTGGCAATCGATTTTAACTTACATCAATAATTACAACTCTAAAACACTACATTTAATTAATGATATAATTCAAAAATTTACAAACTACTTGTAACTGATGTACCGGCATACATTCGAGGTTGTTTTCAATAAAAATGGCTGAGGAGTTCCTAATGAATCATGGCTGTAATAATTTTGCATGTACAATATGACCTGGACTGTGTTAAAACTTACTGGTAAAACAGGCGCTGTTTAATGTGCATGTAATGGTGTTCATATTAATTCCATTTTAAAAAAAACTTGCATTTTAGTTAGCATCTATAATTGTAGTTTTTCAGATATTAGAAAACAAGTTTGATTTTCAAAAAAATTCAGATCAGATTTACAAACAATTTTATATCAGAAAAACTCCTTTTTTATTTCCATTTTTTATATATATATTTTTCATCTACACTAGTTGGGTTGTCAAAAAATAAGACACTATATTTTGACCATTTCAGAGCTGCAATCCCGTAAAGGATGATATGATCAACGTTCACTTGGTTCCTCATACGCACGATGATGTTGGATGGCTGAAGACTGTCGACCAGTACTATTATGGGGGTAAGATCTAGGCATCAGGTCTTTTAGTTCTGTGACCATTATGAACTGGCTCCAATTTATAAAAATACCTTAATCATAACTGGTAAAAGTAACATTTTTCTTTGCCAAAATACTTGCCTTTGCATGATTTTATGAAATTTTATCAATGTTTATTTATGAATATAAAAATAATTTCTGTTTAAAGCTGCACTGTCACAGATTAACCATTTTGACAACTTTTTTTATTTGTTGTCTTGGAATGAGCCAATTTTTGCGTAATATCAATCAACAAGTGATATAAGACAGCTGAGAAAATATCAGACATCAGGTTTTCATATAAATGTTCAAAAATTGATGTTTTATGCCTTTTTCTTAAAGCGTTATTAACGCTTTTTGCCATAAAACATTAATTTCCAAACGGCAGTATGAAAATCTGCAATGTGATTTTTTGTCAGCAGTCTTATAGAGAGTGCAGGAGAAAAATCAATAATTTTTACCAATGTAAAATATTGAGCAGAAATAGCTTCAATGATCCTGTTATAAGTGACTGTTTAGGAAATTGGTGCTTGTTTAATTTTAATTGAAGTAAAGACTAATTCAGCTGATGTAAAACTGATGTTCAGGCAAGTAAGACTGTTTCAATGTGGTGCAACTGCTCCTCAAAAGTGGCACCATCTCATTTAACCATTGCAAATTTAAAACTCAACTGTACTACCATTCTATTTGTATCTAAATATTTACTCACAATATCTTTATCAATTTCTTCAGTTGCATCTTTATGTTGTGTACTATGACATCTTTATCATTCATAAGCGATAAAGAAAGATAGCGGCAAACAGTTTATCAGCTTCCATAAATGCATATTGAATTGTGATATATGCAATAACCTTGGTAAACCAGGGTTGATAAAATGTTGATATTTGTAGATTGACATCTGATGTACATATTTTTGCACTGGTTTTAAATTTGACAATTGTGAATTTGTTGATTGTCTGTGTTCCATTATAAATAATGAGCTACATGTAGATTGAAGATATCATACAGCTTGTATTATTAAACAACAGATGCAATTTTGTGTAAAACATCATTTACAAATATTATGTTGAAAAATATTTTGAATTTAAATGAATTTTTCTTATGTCAGATATTTTATTATAGAAATTCACAAAAACTTTCGTTCTGAGTTTTTTTCTTACTTGAGGGACACAATAAACCCATGGATGGGTAGAATTATGGACTGGTACCCATTTACCTGGTACTCGATTAACTTGGGAACTCTGTACATGAAAGTAAAGTCTCTCGCAATAGAAGTGACATAAAATAATATTTTTGATGATTTCTTTCTTTTTGAAAGCAAAGCAAAGTTAACCTTTTATCTGAAACATAGATAAGTTTGAAAGAATGCTGTCTCTGTTCATATGAATCGAGTCACAAAGGTGTGGGAACGTCATCTCAAAGCCCATGGAGAAGAAACATTCTTTAATTCACTTAAACAAGCTTAATAAAAAAAATATTACTGTATTGGCTAGGTTCCAGTTTCTAGAATTGTTCCTGGGTACCTGCCAAATTATACCCAGTCCAGGGTGCCCGGATACTCATCTCTAAACATAATAATAAAAGATTTCTTCAAACATGAATACAACATTTTTTTTTGTCCACAGCACGCAATGAAATCCAAAATGCTGGTGTCCAGTACGTTCTCGATTCTGTCATCCCAGCACTAGTCAGCGACCCAAACAAGCGCTTCATCTACGTGGAGATTGCGTTCTTTGCTCGCTGGTGGCGGGAACAGACAGACAGCATGAGACATGTAGTGAAGGGGCTTGTAAATTCAGGTACATGGAATGTTAGTTTTCAATATAAGGTTAAGGAGTACTGAATTAGTATCATCAATATGAATTATACAACTCAACAAATCATTTTCATTGGCATATTAGTAATGGGACAAATTGTATTGTATGAGAGAAAGAAAGTCTCGGTTTTATGTGTACATCGTACAACTTTCATTGTGAAGTTGTCATCAGATTTTTATATAATAATAAATAATAAAACATTCATTTACATACACGAATGTATCAGAAAATGATACAGAAAACAGAAATTGAAATTGAATTATTCCATGGTTAAATTTACAAAATACCTTTTCAAATGTGAGTTTGTCTTTTGCTTGTTATTTACATAGCTTAATAACTCATATCAAAATAACTCATTCCAGGTCAGTTTGAGTTCATCCTGGGAGGTTGGTGCATGAATGATGAGGCTTCCACTCACTATAATGCCATGATAGACCAGCATGCCCTGGGCTTTGAGTTTCTTCGACAAAACTTTGGCGAGTGTGGACGGCCTCGTATTGGCTGGCAGATTGACCCATTCGGTCACTCAAGGGAGCAGGCTTCAATGTTTGCTCAGGTGAGGTTATATGCAATGGATGGAAGGGAATAGGAATTTCTTTAATTAATGAGGCAGATATATCACTGAAATGATAAAGCACTTGTTACTTATTGCGTGATGAAACTTGTATGTAAAGTTAAACAGCGAAGATATATCATGTTTTAGCATTTATTAGACACATAAATATTGTATTGCATAAATTTCCTAACTTTTAAACTATATGCAAGAAATGTAAAATATTACAAAGGTTATTACATTTTTTCCAAGCAGAAAACACCAAAAAAAATCATTATTCCCATCAAAATGCTGATTTTGTTATTCAGAAGATTGAATTGCCAAAAATCATTGAGTTTGAACAACTACAAAATAGTATTTTGTGCAAGTCTGTTAGAGTAAGTATTTTGTACAAGTCTGTTATAGTAAGTATTTTGTACAAGTCTGTTATAGTAATAAACAAAACAAAAAATACCGGGATAATATTATTTAACAAAACAATGAAACAGATTTTTTTTAATACAATGTTAGTTCTGCTGATTTAACGCTTTTAGTTAAGTTAGCATGGTGTACAATTTGCACTTTGTTTTATATGTATGAACATGTATGTGGATGAGAACTTAATAAGTAAAATATATGCAATTATTTTTCCTCACAGTTTGGATTTGATGGGCTGTTTTTTGGTCGCCTGGACTACCAAGACAAGGATCATCGTCTCAACACATCAACAATGGAAATGCTGTGGCATGGGTCACCTGATAACTTAGGTAAGCTAATGGAAATGCTGTGGCATGGGTCACCTGATAACTTAGGTAAGCTAATGGAAATGCTGTGGCATGGGTCACCTGATAACTTAGGTAAGCTAATGGAAATGCTGTGGCATGGGTCACCTGATAACTTAGGTAAGCTAATGGAAATGCTGTGGCATGGGTCACCTGATAACTTAGGTAAGCTAATGGAAATGCTGTGGCATTGGTCACCTGATAACTTAGGTAAGCTTCTTGTTGATAAAAAATTAGTACAGTATAAAGCGTGTTTTTATTTTAATTACAAATTGGGTTTTGTTAATAAATTATTTTTTGTATTACTTTTCTAATTTGTTGCCGTAATTTTGTTCTCATATTTGAAAGTTCTCATATTTCATCTTATACAACATAATAATAAAAAGTAGGTTTTATATCATTGTTAGATTTTGCAACTGTGCAGATCTGATTAGATGGGCTATTTATAATAAAATAACTAACTTTAAATACATAAAACTTTTTTGCCTTTGCTTTCATTCATAATAATTTATCATCCTGACCCAAATTTATATGCTATAATTTATATGAAAATAATCGCAGATCATTATACCAACTGAAACATTTCTTTGAGAGTGTAAGTGGTCTTGTGGTATAGGAGTCATGGTATAGCGAAAATTTTTGGACAAACTGGACATGTGTCTGACGTCTTTATAGTTGACCCAGGACTATAGTAAAAACGAGTTGTCAAGAGGCTTCATATGCGATGGATATTTCAATTTTGGATATCAGTTTGGCACTAACAAAAACATTGGACAATTATGTACTTTGTGCTTTGAAGATACAGTTTAAAAATCTACAGGCAATGTCCGACTGTCCGACATGTTTTCGCGTACACTGTAACTAAAGAGGTTGTGGGTTCAAGCCCAACATTAAGCCTCTCTGACTCAAATAAGACAGTAGTACTTGGTTTCTACCCAGGGTACAAGCTTGGGCATTCTACCTAGGAGATAGTCTTGAGCGTCATTCATATAAGTTTATAACCATCTCCTTAACCGAGCTTAAATGAATGAATTAAAAATGAACTAACCAGTTTGATTTTAGTTACAAACTTAATAATTATGTCAAGTACAATTTAGGGACCCAAGGTGACCTGTTTACGGGAGCCCTGTATAATGGATATGGACCCCCGGGAGGGTTCGATTGGGATCAGTTTTCCTCGAATGATCCCATCATGGTAAATGACTCCGCCCTGCATGTGTAGCATGTGTTACTGTACTTCAACTAACATAATGCCATGTTTAAGAAATTGCTGGTTTGCACTGACCTGACCTAAACCTTTTTTGATAGGTAACAGATTTGTTGTTTTCAGTCTATGTTATGACTTAACACTAATAGAACTGCGTGATGAAAAGGATAATCATTTTGATTATTCAATGATAACAACAATTCAAGTGTATGCATTTTCGATGAATGGTCGGACCACCGTAAACAAGCAATTTCTTAAGCATTAGTCTTGCACTTGGTTTTGAAGTCATTGTGAATGGTCCAGGATATTTATTTTCAAAAACATTTATTTTTTGTTTCGCATGTTGGGGAAAATGCTTGAAATGAAACCTAAGTTTATTTGAGAGAGTCCTAGCTTAGTTCCAACCCAAGAAGATTTCTGCATTAGTAAAGGGATTTTTTTCTTGCCTCTTCCATTGATTACCTTATAATGATGATGTCTCATAAAAAATTTGATTCAAATGGCCGACTTTAATATTTATTAATATTATTCTGTTTATGGTGATAACTGGCTGACCAGTTCTCTAAGTTAGGTTGTTTATGTTATAAACAGAATCTTAAATGGTTATGTTATAGGGATGAATGCTGATCTGTTTACTGGAGCATTATTCAATGGTTCTGGACCACCGATTGGTTTTAACTTTGACCAGTTCTATAGTGATGACTCAATAATGGTAATCATCGGTTTTGGTATCAACAGGTCGTTATTTCCCAAGTATTCATTTTCCATCTCTTTCCGACGCAATAAATCCACATTCCACATTGAAGGGGTTTAGGGATAGTTACGTCTGCTTTTGTTGGTTTGAGACCATATCAAGACTTTCTCATGGCCTTTCATAATGGGTACCAGTGCTGGTTTATACCAAGAACACTGATTTGACTATGGTTTCATATGCTATCAGCTTTAGTCATAATCAAGCTAGAATAAAAGGCAATGGCTAGCTTTGTTATAAAATAGACAGATAAAATCCATACAAATTGATTACTTTGGACAATAAACCATACAAAACTGGCGTTTTCCATTCACAATGATTTTATACACCAAGTGTAACCCTCTGCTTAACACTCCTGACACCAATTTCTCGAAACTTCTAAAGCTTAACAGGCTTAAGTAGCTTATTTCAATAAGTCAAAAAACACACTGAAATTGAATTTTTATAAATGAAAAATGGGTAGTTGTGATTATCATAATCATAACTCCTATCTTAAGTATAAAAACTCTTTTAGAAGTATATTTTATGCAAATTATAGAAAAACAAAAATAATGAGCTTAGCTTAATCCTGTTATAAGGGACTTAAGAAGTTTCAAGAAATTGGGGTCTGGTCATCTTGACTATTTGTATTGTCTAGCTCATGCTGTTTCCTTACTAATGATATTATGGGATCATCTTATCAATGAGTGAATGAAAAATATTGTAAGATCAAGAAATTAATTTAAAAAATGTTATGAAGTTAGGAAATAAATTATTTACAAAATTGAACGAGCTGTGTTTTATTTGACCATTCAAATAATTTCTTTGGAAAATAAATAAATATGACTATGATACAATCTTTGATAAGAAGGTTCCTATGTGTTTAAACTTCAGACTTTAATTTTTAACCACTGGGTGACTAGTCGAGAAAAAGTTGCTGGCTGCTGAATATGTTGCTTCATGCTGCTGAATGTGTTGCTTCATGCTGCTGAATATGTTGCTTCATGCTGCTGAATATGTTGCTTACATGCTGCTGAATATGTTGCTTACATGCTGCTGAATATGTTGCTTACATGCTGCTAAATTTATTGTAGGAAAGCAGTCAGATTTGTTTACAGGGGCCTTATTCAACCATTACGGTCCCCCTCGAGGCTTTAACTTTGACCAGATGAAGACCAATGCTCCCATTATGGTAGGGTCCAGTATTAATTTGAAAAATTAAGATTATCAGGCTTCCAGGATCACTCCAGTCCTATAGTTAGTACACCCTTATTCTTCCTGACTAATTGTAGGGTCAATATGAAAACTTTAAAGCTTCAACCATTTTAGGGGTCTGACTGAGGATAATTTGCTGCTTAAATTACTTATTAATTTCACTTTTTGATTGATGCTGAAAAATTGGCATTTAGATTGTAGAATGTTAAGGTTGTTTGCTGCTGAATATTTTGTGTAGCTGTTTGCTAGGTAGTTTACTCAGGCTGCTAAGTCATGAAGTAACAGTTAAGAGTAGAATCCCAGCTTACAGGTATTACTTCTTAAAGGCTTAAATATTGTTGAAAGAAGTTGGTATTTTTTCCCTTTATTATTGGGGGGATTTGCAGATCAAATATAATTTGCTGCTCTATAACCAATATTTTGCTTTCATGCTGCTGAATATTGTGCTTTTATGCTGCTGAATATTTTGCTTTCAAGCTGCTGAATATTTTGCTTTCATGAAGCTGAATATTTTGCTTTCATGCTGCTGAATATTGTGCTTTCATGCTGCTGAATTTTGTGTTTTCATGCTGCTGAATATTTTGTTTTCATGCTGCTGAATATTTTGCGACCATGCTGCTGAATATTTTGCGATCATGCTGCTGAATATTTTGCGACCATGCTGCTGAATATTTTGCGACCATGCTGCTGAATATTTTGCGACCATGCTGCTGAATATTTTGTTTCCATGCTGCTGAATATTTTGTTTCCATGCTGCTGAATATTTTGTTTCCATGCTGCTGAATATTTTGTTTCCATGCTGCTGAATATTTTGCGACCATGCTGCTGAATATTTTGCGACCATGCTGCTGAATATTTTGCGACCATGCTGCTGAATATTTTGTTTCCATGCTGCTGAATATTTTGCTTTCATGATGCTGAATATTTTGTTTCCATGCTGCTGAATATTTTGCTTTCATGATGCTAAATATTTTGCTTTCATGCTGCTTACAATTGTGCTTACTACGCGTCTTCCGGGGAAGGAGCGTTAAATGGGGGTCTCTTGTGACAGTGATATACACTTTTAAGTGCATACTAAAGAACCAGGGTAGCTCTAACCAGGGTAACATTCTGTCTGTGCATAGACTATGCTCCTAAGAACTAAACTGACTAACAATCTAATTGGAGCACTCGTCAATTCCGCCTTGCCCGAGTGTGAGTATAAATAAGCATATACACCAAAAAAACCATAGACCAGTTGAAGAAAATGGTTCCATAATGGCAGATCACAGCTACAGCTAAAGAAAAATGGAAAAATATATTAGAATACACACGCTTCTATTTTAGGACAACAGGGTGACTTATTTACCGGGGTATTGCCCAATCTTTACCAGCCTCCAAGTGGGTTTGACTTTAACCAGTACAGTTCAGATGATCCCTTTATGGTAAGGTTTATGCAGCCTATGTACTGCTGAGTGCTTGTTTGTAAAAGTTCTTTTATGTGTTTTGTTTTGGGAAGAAATAAGGTTTTCGGGTTGTGTCTAATGTAGTTAAATTTGGTGTTGCTTCGCCTTTGCTTTTTGTCTAATGCAATGTTATCAGAGTTGTCTACTTATAATACTGTAGAGCTACTTGACTACTTATCCCACATTTTAACATGAAAAAAATGTCGTTAACATCACATTCAATGTTTTCATTATGAAATGACATTTGAATATATTTGAATAGCCTTCTACTTTATTGTGTCAAAATAATACTGATGATTTTCTGAGGTAGTAGGGGCTGAAAATGTTTTGCCATTTTCGTAGTGCATGGGCTAAAATGTAAACCTTGTGGTTAAATATCTTACTCACAGTGTTGATAGATTATGTAGATTAGGAGTGATTGTTTTATTCTTCAGCAGGGTTTCTGTCACTTTGCTTCACTCATGTTCGCTTATCTTGGTTTATACTAATTCATTTTAGGTTCTCATTTTATCTTAGTCTTCCACTTTCCTAATCACTTTCTTAGCTCCGTTTCAATAGACGATCTTAATCATAACCTCAAAGATGTCAAATCTCCAGAATCATCACCATTGACAACAAGTCTGTTTTTACCTTCCCTCAACTGTGATTCAACTTCATTACTGTCAAAAGTTCAGTTTCTTTCAAATAAATATTACAATTTCAAATATAATACCCGAAGACAATTTCAATTACGGCCAAATTCTTTATTGAAACCACTGGCACCGGATTTTCAAAATAAATAAAAATAAATATTTTTCAATATTTTTTCACATATTCGGTATTATAATTTTTAGTGAGGAATTATAAGATTTTTTTGATTTTTAAAAAAAATGATTGAGTTTGAAAATCTGGTGCCAGTGATTGAAACAGGCCTTTTAGCTTGGTTTTTTCAACTTTCATATAAAGGGAGCATGCAGATCTAAGCGCTTATTTAAATTAAAGTTGCCATCACGCTATTGCTGGCCGATACACTTGCTTATTATATATAATCCTCTGTTCACTTCCTAATGCTTGTTTTTAGTTATTTAGCTGATCACTGTAATAACAATAACAGTAATTTCAATTGACTGTTGCATTACCAAGTATCAAAATTTAACATATTTGCTGATGGGTCTTTGAAATGACAAGCTTATTTCTACATCTGATTCCTTAAAGCATTTATGTAACAATGATTTTACAGTATGATGTAAAAAATAAATTTACTAGTTGTAAAAGTGCAAAATATATATTTTTATCTTTTAGGATGACCACCGTCTCCATGACTACAATGTGAATCAGAAGGTGGATGATTTTCTCGAGGCCGTACATGATCAGGTACTGTTGAAGATTATACCTGGATTAAATTCAGGCTAGAGAAATACAAATTAGATTCTCATTCTTGTCCACTCCTGTCTAAAGAACCTGCACAAATGATGTTGTTTTTCGACAAAACAAAAAATCGGTCCATGTGAGTAATGGTTGTAATCTAGGAAGCAAAACTGACACTTGGTCAGAAAAAAATGCCAAAACAAATCAACATACCATCCCAAATTTCTCAAATTCCCGTTAATTTAGCATGATGATCTAAAAATAAATAATATCTGGCCTTAAACAATATTTTGAGCTATTATTATTTGCTGTACGCTATACCATTAGTTGTATCAAACAACAGAATTCTTGTTCAGATAAGTTTTTCAATGAGATGTATTTAAATTTATTTCAAAGGTATAAAGTTATGTATATGCAATTTATGAGAAAACAAAGTTCTTACGTTTTGAACTAGTCTTCATTATTTTCATTGGCAGGCAAAGCATTACCAGAAAAACCATATCGTCATGACAATGTGTTCTGACTTCAGTACCAGAATGCCCATAACTGTGTTACTAATATTAATTTGTAATAAACAAAAAAGTTGATTTTAAAGCTGCACTTTCACAGATTGAAAGTT